>NC_064623.1:198569943-198894943 GCF_023898315.1 Schistocerca nitens | reverse complement strand
ACTTCTCTTTCCCCTTCTGAAGAGCGAAGGGCATAAACGATAAAAGCCTTGTTCGTGTACTTAGTATATGACAATAGAGGTCTGGTAACATCGACAAGTTACACCAAGGTAGTTTGAATATGTACAGTATGTGTGTGTTGTAAGTGTGAAGTGTTGTGTAAATGTGTGACTAATGATAGCTGATGGCGGATACAAATTGAAGGCCAATAGGTGCTATCAGAGATGCTTCCAGTCGAGAAAACAATGAAAATTAAAAGGGAATACTGAATGTGGCACAAAAATAACCCATAACCATAAAGTGTACAAAAGATGAATCATCACTATAAATTGATAACAACAATACATAACAGTGGAGTAATAATAATTGACAAAAAATAAAATCAATGGAATATTTCCAGAATATAAACTTATGAATCGGATAAGAAATACCTCAGGGGATGTTGTTTTTAGTCAGTTGACGAAGTGCATAAGGGACTAAGTCAGTAGAATCCGACAGTGTGTGTATATAACAACAATGGCGTTGTATAAAATGTAATAAGATTGCCTGGGGCTCAGTTCATTTGTGATTAAGTGCCAAAGGCATAGTGTGAGTGAAAATTTTCTCATGGTAATTGATGTATGAATTGTTTTATGTTCAACTGAGAAGCCTAAAATTCGGTGATGTGTAAGTACATCTTCACGGTGCAAATGAGCTACCTGCGAGTGACTCGATTAATAAGTTCAGCAGTGAATTGATGATTACATAATTTGCAGGGCAATGGAGCAACCTGCAGACAGTGCTAAGGCAACCTGTCTAATAATTGATGGGTAGGCAGTGCATTGGAGCTATCTGCGATACCATGGTTCAGCGGGCCTAAGGGCGTCCGTCTGACTTAATAAAGAATTAGTGCAGGCACATGGGTCTCCTGTGATACATGGAATAAAAGTATCAGCGGTGTTATTAGCGACCTGCTGTACTAGGAAGATGTTGACTGTTCAAGCAATAAAAATAGCTTTGAAGCTAGAGTAGCATGCATGCGTAAATAGAATCACTTTTTGTGCGCACGGTACATAACAATACATAAAATGACAATCGTGAACTATTAATTACTAGCTCTAGCATAATGACATAATTAAACACAATGACATATATTGACTGGGAAATAAAACCACAATGATGTATAATAACAACACTGTAAGTAGTCAGAACAGATAGTATGAATGGTAGTACCGGCCACTATTGAAGCGACAAATATCACGTGCTTAGGGTGTACAAGAAACAATGGTGAATTAGAAATTGCTAATCACGTAGAATAAGAGTTTTAAAAAAGCTGTTAGTTATATAAAATGATGTTAAGTGCATTGTAGTCTGTCATACACATAGGATAGCACAGTAATTTGCAGTTTGTTTTTGTAACTACTTGTCGAGACGCTGGAGATGGCAGCGCTCATGGTGATAAGATAAGTCATCGCACGGAGTGCTGTTACTGGCTGAGAAACAATGATGGCTGCTGGCCAGTTATAGGTGAGGAGAGGGGAAATGAGGTGCAAGGAGGAGACAACGCTGAAGAAAGGAGGGGAGGCGACAGCTGATGTGTTGCCCCGCCAACAGCTGGTCCTGTAAACAAAGCATACGATGAGTATGCATTCCAAGTCCTGGCTTTTTCTGTTCTGATTACTTATGGTTAGCTGCAGAAAATACATAACTACGACATATAGTACAATACACTAGAATTTGACGTAACAAGTATTAAGAAAAACTTGGAGTAAAAACACTCCACATGTACTGGTTTGCCAAATAGATGGCAGTAGATGAAATTGAAGAATATTATTCAGATTTAGCAGCCATGGTACTGCCAACGCCAAGTGTAATGGTTGCATTTGAAGCAAGTCAGTTGTGTGACATCTAATGCGTGGCATTGCTTGCAAATCATAAAACATAATCGTACATATAAAAATGAGCAAAAATACATGACAATACTGGAAACTGACAACTGAGAATGGCTGGGAACTCCGTGGTGGCCAGGCATGTCTTGCTTCAAAGTCCCAGGAAAAAATGACTTAAACTAAGCTGCAATAAAACATAACATAAAACACTAATTAGGAATAATTAATCACGCCATCTCAAAGCATAAGGGTGTCGATTCTGCAAAGCATATCTAGGACAACCCTGTGGAGGTAATCTCCTCTGTTTTTTCTTTCATCTTTTTCCACTTGAGGTGGAGGTGACACAGGCAGATCGAGGGCTGTGACCTGTTGTGGTGACACAGCCTTACCGTGGTAAGGTTTTAGGTGGTCAAAGTGCACTATCCCTGTATGATCGGTTAATTGCAGTTCTGCATTGACTGGTGAGGTCAACCATATAATCCGATATGGGCCTTCAAAGCGGGGAGAGAACTTTTTAGTTTGTCCCTTTTTGATTGCCAGGTTTCGTAAGAACACTAAATCACCTGTTTGATAAGTCTGGTAAAACAGCATTTTTATTCTGCCTGTGCAACTGTTTATTAGTAGCTTTGATATTATTCCTCTTTTCCTTATACCAGATCACTTTTAGCCAGCTGGCTAAACCTTTTACTTCCTTTATTTCTACACCCTGAGGTAGTTTGTCTATTTCGAACGGCAAATTTTTCAGCCATCCAAACACAGCTTCGTAAGGCGTATACCCCGTGGATTCATGCATTCAGGTGTTGTATGCAGAAGTAATATACAGTACATATCTGTCCCAATCAGCACGCATTTTTGCAACATAATAGGATAACATTTTACAAATTGTAAGGTGTATGCATTCAACGTGACCATTGGCTATAGGATGAAAGGGAGTTGTACACCATTTTTTGATTCTTAGCAATTTACAAACTTGTACAAATAGAGCAGACATGAAATTGGTTTCTTGGTCTGTTAAAATGGCATCAGGCCTCCCAAAAGGTAGTATCACACAATTAACAAACTATCTCACCACAGTTTCAGCTGTCGTGTTGGCAAGGGGAACCAAAATGTATTTGTTACCTTGTTGTGACTGTGCAAAAGTAACTAGGATATCTAAAGCAAGAATTTCAAAAGGTTGAGATGCCTGAGGAAGTGTTTGCAGCGGCACTTGCGGATGAATATTTTGTTCTCGTTGTGCACATGGCAGGCAAGATCTTACATACCTGTCCACATCACATTTTCAGTATTGCCACCAATAACGTGTTGCAATTTGAGTGCTTGTAGTGCGTTTTTTGCTGTGACGTGCTTGGATTGTATAATGGCATAATGGCATTGCCATGTTAAATGCTGCTGCAAGCATTCCGGTATTACCAAATGATTTCCATGGGGAGCTTTTCAATACAAAAGGTCGTCTATTACTTCAAATTCTGGCAATGAGGCGTATCTTTGACACTGAACATCCACCTGCTGGGCTTCTTTTAACTCTTCAATTGATACATCATCTGATTGAATGACACGCACTTTTCTACTTGATGCATCAGCATTTTGATGCAACCGACCAGGCTTGTGCCCAACTTCAAAATCATATTCTGACAATTTCATGGCCCAGTGCATAAGTTTGCTGCTAGGGTCCTTAAGATTCAATAACCACTGCAGAGCAGAGTGATTGGTAAGAACTGTAAACTTGTGACCATAAAGGTAACATCTAAAATAACTAATTCCAAAAAGAAGGGCAAGCAATTCCTTTTCTGTAGTACTGTAATTACTTTCTTCTTTATTTAGTTGATGAGAGGCATACCCAATAGGTTTTTCCTCACCATCATGCACTTGGCTTAGAACACATCCTACAGCAAAATCAGATGTCACAAGATAAAATAAAAGGTTCAGTGAAGTCTGGGTAATCAAGTAGAGATTAACTGGTTAAAATAGTTTTCGCTGTTTGAAAGGTGGTCAAACATTCATCCATCCACACAAAAGGAGTATCCTTTTTCAACAATTTAGTAAGAGGTTTGGTAATAGTAGCATAATCTTCAACAAAACAGCAGTAATAATTTGCAAGACCAAGGAAGGATTGTAATTCCTTTAAATTTGTTGGAACAGGAAAAGTGTCTACTGATTCAGTTAATTGTGGATCTGGTTTGACTCTGCTGGAACTGATGACATGACCTAAATACTGCACTTGTGATTGAGCAAAAGAACACATTTCTAATTTTAAGCTTAAATTAGCATTTTGCAATCGCAACAGTGCACTAGACGTTCAGCATGTTCAGCATGTTCAGCAATAGATTTAGAAAATATAATTATATCATCAAGATACACAAGGCACATAGTAGGTTTCAACCCACATAATAGCAGATCTGCAAGTCGCTGAAAGGTTGCTGGCGCATTGTGAAGCCTGAAAGGCATCCTTAAGAATTAATATAAGCAAACAGGAACTACAAAAGCTGATGATACCCACTGCGCATGCCTAATGTTGTAAAGTACCGGCAATTGCCCAGATGATTGAGTGTTTCATGTATCCGGGGTAATGGATAATGATCTGGGGTAGTAACCTTGTTTACTGCTTGCATGTCTGCACAGAGGCGATAGGATTTTTCTCTGTCCATAGATTTCTTTGGAACGACTACAATTGGGCTAGACCACACACTAGAAGAGGGTTGTATTATTCCTGCTTCTAGTTGCTGTTGTATAGTTTCCTCTACCACTGACTGAAGATGGTAGGGGATTCAGTACCCATCTTGAGCTATTGGCCTAGCATTTCCAGATGGAATCTCATGTTGGATTAGATCTATTGCTGGTAAATATTTCCTGTCTTCAAACAACCATGAATACTCATTCAATACTTCATTTATTAGCTTTTGTTCATGCAATGGTAGGTGACTAAGCTTAGGTTTAAACTTATCTGTCAGATGTGACGTGATTGTCAAAAGGTGTTGAGAGACAGCAGCAGTCTTTTTCCTTTTTCTTGTTCAGATAAGGGGTTTTCATTGGCAACTCATATTCTGTGATAACCTGTAAGCTGGCTAATACTGTACCACATGGTATTCAAGCTTGCTTGTGACTAAAATTGTCTAAACACACGGGTACACAGTTTTCTATTTGTACTTGATGCGCTTTGCACAGGCTATGTTTTACGTGGACCTGCATCTGGTCAAGAGCTTCATTCTGGCAGAGTGGATCTACCAAGAAATGAAACTCTTCAGATTCATGTATCCCGACAGGCACCCAAAGGATCTTTCCTGTGTCTCCTGGTATCTCCATGGGGTTATCGGCTTTTAGCATCATTACAGGAGACTCTGAAACTTGGGAAACGGATCCTTTTCTCCCCAGTTTCACTCACCCGCAACGTGCAGTCTCGTCCAAAATGGTGCACATTGGTGCCGAATTGGACGGTATTTAACCTATAGTCAATAACCCCCTGGAAATTATGCAGTAAGTCACTTCCCAGGATGATGTCGTAATCCGTGCACATGTTCCGTACAACCTCCATCATAAAAGCATATTCTGTGGAGTCCAACATGAACTCAACACAACTGCTGCCATCAGGTTTCACTATGCTGGGACCAATACCACTGTATGGTACCATGGTGGTTGCAGTGTTCTTTTATCTCTCTTCGATAAAAATGCGAAGCTGATCTGTGTGCCCGTGCCAATTAACACGCGTATTGGTTTGTTGCCTCTAACACCATCGACAACCACGCTTGCCACCTGTGCGATTCCCTTATCAGCTAGTGGCGTCACTATTTTTAATGGGGGCTGGGGGGAGTGCCACTTCCTGCCACGCAGCCATTTCCCGAATTCTGCGTTTGGTTTTCATTTCGCCTGGAGTTTGCAGGCAGTTGTAGCCTACTGTTTGGACAATGCACGCTTTGGTGACCCATGTTCCTGCACCGATAACAATATGGCACGCGACATTGCTCTGCCACATGTCCTTGTCTATTACAGTGCCCACACTTGGTGTCGTTCGAAAAGACACGTCAGTGCTCACTTTGCTGCGTGGAGACAGCCGCAAATTGGCTCACCACCTCTCTCGAGAGTACTAATTCCATGGCTTCTTGTAAGGTGTGAGGGGGAAGCTAACTTGATTTCACCCCTATCTGAGGGTTTATGTCACGAATAAAAACGTCTATCACACGACATCCTGATTCTTCCAACAAAAACTTGTCACGAGCAGAATTGGCACTTAGTGCGTATGTATGGCATGCAATTCTTCTAATCTTGCCTGCGAATGCTTCTAAATCCTCACCCGTTTTTTGCTTAAGGTTGGAAAGCAAGTCACGATAGTAACTAGTACTATGTTTGTCTGTATACCTTTCAATCAACCCTGTTGCAAGGGACTGGAAGGTAGGGGCATTTTTTCAAGTTCTCGACAGACTGCACGTAGATCTGCACTTCGCCGGTGAGTTTCATTTTCATCACGTTTAAGAGAAATTCATCTGGCTAACCACAAAGCTTTCTGATGTCCTGGACATTCTCTTGAATATTCTCGTGTGGCTTTCCAGCAAACGCCATGATAAACGCTACTGCTGGAAAGCTTTGCACCGAAGTAGAGGTGGCTACTGCCACAGCTGAATCTGCACTAGTGAGTGGTGGAGTCACATGCTTCGGTGGTTCCTCCACTAGCACTTGCTTAACAACATTAGATTGTGGAGAAGCCATTTGAAGACCATCTATCTGTTGCTTAAGCTCTGTGTCAGTTAAAATTAATTGATTTATCTGGGTCTGCAGTGTCGAGGGGGATCTTTATTCTCTTTGGCTACTCCTGTCTCCAATTGCTACCTGGTGGTTGGAATGTTACAATAGTGTGGGCATCCACACCACCATAGCATTGCTAGCGACTTACATTATTTGGTGGTGTGCAGACAACGGACGGCGGCAGTGTCAACGAGCGGTGGCAGCAGGCGCGTTGATCACGCGCAGGGGCAGCAGCAGCAGCAGCAACAGCAGCAGGAGGCGGGTGATGGCATGGACAGCTGAGATGGCGGGCCAGCACGAGGGCCACACCCCATACCCTGGCGCAGGTGGCGACCCATGGCAGCTATGACGGCGGTGGCAGCGGCGGGCGTGACTGCATCGCGGACCCTCCTCGGCTCGCATCCGGCGGTGAACTGAATCATGCTTGTGGCGCGCTAGTGTGCTTCCACACACGTTTGCCAATGCAGGCAACCGGCTGGCATGCTGCAGCCTCAACACGTTCAGTATAGTGTCCTTTAATTAATCAAAAGTCTATCAACAGGTCCTGGAAATTTAGAGTAATATGTCTATAACTGGCACTAAAATTCTGGATCAAGTTTAGCTTCAATTTATGAATATCCATTAAGATGATAGTTATGTTTACTGAAAAGAGGAAAAATAGCACTTTAATTTGAAAGTGATAATTCCTTCCAAATATACCTATTAACTCATAAGACTTTGCTTAATTTATGAACATCTTCATCAGAATTTTGAAAATAAAATTACCAAAAGGCTTATGTGGATCTTAATACTTGATACGGGAGGGGTGCTGTCACCTCATACCTCAGTCCATTGCTGAACTAGTGATCCTTTAATGTCTTGGAATGCATCCTGTCAACCAATCATTTCTTTTCGTCACCTTGTGCAGGAAATTTCTTTTCTCTCCAAGTCAATTTACTCACCTAATCTTCAGCATTCATCTGCAGCATCACATTTCAGAAGCTTCTATTCTCATCCTGTCTATGCTGTTTGATATCCATGTTTCACTTCATATATGGCTACAATCCGTACAAATATTTCCAGAAAAATCTTTGCAACACCTAAATCTGTAAACATTTTGTGAATATTGCAGTTCTCTTTATTTCTGTGTCTTAGAAAATTGGAGAGAAATTTCCCCTTTTTCCAGGCATGTGTGTCACTTCGTTTTCACACAAAGCCATTCCAGCACTTTCTGTTCTATGTCAAGATAGCAAAAAAAGTGCTGAAACACATCTCACTGAAAACAAAGCTACAAAGGTGTCTTGCATCAGGTGCAATTACTCTAAAAACTAAGTTTATATTCAATGTTACAAAATTTCTCTTCTTCAGAAACACTTTCCTTTCCATTGTCTGCCTACATTTTATATCATCTCTTTCATCCATCATTAGTGATTTTGCTGCCCAAGTAGCAAAAATCGTCTACTAATTATTTGTCTCATTCATTAATCTAATTCCCTCAGCAACACCTAATTAGACTACATTCCATTATCTTTTTTTTTTGCTTTTGTTGATGGTTATCTTATATCCTCCTTTCAAGACACTGTCCATTCTGTTCAGCTGCTCTTCCAGGTCCTTTGCTGTCTCTGACGGAATTACAATGTCATCAGCAAACCTCAAAGGTTTTTATTCCTATTCTGAACTTTTCTTTTTTTCCCTTCACTGGTTGCTCAATATACAGATTGAAACACATGGGGGATAGGCTATAAACCTGTGTCACTCACTTCCTAACCAATGCTTCCCTTTCATGCCCCTCAACTGTTACAGCTGCCATTTGGCTCTGTAAAAATTGTAAATAGCCTTTTTCTTCCTGTATTTGACCCCTGCTTAAGAATTTGAGAGTATTCCAGTCCACATTGTCAAAAGCTTTCTCTATGTCTTCAAATGGTAGAAACATAGGTTCACCATTCCTTAATGCATCTTCTAAGATAAGTTGTAGGGTCATTATTGTCTCATGTGTCCCTTCATTTCTCCAGAATGCAAAGTTATCTTTCCTGAAGTCAGTTTCTGTTGGTTTTTTGTTCCTTCTGTAGAGAATTTGTGTTCATATTCTGCAACCACAACTTCCCAAACCAACAGTTTGGGAATATTCACACCTCTTACTACCTGATTTGTTTGGAATTGAAACTATTACATTCTTTGTGAAATTTGTGGGTATTTCATCTGTCTCGCACATCTAGCACAGCAGATGGAATAATTTTGTCATTGCTGGCTCTCCAAAGGCTATCGGTAGTTTTGACAGAATGTTGTCTACCCTTGGTCTTTGTTTAAGTGTAGGTCTTCAATGCTCAGTCAAATACTTATCACAGGATATCTCCCATGTTATCTTCATCTGTCTCTTCTTCCATTTCTATAATGTTGCCCTCAATTATATCTCCCTTGTATAGACCCCCTACACACTGATAAGCCAAAACATCATGACCACTGCCCATCGTGATGTTGGATGCCACCTGATGGCATTACAGGCACACGACACACTCACAAGGGTATGTAAGTGGGGCTCAGATGCGTATCTGGGATCACCCTAGTGAAGATATGGGTTGCAAATGGGAAAATACACTGAGATAAATGACTTTCACAGGGGGCAGTATTCAGGTGAATCACTTTAGCTGTGCTGCTATTTCCAAGTTAATTATTAATTATGGTATTTGAATTTTCAGTACACTTAGGATACAATAAGAGCAGTTAAAACAGTGACTTTTTCATTCAGTACATACCTTGAGATTACCATGTGACGCGTCTCATTACAGCATTCGCTGTCCAGCATAAAGTGTGATCTGGCCACTATTTGGGCATAACTGGACTCCCTGCAGCAGGAGGCTGTACAATCAGAGCTAAGCACCACAAGGAAAGAGAGCTCATCCAGGAGACAACTGAACAGATCAGACTCCCGTAGGAGCAGCTAACACAGATGGTGAGTAGCTGCAGCAATCTCTATTGTGTAATACGTACTATTTCATTAAACTTTAGTTCCACAAGAGTTGTTGGTCCACCTCTATCTGTGCACAGATAAGGCAAAACGTAATGATCACTGTCCAGAGTGACACAGAATGTTGCCTGGTGGTATTGCTGGCGCATAATGTGGCAAGGGAAGTATACAAGGAGGGCAGATATGAATGAGGGATCATTCTGGTGGTGATAGGGGTCGAAAATAAGGAAATTGTCTGGAGAAAGTGACTTCAAAAGAAAGCAGTTCATTGTGGCTGGCCCATGGGACAAATTCTCGTAAACAGTGAAGCTCGTGTGCTGTATGTGTGCTGCTGTTGTGTCTGTGGAAAGTGGTCGAGTTGGTGGTGAAGTGCCGCATGTCCTTGCATCTTCATAAAATTTGGAGATCAGATAGTTTCCCACTGTGTAGAGAAAAAGAGGTGGCAGCCTATAGCAGATCTGATGACAGAATATAGCACTGGCACAAAGCAAAGTTTATAAAAGCACTCAGTTGGGTGTACATTGTCAAGAGTGGTCATTTGTAGCAGATCACGACTAAAATCTGCTGTTTCAAACTCGTGACATTTGCATTAGATAGGCAGAGCAGAGCGTACAGCGGTGGCCCAGTGCAGCGACTACTGTGGGGAAACTTGGTTCGGGAGTGAGGGGGATGATGGAAGGTAGGGTGGGAGAGTAACAGGTGCGATCGAGTACACGGTTCGGTTAAGAGGTCGTTCGGTTGACCGACGTTCCGATAATCGACGCTCTACTGTACTAGGAAAGTTAGTGAGCAGTATTTTTGTCTATGTTGAGAGACCAGACACCAGCTAAAGTGAGAAATTGTGGAGCAAGATAATGAACTGACTCTGAAGTTAATACCAATAAATTTGGCTGATACAAAACTGATGGAAGTACTCTATGGTACTTTTGGGTATCACCTGTGTACCCCTGAAAGAGGGACACTAAAAATTCATCACTAGAGAAGTCTATTCCTGTTTAGAACACAAATTCATACCAGTATATGAAAATGCACAACTAAGAAATGGAAAAACGTGCATTATTGAAGATGCCGTGTTGTCCTACCCATAGAAACACTAGACAAGATGAGACTGTGCTAAATCCCTACTGCATTACATGGGGCTGCAGATGTTATTAAAATGGTGGTCATAAAGTACTTTAATGAGAATGGAATTGTAGTAATTACACCAAAAAAAAATTCATTAGTGGGAGACAAGCCGTCAGCAGTTTCTTTCATAAACACATCATCTATGGTTATGGATAAAATATGACAAGCCTGTCTATGTAACAAATATATCAAATAAGAGATGATTCTCGAAGAGCAGCATTCTGCAGCTTTTTCAGAAATACTTCACATTGTGTAATGGATCGAATGTGATGACTTTGTATTTCCAGCCACTGTGCGTACAGAGGCCGTGTGAGAGGAGCTTTCTGCAGCTTCTATCAGAAATATTTCTCATAGGGTAATGGATCGAATGTGATGACTTTGTATTTCTAGTCACTGTAAACATAGATGGAAGTGTGAGAGGAGCTTTCAGCAGCTTATTTCAGAAATATTTCACATAGGGTAATGGATCGAAAGTGATGACTTTGTATTTCAATTCATTGTGTGTCCAGATAGCAGTGTGAGAGGAGCTTTCTGCAGCTTCCTTCAGAAATATTTCTCATAGGGTAATTAATCGAATGTGATGACTTTGTATTTCTAGTCACTGTATACGTAGATGGAAGTGTGAGAGGAGCTTTCTGCAGCTTCTTTCAGAAATATATCACATACGGTAATGGATCGAATGTGATGACTTTGTATTTCTTGTCAATCTAAACATAGATAGCAGTGGGAGAGGAGCTTTCTGCAGCTTCTTTCACATATGTTTCACATAGGGTAATGGATCGAAAGTCATGACTTTGAAATTCTAGTCCCTGTGCGTCCAGATAGCAGTGTGAGAGGAGCTTTCTGCAGTTTCTTTCAGAAATATTTCTCATAGGGTAATGGATCGAAAGTGATGACTTTGTATTTCTTGTCTCTCTAAACATAGATAGAAGTGTGAGATGAGCTTTCTGCAGCTTTTTTCACATATATTTCACATAGGGTAATGTATCGAAAGTGATGCTTTGTATTTCTAGTCATTGTGCGTCATGATAGCAGTGTGAGAAAAGCTTTCTGCAGCTTCTTTCAGAAAAATTTCACATAGGGTAATGCATCGAAAGTGATGACTTTGTATTTCTAGTCTTTTTGTGTCCAGATAGCAGTGTGAGAGAAGCTTTCTGCAGCTTCTTTCAGAAAAATTTCACATAGGGTAATGGATCGAAAGTGATGACTTTGTATTTCCAGCCATTGTGCGTACAGAGGCCGTGTGAGAGGAGCTTTCTGCAGCTTCTATCAGAAATATTTCTCATAGGGTAATGGATCGAAAGTGATGACTTTGTATTTCTTGTCTCTCTAAACATAGATAGAAGTGTGAGATGAGCTTTCTGCAGCTTTTTTCACATATATTTCACATAGGGTAATGGATCGAAAGTGATGACTTTGTATTTCTAGTCTTTTTGTGTCCAGATAGCAGTGTGAGAGAAGCTTTCTGCAGCTTCTTTCAGAAAAATTTCACATAGGGCAATGGATAGAATGTGATGACTTTGTATTTCTAGTCATTGTGTGTCCAGATAGCAGTGTGAGAGGAGCTTTCTGCAGCTTCTTTCAGAAATATTTCACATAGGGTAATGGATCGAATGTGATGACTTTGTATTTCTTGTCAATCTAAACATAGATAACAGTGGGAGAGGAGCTTTCTGCAGCTTCTTTCACATATGTTTCACATATGTTTCACATAGGGTAATGGAACGAAAGTGACGACTTTGTATTTCTAGTCATTGTGCGTCCAGATAGCAGTGTGAGAGGAGCTTTCTGCAGCTTCTTTAAGAAATATTTCACATATGGTAATGGATCAAATGTGATGACTTCGTATTTCTAGTCAAGGTAAACATAGATAGCAGTGTGAGAGGAGCTTTCTGCAGCTCCTTTCAGAAATATTTCACATATGGTAATGGATCGAAAGTGATGAGTTTGTATTTCCATCCACTGTTCATACAGAGGCCGTGTGAGATGAGCTTTCTGCACCTTTTTTCACATATATTTCACATAGGGTAATGTATCGAAAGTGATGAATTTGTATTTCTAGCCGTTGTGCATACAGATAGCAGTGTGAGAAAAGCTTTCTGCAGCTACTTTCAGAAATATTTCACATACGGTAATGGATCGAATGTGATGACTTTGCATTTCCAGCCACTGTGCGTACAGAGGCCGTGTGAGTGGATCTTTCTGCAGCTTCTTCCAGAAATATTTCTCATAGGGTAATGGATCGAAATTGATGACTTTGTATTTCTAGTCATTGTGTGTCCAGATAGCAGAGTGAGAGAAGCTTTCTGCAGCTTCTTCCAGAAAGTTTCACAAAGGGTATTGTATCGAATGTGATGACTTTGTATTTGTAGTCACTGTGTGTCCAGATAGCAGTGTTAGAGGAGCTTTCTGCAGCTTCTTTCAGAAAAATTTCACATAGGGTAATGGATCGAATGTGATGACTTTGTATTTCTTGTCACTGTGTGTCCAGATAGCAGTGTGAGAGGAGCTTCCTGCAGCTACTTTCAGAAAAATTTCACATAGGGTAATGGATCGAAAGTGATGACTTTGTATTTCCAGCCATTGTGCGTACAGAGGCCGTGTGAGAATAGCTTTCTGCAGCTTCTTTCAGAAAAATTTCACATCAGATAATGGATCGAAAGTGATGACTTTGTATTTCTAGTCATTGTGGGTCCAGATAGCAGTGTGAGCGAAGCTTCCTGGAGCTTCTTTCAGAAAAATTTCACATAGTGTATTGGATCGAATGTTATGATATTGTATTTCTAGTCACTGTGTGTCCAGATAGCAGTGTGAGAGGAGCTTTCTGCAGCTTCTTTCGGAAATATTTCTCATAGAGTAATGGATTGAAAGTGATGACTTTGTATTTCTAGTCTTTTTGTGTCCAGATAGCAGTGTGAGAGAAGCTTTCTGCAGCTTCTTTCAGAAAAATTTCACATAGGGCAATGGATAGAATGTGATGACTTTGTATTTATAGTCATTGTGTGTCATGATAGCAGTGTGAGAAAAGCTTTCTGCAGCTTCTTTCAGAAAAATTTCACATAGGGTAATGCATCGAAAATGATGACTTTGTATTTTTAGTCACTGTGCTTCCAGATAGCGGTGTGAGAGGAGCTTTCTGCAGCTTCTTTCACATATATTTCACATAATGTAATGGATCGAAAGTTATGACTTTGTATTTCTTGTCACTCTAAACATAGATAGCAGTGTGAGAGGAGCTTTCTGCAGCTTCTTTCAGAATTATTTCTCGTAGGGTAATGGATCGAAAGTGATGACTTTGTATTTGTAGTCACTGTGCGACCAGACAGCAGTGTGAGAGGAGCTTCCTGCGGCTTCTTTCAGAAAAATTTCACATAGTGTAATGGATCTAATGTGATGACTTTGTATTTGTAGTCACTGTGCGTACAGATAGCAGTATGAGAGGAGCTTTCCACAGCTTCTTTCAGAAATATTTAATATAGGGTAATGGATCGAAAGTGATGACTTTGTATTTCTAGTCACTGTGCATCCAGATAGAAGTGTGAGAGGAGCTTTCTGCAGATACATTCAGAAATATTTCTCATACTGTAATGGATCGAAGGTGATGACTTTGTATTTCATGTCACTCTAAACATAGATAGCAGTGTGAGAGGAGCTTTCTGCAGTTTCATTCACATATATTTCACATAGGGTAATGGATCGAATGAGATGACTTTGTATTTCTAGTCACTGTGTGTCCAGATAGCAGTGTGAGAGGAGCTTCCTGCAGCTTCTTTCAGAAAAATTTCACATAGGGTAATGGATCGAATTAGATGACTTTGTATTTATGTTCACTGTGCGTACAGATAGCAGTGTCAGAGTAGCTTTCTGCAGCTTCTTTCAGAAATATTTCTCATAGGGAAATGAATCGAAAATGATGACTTTGTATTTCTTGTCACCCTAAAAAAAAATAGTAGTGTGAGAGGATCTTTCTGCAGCTTCTTTCACATATATTTCACATAGGGTAATGAATCGAATGAGATGACTTTATATTTCATGTCACTGTAACCAAAGGATGCAGTGGGAGAGGAGCTTCCTGCTGCTTCATTCAGATTCATTTCACATGGGGTAATGGATCGAAAGTGATGACGTTGTATTTCTAGTCATTGTGTGTCCAGATAGCAGGGTGAATGAAGCTTTCTGCAGCTTCTTTCAGAAATATTTCACATGTGGTAATGGATTGAATGTGATGACTTTGTATTTCTGGACACTGTGTGTCCAGATAGCAATGTGAAAGCTCCTTTCACACAGGGTAATGGATCGAAAGTGATGACCTGGTATTTCTAGTCACTGTGGGTGCAGATAGCAGTGTGAGAGGAGCTTTCTGCAGTTTCTTTCAGAATTATTTCTCGTAGGGTAATGGATCGAAAGTGATGACTTTGTATTTGTAGTCACTGTGCGTCCAGATAGCAGTGTGAGAGGAGCTTTCTGCAGCTTCTTTCATATATACTTCACACAGGGTATTGGATGGAAAGTGATGTCTTTGTATTTCTAGTCATTGTGTGTCATGGTAGCAGTGTCAGAAAAGCTTTCTGCAGCTTCTTTCAGAAAAATTTCACATAGGGTAATGCATCGAAAGTGATGACTTTGTATTTTTAGTCACTGTGCGTCCAGATAGCAGTGTGAGAGGAGCTTTCTGCAGCTTCTTTCACATAAATTTCACATAATGTAATGGATCGAAAGTGATGACTTTGTTTTTCTAGTCATTGTGTGTCCAGCTAGCAGTGTAAGAAAAGCTTTCTGCAGCTTCTTTCAGGAAAATTTCTCATAGCGTAATGGATCGAATGTGAAGACTTTGTATTTGTAGACACTGTGCGTCCAGGTAGCAGTGTGAGAGGAGCTTTCTGCGGCTTCTTTCACATATATTTCACTTAGGGTAATGGATCGAAAGTGATGACTTTGTATTTCTTGTCACTCTAAACATCGATACCAGTGTGAGAGGAGCTTTCTTCAGCTTGTTTCACATGTATTTCACATAGGGTAATTGATTGAATGTGATGACTTTGTATTTCTAGTCACTGTGCGACCAGATAGCAGTGTGAGAGGAGCTTTCAGCAGCTTCTTTCACATATATTTCACATACCGTAATGGATCGAAAGTGATGACATTGTATTTCTAGTCAATTTGTGTCCAGATAGCAGTGTGGGAAAAGCTTTCTGTAGCATCTTTCAGAAATATTTCTGAAAGGGTAATGGATCGAAAGTCATGACTTTGTATATCTTGTCACTCTAAACATAGGTAGCAGTGTGAGAGGAGCTTTCTGCAGCTTCTTTCAGAAATATTTTACATCTGGTAATGGAATGAAAGTGATGACTTTGTATTTCTAGTCACTGTGCGTCCAGACAGCAGTGTGAGAGGAGCTTCCTCCAGCTTCTTTCAGAAAAATTTCACATAGGGTAATGATTCGAAAGTGATGACTCTGTATTTCATGTCACTCAAAACATAGATAGCAGTGTGAGAGGAGCTTTCTGCAGCTTCTTTCACATATATTTCACATAGGGTAATAGATCGAATGAGATGACTTTGTATTTCTAGTCACTGTGCGTCCAGACAGCAGTGTGAGAGGAGCTTCCTGCAGCTTCATTCAGAAAAATTTCACATAGGGTAATGGTTCGAAAGTGATGACTCTGTATTTCATGTCACTCTAAACATAGGTAGCAGTGTGAGAGGAGCTTTCTGCAGCTTCTTTCAGAAATATTTTACATCTGGTAATGGAATGAAAGTGATGACTTTGTATTTCTAGTCACTGTGCGTCCAGACAGCAGTGTGAGAGGAGCTTCCTCCAGCTTCTTTCAGAAAAATTTCACATAGGGTAATGATTCGAAAGTGATGACTCTGTATTTCATGTCACTCAAAACATAGATAGCAGTGTGAGAGGAGCTTTCTGCAGCTTCTTTCACATATATGTCACATAATGTAATGGATAGAAAGTGATGACTTTGTATTTCTAGTCATTGCGTGTCCAGATAGCAGTGTGAAAAAAGCTTTCTGCACCTTCTTTCAGAAAAATTTCTCATAGGGTAATGGACCGAATGTGAAGACTTTGTATTTGTAGTCACTGTGCGTCCAGATAGCAGTGTGAGAGGAGCTTTCTGTGGCTTCTTTCACATATATTTCACTTAGGGTAATTGACGAAAGTGATGACTTTGTATTTCTAGTCACTGTGCGTCCAGACAGCAGTGCGAGATGAGCTTCCTGCAGCTTCTTTCAGAAATATTTCACATATGGTAATGGATGAAAGTGATGACTTTGTATTTCTTGCCACTCTAACATCGATAGCAGTGTGAGTGGAGCTTTCTGCAGCTTGTTTCACATGTATTTCACATAGGGTAATGGATTGAAAGTGATGACTTTGTATTTCTAGTCTTTTTGTGTCCAGATAGCAGTGTGAGAGAAGCTTTCCGCAGCTTCTTTCAGAAAGATTTCACATAGGGTAATGGATCGAATGTGATGACTTTGTATTTCTAGTCACTGTGTGTCCAGATAGCAGTGTTAGAGGAGCTTTCTGCAGCTTCTTTCAGAAATATTTCTCGTAGGGTAATGGATCGAAAGTGATGACTTTGTATTTGTAGTCACTGTGCGTCCAGACAGCAGTGTGAGAGGAGCTTCCTGCAGCTTCTTTCAGAAAAATTTCACATAGTGTAATGGATCTAATGTGATGACTTTGTATTTGTAGTCACTGTGCGTACAGATAGCAGTATGAGAGGAGCTTTCCGCAGCTTCTTTCAGAAATATTTAATATAGGGTAACGGATCGAAAGTGATGACTTTGTATTTCTAGTCACTGTGCATCCAGATAGAAGTGTGAGAGGAGCTTTCTGCAGCTACATTCAGAAATATTTCTCATACTGTAATGGATCGAAGGTGATGACTTTGTATTTCATGTCACTCTAAACATAGATAGCAGTGTGAGAGGAGCTTTCTGCAGCATCATTCACATATATTTCACATAGGGTAATGGATCGAATGAGATGACTTTGTATTTCTAGTCACTGTGTGTCCAGATAGCAGTGTGAGAGGAGCTTTCTGCAGCTTCTTTCAGAATTACTTCACAAATGGTAATGGATCGAAAGTGATGACTTTTTTGTTCTAGTCACTGTGTGTCCAGATAGCAGTGTGAGAGGAGCTTTCTGCAGCTTCTATCAGAAATATTTCACATATGGTAATGGAATGAAAGTGATGACTTTGTATTTCTAGTCACTGTGTGTCCAGATAGCAGTGTGAGAGGAGCTTTCTGCAACTTCTTTCACATGTATTTCACTTAGGGTAATGGATCGAAACTGATGACTTTGTATTTCTATTCATTGTGCGTCCAGACAGCAGTGTTAGAGGAGCTTCCTGCAGCTTCTTTCAGAAAAATTTCACATAGGGTAATGGATCGAATTAGATGACTTTGTATTTATGTTCACTGTGCGTACAGATAGCAGTGTCAGAGTAGCTTTCTGCAGCGTCTTTCAGAAATATTTCTCATAGGGAAATGAATCGAAAATGATGACTTTGTATTTCTTGTCACCCTAAAAAAAAATAGTAGTGTGAGAGGAGCTTTCTGCAGCGTCTTTCACATATATTTCACATAGGGTAATGAATCGAATGAGATGACATTAAATTTCATGTCACTGTAACCAAAGGATGCAGTGGGAGAGGAGCTTGCTGCTGCTGTATTCAGATTCATTTCACATGGGGTAATGGATCGAAAGTGATGACGTTGTATTTCTAGTCATTGTGTGTCCAGCTAGCAGTGTAAGAAAAGTTTTCTGCAGCTTCTTTCAGGAAAATTTCTCATAGGGTAAGGGATCGAAGGTGATGACTTTGTATTTCTTGTCACTGTGCGTCCAGACAGCAGTGTGAGAGGAGCTTCCTGCAGCTTCTTTCAGAAAAATTTCACATAGGGCAATGGTTTGAAAGTGATGACTCTGTATTTCATGTCACTCTAAACATAGGTAGCAGTGTGAGAGGAGCTTTCTGCAGCTACTTTCAGAAATATTTTACATATGGTAATGGATCGATAGAGATGACTTTGTATTTCTAGTCACTGTGCGTACAGACAGCAGTGTGATAGGAGCTTCCTGCAGCTTCTTTCAGAGAAATTTCACATAGGGTAATGGTTCGAAAGTGGTGACTTTGTATTTCATGTCAATCTAAACATGGATAGCAGTGTGAGAGGAGCTTTCTGCTGCTTCATTCACATATATTTCACATAGGGTAATGGATCGAATGAGATGTCTTTGTATTTCTAGTCACTGTGTGTCCAGATAGCAGTGTGAGAGGAGCTTTCTGCAGCTTCTTTCTGAATTACTTCACATATGGTAATGGATCGAAAGTGATGACTTTGTATTTCTAGTCACTGTGTGTCCTGATAGCAGTGTGAGAGGAGCTTTCTGCAGCTTCTTTCAGAAATATTTCACATCTGGTAATGGAATGAAAGTGATGACTTTGTATTTCTGGTCACTGTGTGTCCAGATAGCAGTGTGAGAGGAGCTTTCTGCAGCTTCTTCAGAAATATTTCACATAGAGTAATGGATCAAAAGTGATGACTTTGTATTTCTAGTCACTGTGCGTCCAGACAGCAGTGTGAGAGGAGCTTCCTGCAGCTTCTTTCAGAGAAATTTCACATAGGGTAATGGTTCGAAAGTGGTGACTTTGTATTTCATGTCACTCTAAACATAGATAGCAGTGTGAGAGGAGCTTTCTGCAGCTTCTTTCACATATATTTCACATAGGGTAATGAATCGAATGACATGACTTTATATTTCATGTCACTGTAACCAAAGGATGCAGTGGGAGAGGAGCTTCCTGCTGCTTTATTCAGATACATTTCACATAGGGTAATGGATCGAAAGTGATGACGTTGTATTTCTAGTCATTGTGTGTCCCGATAGCAGTGTGAGTGAAGCATTCTGATGCTTCTTTCAGAAATATTTCACATAGGGTAATGCATCGAAAGTGATGACTTTGTATTTTTTTCACTGTACGTCCAGATAGCAGTGTGAGAGGAGCTTTCTGCAGCTTCTTTCAGAAATACTTCATACGGTAAAGGATCAAAAGTGATGACTTTGTATTTCTAGTCATTGTGTGTCCAGATAGCGGTGTGAGGGGAGCTTTCTGCAGCTTCTTTCAGAAATATTTCACATACGGTAATCGATCGAATGTGATGACTTTGTATTTCTAGTCATTGTGTGTCCAGATAGCAGTGTGAGAGGAGCTTTCTGCAGCTTCTTTCACATATGTTTCACATAGGGTAATGGATCGAAAGTGATGACTTTGAAATTCTAGTCCCTGTGCGTCCAGATAGCAGTGTGAGAGGAGCTTTCTGCAGCTTCTTTCAGAAATATTTCTCATAGGGTAATGGATCGAAGTGATGACTTTGTATTTCTTGTCTCTCTAAACATAGATAGAAGTGTGAAATGAGCTTTCTGCAGCTTTTTTCACATATATTTCACATAGGGTAATGTATCGAAAGTGATGACTTTGTATTTCTAGTCATTGTGCGTCCAGATAGCAGTGTGAGAGGAGCTTTCTGCAGCTTCTTTAAGAAATATTTCTCATATGGTAATGGATCAAATGTGATGACTTCGTATTTCTAGTCAAGGTAAACATAGATAGCAGTGTGAGAGGAGCTTTCTGCAGCTTCTTTCAGAAATATTTCACATACGGTAATGGATCGAATGTGATGTCTTTGGATTTCCAGCCACTGTGCGTACAGAGACCGTGTGAGAGGAGCTTTCTGCAGCTTTTACCAGAAATATTTCTCATAGGGTATTGGATCGAAAGTGATGACTTTGTATTTCTAGTCATTGTGTGTCCAGATAGCAGAGTGAGAGAAGCTTTCTGCAGCTTCTTCCAGAAAGTTTCACAAAGGGTAATGTATCGAATGTGATGACTTTGTATTTGTAGACACTGTGTGTCCAGATAGCAGTGTGAGAGGAGCTTTCTGCAGCTTCTTTCAGAATTACATCACATATGGTAATGGATCGAAAGTGATGGCTTTGTATTTCTAGTCTTTTTGTGTCCAGATAGCAGTGTGAGAGAAGCTTTCCGCAGCTTCTTTCAGAAAAATTTCACATATTGTATTGGATCGAATGTTATGACATTGTATTTCTAGTCACTGTGTGTCCAGATAGCTGTGTGAGAGGAGCTTTCTGCAGCTTCTTTCAGAAATATTTCTCATAGAGTAATGGATTGAAAGTGATGACTTTGTATTTCTAGTCTTTTTGTGTCCAGATAGCAGTGTGAGAGAAGCTTTCCGCAGCTTCTTTCAGAAAGATTTTACATAGGGTAATGGATCGAATGTGATGACTTTGTATTTCTAGTCACTGTGTGTCCAGATAGCAGTGTTAGAGGAGCTTTCTGCAGCTTCTTTCAGAAATATTTCTCGTAGGGTAATGGATCGAAAGTGATGACTTTGTATTTGTAGTCACTGTGCGTCCAGACAGCAGTGTGAGAGGAGCTTCCTGCAGCTTCTTTCAGAAAAATTTCACATAGTGTAATGGATCTAATGTGATGACTTTGTATTTGTAGTCACTGTGCGTACAGATAGCAGTATGAGAGGAGCTTTCCGCAGCTTCTTTCAGAAATATTTAATATAGGGTAACGGATCGAAAGTGATGACTTTGTATTTCTAGTCACTGTGCATCCAGATAGAAGTGTGAGAGGAGCTTTCTGCAGCTACATTCAGAAATATTTCTCATACTGTAATGGATTGAAGGTGATGACTTTGTATTTCATGTCACTCTAAACATAGATAGCAGTGTGAGAGGAGCTTTCTGCAGCATCATTCACATATATTTCACATAGGGTAATGGATCGAATGAGATGACTTTGTATTTCTAGTCACTGTGTGTCCAGATAGCAGTGTGAGAGGAGCTTTCTGCAGCTTCTTTCAGAATTACTTCACATATGGTAATGGAATGAAAGTGATGACTTTGTATTTCTAGTCACTGTGTGTCCAGATAGCAGTGTGAGAGGAGCTTTCTGCAACTTCTTTCACATGTATTTCACTTAGGGTAATGGATCGAAACTGATGACTTTGTATTTCTATTCATTGTGCGTCCAGACAGCAGTGTTAGAGGAGCTTCCTGCAGCTTCTTGCAGAAAAATTTCACATAGGGTAATGGATCGAATTAGATGACTTTGTATTTATGTTCACTGTGCGTACAGATAGCAGTGTCAGAGTAGCTTTCTGCAGCTCCTTTCAGAAATATTTCTCATAGGGAAATGAATCGAAAATGATGACTTTGTATTTCTTGTCACCCTAAAAAAAAATAGTAGTGTGAGAGGAGCTTTCTGCAGCGTCTTTCACATATATTTCACATAGGGTAATGAATCAAATGAGATGACATTAAATTTCATGTCACTGTAACCAAAGGATGCAGTGGGAGAGGAGCTTGCTGCTGCTGTATTCAGATTCATTTCACATGGGGTAATGGATCGAAAGTGATGACGTTGTATTTCTAGTCATTGTGTGTCCAGCTAGCAGTGTAAGAAAAGTTTTCTGCAGCCTCTTTCAGGAAAATTTCTCATAGGGTAATGGATCGAAGGTGATGACTTTGTATTTCTTGTCACTCTAAACATAGGTAGCATTGTGAGAGGAGCTTTCTGCAGCTTCTTTCACATATATTTACATAGGGTAATGGATCGAATGAGATGACTTTGTATTTCTAGGCACTGTGCGTCCAGACAGCAGTGTGAGAGGAGCTTCCTGCAGCTTCTTTCAGAAAAATTTCACATAGGGTAATGGTTCGAAAGTGATGACTCTGTATTTCATGTCACTCTAAACATAGGTAGCAGTGTGAGAGGAGCTTTCTGCAGCTACTTTCAGAAATATTTTACATATGGTAATGGATCGATAGAGATGACTTTGTATTTCTAGTCCTTGTGCGTACAGACAGCAGTGTGATAGGAGCTTCCTGCAGCTTCTTTCAGAGAAATTTCACATAGGGTAATGGTTCGAAAGTGGTGACTTTGTATTTCATGTCAATCTAAACATAGATAGCAGTGTGAGAGGAGCTTTCTGCTGCTTCATTCACATATATTTCACATAGGGTAATGGATCGAATGAGATGTCTTTGTATTTCTAGTCACTGTGTGTCCAGATAGCAGTGTGAGAGGAGCTTTCTGCAGCTTCTTTCTGAATTACTTCACATATGGTAATGGATCGAAAGTGATGACTTTGTATTTCTAGTCACTGTGTGTCCTGATAGCAGTGTGAGAGGAGCTTTCTGCAGCTTCTTTCAGAAATATTTCACATCTGGTAATGGAATGAAAGTGATGACTTTGTATTTCTGGTCACTGTGTGTCCAGATAGCAGTGTGAGAGGAGCTTTCTGCAGCTTCTTCAGAAATATTTCACATAGAGTAATGGATCAAAAGTGATGACTTTGTATTTCTAGTCACTGTGCGTCCAGACAGCAGTGTGAGAGGAGCTTCCTCCAGCTTCTTTCAGAAAAATTTCACATAGGGTAATGGTTCGAAAGTGATGACTCTGTATTTCATGTCACTCTAAACATAGATAGCAGTGTGAGAGGAGCTTTCTGCAGCTTCTTTCACATATATTTCACATAGGGTAATGAATCGAATGAGATGACATTAAATTTCATGTCACTGTAACCAAAGGATGCAGTGGGAGAGGAGCTTGCTGCTGCTGTATTCAGATTCATTTCACATGGGGTAATGGATCGAAAGTGATGACGTTGTATTTCTAGTCATTGTGTGTCCAGCTAGCAGTGTAAGAAAAGTTTTCTGCAGCCTCTTTCAGGAAAATTTCTCATAGGGTAATGGATCGAAGGTGATGACTTTGTATTTCTTGTCACTCTAAACATAGGTAGCATTGTGAGAGGAGCTTTCTGCAGCTTCTTTCACATATATTTACATAGGGTAATGGATCGAATGAGATGACTTTGTATTTCTAGGCACTGTACGTCCAGATAGCAGTGTGAGAGGAGCTTTCTGCAGCTTCTTTCACATATATTTCGCATAATGTAATGGATCGAAAGTGATGACTTTGTATTTCTAGTCATTGGGTGTCCAGATAGCAGTGTGAAAAAAGCTTTCTGCAGCTTCTTTCAGAAAAATTTCTCATTGGGTAATGGACCGAATGTGAAGACTTTGTATTTGTAGTCACTGTGCGTCCAGATAGCAGTGTGAGAGGAGCTTTCTGTGGCTTCTTTCACATATATTTCACTTAGGGTAATTGATCGAAAGTGATGACTTTGTATTTCTAGTCACTGTGCGTCCAGACAGCAGTGCGAGAGGAGCTTCCTGCAGCTTCTTTGAGA
Organism: Schistocerca nitens; assembly: GCF_023898315.1. Taxonomy (NCBI): domain Eukaryota; kingdom Metazoa; phylum Arthropoda; class Insecta; order Orthoptera; family Acrididae; genus Schistocerca; species Schistocerca nitens. The sequence continues at coordinate 198,870,966 of NC_064623.1, read as the reverse complement.
AATATTTCACATATGGTAATGGATCGAAAGTGATGACTTTGTATTTCTTGCCACTCTAAACATCGATAGCAGTGTGAGTGGAGCTTTCTGCAGCTTGTTTCACATGTATTTCACATAGGGTAATGGATTGAAAGTGATGACTTTGTATTTCTAGTCACTGTCCGTCCAGATAGCAGTGTGAGAGGAGCTTCCTGCAGCTTCTTTCACATATATTTAACATACCGTAATGGATCGAAAGTGATAACATTGTATTTCTAGTCATTGTGTGTCCAGATTGCAGTGAGGGAAAAGCTTTCTGCAGCTTCTTTCAGAAATATTTCTGAAAGGGTAATGGATCGAAAGTCATGACTTTGTATTTCTTGTCACTCTAAACATAGGTAGCGGTGTGAGAGGAGCTTTCTGCAGCTTCTTTCACATATATTTCACATAGGGTAATTTAATCGAATGAGATGACTATGTATTTCATGTCTCTGTAACCAAAGGAAGCATTGGGAGAGGAGATTTCTGCTGCTTTATTCAGAAACATTTCACATTGGGTAAAGGACGTATGTGATGACTTTGTATTTCTTGTCACTGTGCGTCCAGATAGCAGTGTGAGAGGAACTTTCTGCAGCTACTTTCAGAAATATTTCACATATGGTAATGGATCGAAAGTCCTGCCTATGTATTTCTAGTCACTGGGCGTCCAGATAGAAGTGTGAGAGGAGCTTTCTGCAGCTCCTTTCAGAAATATTTCACATATGGTAATGGATCGAATGTGATGACTTTGTATTTCTAGTCACTGTGTGTCCAGATAGCAGTGTGAGAGGAGCTTTCTGCTGCTTCCTCACATATATTCCTCATAGGGTAATGGATCGAAAGTGATGACTCTGTATTTCATGTCACTCTAAACATAGATAGCAGTCTGAGAGGGGCTTTCTGCAGCTTCTTTCAGAAATATTTCACATATGGTAATCGATCGAAAGTGATGACGTTGTATTTCTACTCATTGTGTGTCCAGGTAGCAGTGTGAGAGGAACTATCCGCAGATTCATTCAGAAATATTTCACATGGGGTAATGGATCGAAAGTGATGACTTTGTATTTCTAGTCACTGTGTGTCAAGATAGCAGTGTGAGAGGAGCTTTCTGCAGCTTCTTTCAGAAATATTTCACATCTGGTAATGGTATGAAAGTGATGACTTTGTATTTCTGGTCACTGTGTGTCCAGATAGCATTGTGAGAGGAGCTTTCTGCAGCTTCTTTCACATATATTTCACATATATTTCACATACTGTAATGGATCGAATGTGAAGACATTGTATTTCTAGTCATTGTGTGTCCAGTAAGCACTGTGGGAAAAGCTTTCTGCAGCTTCTTTCAGAAAAATTTTACATAGGGTAATGGATCGAATGTGATGACTTTGTATTTGTAGTCACTGTGCGTCCAGATAGAAGTGTGAGAGGAGCTTTCTGCAGCTTCTTTCAGAAATATTTTACATATGGTAATGGATCCAATGTGATGACTTCGTATTTCTAGTCACTGTGTGTCCAGATAGCAGTGTGAGAGGAGGTCTCTGCAGCTTCTTTCTGAATTACTTCACATATGGTAATGGATCGAAAGTGATGACTTTGTATTTCTAGTCACTGTGTGTCCAGATAGCAGTGTGAGAGGAGCTTTCTGCAGCTTCTTTCAGAAATATTTCACATCTGGTAATGGAATGAAAGTGATGACTTTGTATTTCTGGTCACTGTGTGTCCAGATAGCAGTGTGAGAGGAGCTTTCTCCAGCTTCTTTCACATATATTTCACTTAGGGTAATGGATCGAAACTGATGACTTTGTATTTCTATTCACTGTGCGTCCAGACAGCAGTGTGAGGGGAGCTTCCTGCAGCTTCTGTCAGAAAAATTTCACATAGGGTAATGGATCGAATGTGATGACTTTGTATTTGTAGTCACTGTGCATACAGATAGCAGTGTGAGAGGAGCTTTCCGCAGATTCATTCAGAAATATTTCACATAGGGTAATGGATCGAAAGTGATGACTTTGTATTTCTAGTCACTGTACGTCCAGACAGCAGTGTGAGAGGAGCTTCCTGCAGCTTCTTTCAGAAAAATTTCACATAGGGTAATGGTTCGAAAGTGATGACTCTGTATTTCATGTCACTCTAAACATAGATAGCAGTGTGAGAGGAGCTTTCTGCAGCTTCTTTCAGAAATATTTAAGATATGGTAATGGATCGAATGTGATGACCTTGTATTTCTATTCACTGTGTGCCCAGACAGCAGTGTGAGAGGAGCTTCCTGCAGCTTCTTTCAGAAAAATTTCACATAGGTTAATGGATCGAATGTGATGACTTTGTATTTGTAGTCACTGTGCGTACAGATAGCAGTGTGAGATGAGCTTTCTGCAGTTTTTTTCACATATATTTCACATACGGTAATGGATCGAATGTGATGACTTGGTATTTCTAGTCATTGTGTGTCCAGATAGCAGTGTGAGAGCTTTCTGCAGTTTCTTTCAGAAATATTTCACATAGGGTAATGGATCGAATGTGATGACTTTGTATTTCTAGTCACTGTGTGTCCAGATAGCAGTGTGAGAGGAGCTTTCTGCAGCTTCTTTAAGAAATATTTCACATATGGTAATGGATCAAATGTGATGACTTCGTATTTCTAGTCAAGGTAAACATAGATAGCAGTGTGAGAGGAGCTTTCTGCAGCTCCTTTCAGAAATATTTCACATACGGTAATGGATCAAATGTGATGACTTTGGATTTCCCGCCACTGTGCGTACAGAGACCGTGTGAGAGGAGCTTTGTGCAGCTTTTACCAGAAATATTTCTCATAGGGTATTGGTTCGAAAGTGATGTCTTTGTATTTGTTGTCATTGTGTGTCCAGATAGCAGTGTGAGAGGAGTTTTCTGCAGCTTCTTTCAGAAATATTTCTCATAGGGTAAAGGATCGAATGTGATGACTTTGTATTTCTAGTCACTGTAAACGTAGATGGAAGTGTGAGAGGAGCTTTCTGCAGCTTCTTTCAGAAATATTTCACATACGGTAATGGATCGAATGTGATGACTTTGTATTTCCAGCCACTGTGCGTACAGAGTCCGTGTGAGAGGACCTTTCTGCAGCTTCTTTCAGAAATATTTCACATACGGTAATGGATCGAATGGGATGACTTTGTATTTCCAGCCACTGTACGTACAGAGTCCGTGTGAGAGGACCTTTCTGCAGCTTCTTTCAGAAATATTTCACATACGGTAATGGATCGAAAGTGATGAGTTTGTATTTCCATCCACTGTTCATACAGAGGCCGTGTGAGATGAGCTTTCTGCAGCTTTTTTCACATATATTTCACATAGGGTAATGTATCGAAAGTGATGAATTTGTATTTCTAGTCATTGTGCATACAGATAGCAGTGTGAGAAAAGCTTTCTGCAGCTACTTTCAGAAATATTTCACATACGGTAATGGATCGAATGTGATGACTTTGCATTTCCAGCCACTGTGCGTACAGAGGCCGTGTGAGTGGATCTTTCTGCAGCCTCTTCCAGAAATATGTCTCATAGGGTAATGGATCGATATTGATGACTTTGTATTTCTAGTCATTGTGTGTCCAGATAGCAGAGTGAGAGAAGCTTTCTACAGCTTCTTCCAGAAAGCTTCACAAAGCGTAATGTATCGAATGTGATGACGTTGTATTTCTAGTCATTGTGTGTCCAGATAGCAGGGTGAATGAAGCTTTCTGCAGCTTCTTTCAGAAATATTTCACATGTGGTAATGGATTGAATGAGATGACTTTGTATTTCTAGTCACTGTGTGTCCAGATAGCAATGTGAAAGCTCCTTTCACACAGGGTAATGGATCGAAAGTGATGACCTGGTATTTCTAGTCACTGTGGGTGCAGATAGCAGTGTGAGAGGACCTTTCTGCAGTTTCTTTCAGAATTATTTCTCGTAGGGTAATGGATCGAATGAGATGACTTTGTATTTCTAGTCACTGTGCGTCCAGACAGCAGTGTGACAGGAGCTTCCTGCAGCTTCTTTCAGAAAAATTTCACATAGGGTAATGGTTCGAAAGTGATGACTCTGTATTTCATGTCACTCTAAACATAGGTAGCAGTGTGAGAGGAGCTTTCTGCAGCTTCTTTCAGAAATATTTTACATATGGTAATGGATCAAAAGAGATGACTTTGTATTTCTAGTCACTGTGCGTCCAGACAGCAGTGTGAGAGGAGCTTCCTGCAGCTTCTTTCAGAGAAATTTCACATAGGGTAATGGTTCGAAAGTGATGACTTTGTATTTCATGTCAATCTAAACATAGATAGCAGTGTGAGAGGAGCTTTCTGCTGCTTCATTCACATATATTTCACATAGGGTAATGGATCGAATGAGATGACTTTGTATTTCTAGTCACTGTGTGTCCAGATAGCAGTGTGAGAGGAGCTTTCTGCAGCTTCTTTCTGAATTACTTCACATATGGTAATGGATCGAAAGTGATGACTTTGTATTTCTAGTCACTGTGTGTCCTGATAGCAGTGTGAGAGGAGCTTTCTGCAGCTTCTTTCAGAAATATTTCACATCTAGTAATGGAATGAATGTGATGACTTTGTATTTCTGGTCACTGTGTGTCCAGATAGCAGTGTGAGAGGAGCTTTCTGCAGCTTCTTTCAGAAATATTTCACATAGGGTAATGGTTCGAAAGGGATGACTCTGTATTTCATGTCACTCTAAACATAGATAGCAGTGTGAGAGGAGTTTTCTGCAGCTTCTTTCACATATATTTCACATAATGCAATGGATCGAAAGTGATGACTTTGTATTTGCAGCCACTGTGCGTACAGAGGCTGTGTGAGAGGAGCTTTCTGAGGCTTCTTTCAGAAATATTTCACATCCGGTAATCGATCAAATGTGATGACTTTGTATTTCCAGCCACTGTGCGTACAGAGGCCGTGTGAGAGGAGCTTTCTGCAGCTTCTTTGAGAAATACTTCATACGGTAAAGGATCAAAAGTGATGACTTTGTATTTCTAGTCATTGTGTGTCCAGTTAGCAGTGTGAGAGTAGCTTTCTGCAGCTTCTTTCAGAAATATTTCACATACGGTAATCGATCGAATGTGATGACTTTCTATTTCTAGTCATTGTGTGTCCAGATAGCAGTGTGAGAGGAGCTTTCTGCAGCTTCTTTAAGAAATATTTCACATATGGTAATGGATCGAATGTGATGACTTCGTATTTCTAGTCAAGGTAAACATAGATAGCAGTGTGAGAGGAGCTTTCTGCAGCTCCTTTCAGAAATATTTCACTTACGGTAATGGATCGAATGTGATGACTTTGTATTTCTAGTCATTGTGTGTCCAGATAGCAGTGTGAGAGGAGCTTTCTGCAGCTTCTTTCAGAAATATTTCACATAGGGTAATGGATCGAATGTGATGACTTTGTATTTCTAGTCATTGTGTGTGCAGATAGCAGTGTGAGAGGAGCTTTCTGCAGCTTCTTTAAGAAATATTTCACATATGGTAATGGATCAAATGTGATGACTTCGTATTTCTAGTCAAGGTAAACATAGATAGCAGTGTGAGAGGAGCTTTCTGCAGCTCCTTTCAGAAATATTTCACATACGGTAATGGATCGAATGTGATGACTTTGGATTTCCAGCCACTGTGCGTACAGTGACCGTGTGAGAGGAGCTTTCTGCAGCTTTTACCAGAAATATTTCTCATAGGGTATTGGATCAAAAGTGATGACTTTGTATTTGTTGTCATTGTGTGTCCAGATAGCAGTGTGAGAGGAGCTTTCTGCAGCTTCTTTCAGAAATATTTCTCATAGGGTAAAGGATCGAATGTGATGACTTTGTATTTCCAGCCACTGTGCGTACAGAGTCCATGTGAGAGGACCTTTCTGCAGCTTCTTTCAGAAATATTTCACAACCGGTAATGGATCGAAAGTGTTGAGTTTGTATTTCCATCCACTGTTCATACGGAGGCCATGTGAGATGAGCTTTCTGCAGCTTTTTTCACATATATTTCACATAGGGTAATGTATCGAAAGTGATGAATTTGTATTTCTAGTCATTGTGCATACAGATAGCAGTGTGAGAAAAGCTTTCTGCAGCTACTTTCAGAAATATTTCACATACGGTAATGGATCGAATGTGATGACTTTGCATTTCCAGCCACTGTGCGTAAAGAGGCCGTGTGAGTGGATCTTTCTGCAGCTTCTTCCAGAAATATTTCTCATAGGGTAATGGATCGAAATTGATGACTTTGTATTTCTAGTCATTGTGTGTCCAGATAGCAGTGTGAGCGAAGCTTCCTGGAGCTTCTTTCAGAAAAATTTCACATAGTGTATTGGATCGAATGTTATGACATTGTATTTCCAGTCACTGTGTGTCCAGATAGCAGTGTGAGACGAGCTTTCTGCAGCTTCTTTCAGAAATATTTCACATACGGTCATGGATCGAATGTGATGACTTTGCATTTCCAGCCACTGTGCGTACAGAGGCCGTGTGAGTGGATCTTTCTGCAGCTTCTTCCAGAAATATTTCTCATAGGGTAATGGATCGAAATTGATGACTTTGTATTTCTAGTCATTTTGTGTCCAGATAGCAGTGTGAGCGAAGCTTCCTGGAGCTTCTTTCAGAAAAATTTCACATAGTGTATTGGATCGAATGTTATGACATTGTATTTCTAGTCACTGTGTGTCCAGATAGCAGTGTGAGACGAGCTTTCTGCAGCTTCTTTCAGAAATATTTCTCATAGAGTAATGGATTGAAAGTGATGACTTTGTACTTCTAGTCACTGTGCGTCCAGATAGCAGTGCGAGAGGAGCTTTCTGCAGCTTCTTTCAGAAATATATCTCATAGGGTAATGGATCGAAAGTGATGACTTTGAATTTCTTGTCACTCTAAACATAGATAGCAGTGCGAGAGGAGCTTTCTGCAGCTTCTTTCAGAAATATTTCTCATAGGGAAATGAATCGAAAATGATGATTTTGTATTTCTTGTCACCCTACAAAAAAAAATAGTAGTGTGAGAGGAGCTTTCTGCAGCTTCTTTCACATATGGTAATGAATCGAATGAGATGACTTTGTATTTTTCGTCACTGTGCGTCCAGATAGCAGTGTGAGAGGAGCTTTCTGCAGCTTCTTTCAGAAAAATTTCACATGTGGTATGGATTGAATGTGATGTCTTTGTATTTCTAGTCATTGTGTGTCATTATAGCAGTGTCAGAAAAGCTTTCTGCAGCTCCTTTCAGAAAAATTTCACATAGGGTAATGCATCGAAAGTGATGACTTCGTATTTTTAGTCACTGTGCGTCCAGATAGCAGTGTGAGAGGAGCTTTCTGCAGCTTCTTTCACATATATTTCACATATATTTCACATAATGAAATGGATCGAAAATGATGACTTTGTTTTTCTAGTCATTGTGTGTCCAGCTAGCAGTGTAAGAAAAGCTTTCTGCAGTTTCTTTCAGGAAAATTTCTCATAGGGTAATGGATCGAATGTGAAGACTTTGTATTTCTAGTCACTGTGCGTCCAGACAGCAGTGTGAGAGGAGCATGCTTCCTGCAGCTTCTTTCAGAAAAATTTCACATATGGTAATGGATCGAAAGTGATGACTTTGTGTTTCTTGTCACTCTAAACATCGATAGCAGTGTGAGAGGAGCTTTCTTCAGCTTGTTTCACATGTATTTCACATAGGGTAATGGATCGAATGAGATGATTTTGTATTTCTAGTCACTGTGTGTCCAGATAGCAGTGTGAGATGAGCTTTCTGCAGCTTCTTTCTGAATGACTTCACATATGGTAATGGATCGAAAGTGATGACTTTGTATTTCTAGTCACTGTGTGTCCTGATAGCAGTGAGAGAGGAGCTTTCTGCAGCTTCTTTCAGAAATATTTCACATCTGGTAATGGAATGAAAGTGATGACTTTGTATTTCTGGTCACTGTGTGTCCAGATAGCAGTGTGAGAGGAGCTTCCTGCAGCTTCTTTCAGAAAAATTTCACATAGGGTAATGGTTCGAAAGTGATGACTTTGTATTTCATGTCACTCTAAACATAGATAGCAGTGTGAGAGGAGCTTTCTGCAGCTTCTTTCACATATATTTCACATAATGTAATGGATCGAAAGTGATGACTTCGTATTTCTAGTCATTGTGTGTCCAGATAGCAGTGTGAGAAAAGCTTTCTGCAGCTTCTTTCAGAAATATTTCACATATGGTAATGGATCGAAAGTCCTGACTTTGTATTTCTAGTCACCGTGTGTCCAGATAGCAGTGTGAGAGGAGCTTTCTGCAGCTTCTTTCAGAAATATTTCACATATGGTAATGGATCGAAAGTGATGACTTTGTATTTCTATTCACTGTGCGTCCAGACAGCAGTGTGAGAGGAGCTTCCTGCAGCTTCTTTCAGAAAAATTTCACATAGGTTAATGGATCGAATGTGATGACTTTGTATTTGTAGTCACTGTGCGTACAGATAGCAGTGTGAGAGGAGCTTTCTGCAGCTTCTTTCAGAAATATTTCACATATGGTAATGGATCAAAAGTGATGACTTTGTATTTCTAGTCATTGTGTGTCCAGATAGCAGTGTGAAATGAGCTTTCTGCTGATTCATTGAGATATATGTTTCATAGGGTAATCAATTGATATGATGACTTTGTATTTCCAGCCACTGTGCGTACAGATAGCAGTGTGAAAGGAGCTTTCTGCAGCTCCTTTCAGAAATATTTCTCATAGGGTAATCGATCGAATGTGCTGACTTTGTATTTCTAGTCATTGTGTGTCCAGACAGCAGTGTGAGAGGAGCTTCCTGCAGCTTCTTTCAGAAAAATTTCACATAGGGTAATGGTTCGAAAGTGATGACTTTGTATTTCATGTCACTCTAAACATAGATAGCGGTGTGAGAGGAGCTTTCTGCAGCTTCTTTCACATATATTTCACATAATGTAATGGATCGAAAGTGATGACTTCGTATTTCTAGTCATTGTGTGTCCAGATAGCAGTGTGTGAAAAGCTTTCTGCAGCTTCTTTCAGAAATATTTCACATATGGTTATGGATCGAAAGTCCTGACTTTGTATTTCTAGTCACTGTGTGTCCAGATAGCAGTGTGAGAGGAGCTTTCTGCAGCTTCTTTCTGAATTACTTCACATACGGTAATGGATCGAAAGTGATGACTTTGTATTTCTAGTCACTGTGTGTCCTGATAGCAGTGAGAGAGGAGCTTTCTGCAGCTTCTTTCAGAAATATTTCACATCTGGTAATGGAATGAAAGTGATGACTTTGTATTTCTGGTCACTGTGTGTCCAGATAGCAGTGTGAGAAGAGCTTCCTGCAGCTTCTTTCAGAAAAATTTCACATAGGGTAATGGATCTGATGACTTTGTATTTGTATTCACTGTGTGTACAGATAGCAGTGTCAGAGGAGCTTTCTGCAGCTTCTTTCAGAAATATTTCACATATGGTAATGGATCGAAAGTCCTGACTTTGTATTTCTAGTCACTGTGTGTCCAGATAGCAGTGTGAGAAAAGCTTTCTGCAGCTTCTTTCAGAAATATTTCACATATGGTAATGGATCGAAAGTCCTGACTTTGTATTTCTAGTCACTGTGTGTCCAGATAGCAGTGTGAGAGGAGCTTTCTGCAGCTTCTTTCAGAAATATTTCACATATGGTAATGGATCGAAAGTGATGACTTTGTTTTTCTATTCACTGTGCGTCCAGACATCAGTGTGAGAGGAGCTTCCTCCAGCTTCTTTCAGAAAAATTTCACATAGGTTAATGGATCGAATGTGATGACTTTGTATTTGTAGTCACTGTGCGTACAGATAGCAGTGTGAGAGGAGCTTTCTGCAGCTTCTTTCAGAAATATTTCACATATGGTAATGGATCAAAAGTGATGACTTTGTATTTCTAGTCATTGTGTGTCCAGATAGCAGTGTGAAAGGAGCTTTCTGCTGATTCATTGAGATATATGTTACATAGGGTAATCAATTGATATGATGACTTTGTATTTCCAGCCACTGTGCGTACAGATAGCAGTGTGAAAGGATCTTTCTGCAGCTCCTTTCAGAAATATTTCTCATAGGGTAATCGATCGAATGTGCTGACTTTGTATTTCTAGTCATTGTGTGTCCAGATAGCAGTGTGAGAGGAGCTTTCTGCATCTTCTTTCCTATATATTTCACATAGGGTAATGTATCGAATGAGATGACTTTGTATTTCATGTCACTGTAACCAAAGGAAGCATTGGGTGAAGAGCTTTGTGCTGCTTTATTCAGAAATATTTCACGTAGGGTAATGGATCAAATGTGATGACTTAGTACGTTTAGTCACTGTGCATCCAGATAGCAGTGTGAGAGGAGCTTTCTGCAGCTTCTTTCAGAAAAATTTCACGTATGGTAATGGATCGAAAGTGATGACTTTGTATTTCTAGTCACTGTGCATCCAGATAGCAGTGTGAGAGGAGCTTTCTGCAGCTTCTTTCACATATATTTCACATATGGTAATGGATCGAAAGTGATGACTTTGTATTTCTAGTCATTGTGTGCCCAGGTAGCAGTGTGAGAAAAGCTTTCTGCAGCTTCTTTCAGAAAAATTTCACTCAGGGTAATGGATGGAATGTGATGACTTTGTATTTCTAGTCATTGTGTGTCCAGATAGCATTGTGAGAGTAGCTTTCTGCAGCTTCTTTCAGAAATATTTCTCATGGGATGATGGATCGAATGTGATGACTTTGTATTTCTAGTCATTGTGTGTCCAGATAGCATTGTGAGAGTAGCTTTCTGCAGCTTCTTTCAGAAATATTTCTCATGGGGTGATGGATCGAATGTGATGACTTTGTATTTCTTGTCACTGTAAATATAGAGAGCAGTGTGAGAGGAGCTCTCTGCAGCTTCTTTCATATACATTTCACATCGGGTAATGGATTGGATGTGATGATGTATTTCTAGTCACTGTGTGGACAGAGACCAGTGTGAGTGGAGCTTTCTGTAGCTTCTTTCAGAAATATTTCACATTGGTTAATAGATTGAATGTGATGAGTTTATATTTGTAGTCACTGTAAATATAGACAGCAGTGTGAGAGAAGCTTTCTGCAGCCTCTTTCATAAATATTTCACATAGATGTGTGGATCGAATGCGATGATCGTGGCTTTCTATTTAATCTAACAAAAGAGAGAAGTGTGAGAAAAGCTCTCGGAATGCTTCTTTCAAGATGAATCGGTAGTGGCTTGTAGTATCTTTTCCAACAGGGACAATGGTATGAGAGCGGTTTTCTGCAATTTCTTTCAGAAATATTTCAAATTGGGTTATGGATCGTGCAAAGAATCTGTGGACTTTACATGACTAAAAATGGAACTAAGTCATTTTGAAGTAGCAAGAAAGCGAAGTAAATGGTATTTACAGTTAAAGCATGTGATAAATTCTAGGTCACTTAATCTTTTGTATTGCTACTCACTTTCTTTTGGACAGCAGCGTTTCTTCTTGCACAATTTATTAGCTTCTCTCCTTCTCCTGCTACAGAAATTACTTTGTCTGTTAGGGCAGATATGGCTAAATGTTTAAAATATTATCAGAAACAGATGGAATACTATTTAAAGCTCTTTTTATTTAACACTATGACTGGTTTTGTGTACTGGCAGAAATGAAACTGAAGAAAGCTTCTGAGTTGTTCTCCCATAGCTCATTTTGTCCACAAAATGCAAAATTTCTATGTTTAACCCCCAGTATAACATGCAATTTTAATCTGCTAGCAACCTTCATATTGGCATACACTCAGTTCAGAGTTAAAAATTAATTCCTAGGTCACTTGAACTGGAAGGGTCATTTTGGTCAAGATACGTATCATAAAACTGCTTACAAACATTAAAGAGATGTAAAAGAGAGAGACTCATTACCTTTCCAGTGCTGCAGGCAAGGAAACAAAACCCGGCCCCTGGTACTATGCTTGAGCCCCGCCTGTCTCACTAGATCCTCATCTAGGAAGTGTTCTGTGATTGCTATATGACAAAGAAATTCTGTAAAGTGCTGCTGTTCACTAGTATTTTACTTAATTATGAGTTCAGTTGCTCTATAACTAAAATCCATAAATTATTTTATATGTGTAACAAATTCTACAAAATAAAATAGTGCACCCGTAATATGCTGATGGATTACACATTTATGTTTTAAATTTAAATCACTAGTTTTAATATACATCAAAAGAGCATATTTGTTGGGAGGAAAGGGACAGTAGGAAGGAAGGAAAGGTGCACAGGTGCTAGATGAAAGAAAATGTGTCTTAGGAGGCAGAAAGTGTAGCAAAACGCCCAAAGTAAGGCCCATTTTCATGGTTGGTAACATTTGTTTTTGTTTTTATTATGTGGTACACCTATATTTGTACAGTGACATCAGAAATTAATTTGCTTGTCTTAGAAGTACACCAGACATAAGTAAGAGCATAGTAGTATTGATTATTTTAATTTTACGAACCTGAATTGTTAGTAGGACACTCAGTTTGCCTGTTGGGGAGGGGGGCAGCAGGACACACTGACAACTATTATGCTGTAGTCACAACAGGTAGACCTACAGGATTTCAGATTGTCATCTCTTGTCAGTTGCTCCAGAAGAGACAAAAGGCAGCAAATTCAGATATTTTATATTTCAGCGACTCAAAAACCCATTTGAAGAGTCTAATTAATTAATAAGAAATTAAGAAGTGTAATGTGTCTGACTAATGAAGTGTTATTGGTATAAACTGTGCAAAACATTCCCTGTAGGAATTCCATCACAGAAGAGCATCTCACAAATATATAGAGTATGAGCAAGAGTTGTCACAGAAAAGGCAGGGTAGAATTGTCAAATGGAGATCAATAATTTTAATAAGGAAATAAAAAAGAATTTGGCAAACATCAAATAGATATGGAAATGTGAGGGGGCCAGGAGTTAACATAGTAGGAAGCTCATTGAAGTGGAGAAGAGTGAAGACGAGATGTAGGTGACAGTACCACTCAGCACATGCTGTAGAGAATATTTCACAACTGTGATTCTTATCCCTGTGCCTTAAAATGTCTTGTGTACCTAGTGAGTAATTTGAATGTGCTTTCATCTTAATCACAATTTTAGTGATTGTCACACTGATATGGACTGAGAATATCTTAGTAGGGAGGATGCAGCATGTTATCTCAGATGCAGTGTCACCAACATGTATAGAAGCAAGTTGGGGTGTACCCCAGAGAAGTGTGTTGGACCTTCACTGTTCATGTTGTATATTGATGATCTTGCAGACAGTATTAATACTAGCTTCAGACTTTACATAGATAATGGCGTTATATAGAACCAAGTAAAGTTTGAAACTGTATCAAGGTCTGACTGAATGTATGTACAGCTTTGTTCAAAGTAAGGAGGATGGATGGATGGATCGATTTTGATTGATGGGGTTAAAGGGATCATTGGTTGTTGGTCCCTCATTCTTTTGTGTATCAGACTGTGAATAGCCCAGATAGGAAGGACACAAAAGAAAAATACCAATGGACTTGACTGTACCCAAGAACAAAGGAAGCAAAGACATAGAAGCAAGTAGAAGTGAGAGAGAGGAAGGTAGGAGGGTTAATCTGCCCAGAAAGCAGCTGGAGATCATGGGACACAGTATCTGACTGGAGACATTCTCTGCATCTCACAGTTGCTTCCACATCCTCCATTACCACAAGAAAACTAGCTACACAGACAAGATAGATTCATCATAATTGTTCTCTTTCCTGGGATTTTGTCAACCATTGATAGATGTCCCAGAATAAGAAGAATTTTAGGGGTGGGAAGGGCAGGAGCCAGGGTGGACCTCTGAGAAAGGATAGCTGTGGGACCCTCGGGTTGGAGCAGGCTGCAGCACTCACACCTCCAAATTCACAAGTGACCGACAAGGCTGTTGTGCACTAAGACACAGAGAGGAATAAAAACCACTTTCACAGATACAAAGCAAAACCAAATCAGCCACTTTGGTGTTGTCTGATAGCACCAGAGGTAGGTAGTGTGTCAGCAAGTGTAAGGCTTCATTTTAAGGTGCCAAATTGGGCAACCTAGTAGGATGTGGTCCACCGTGAGACCCTTGAGCAGGCCTGACATTCTGTATAGTCACAACTAATGGGTGTCAGAGATATCAGATAGCACTGGTCACCAGCCTGTAGATTAATCAAGGAGCCACTCCCAATTAAGAATGGCTTGCGACTGTGAGAACGAAAGTGGCTGAGAGATCAAGCAACGGCCAACAATCCTGCAGTGAATATACTGCATCTAACTGTCAGGGAGTGAAGTTCACTGTATTGTGATTGTATGCAGCCAAAACTGGTTTGTCAGTTTGCCATTAAGCCATTAATGTATACAAAACCTGAGTGTGTAAATGCGTGAAGAATGTCTGGGAACAGGCGGCAGAAAACCATAGGGTCTACTCTAAAACTATATTATTTAGGGGATATGATGGTGGGATGCACACCATTGGGGCGTGTGGTATTACTGACTGACAAAAGCTGCGTGGGAGCAGAAATAGTGACACACCAGTCGGTAGTAATTTATTTACCTGTCCTGCAGGGTTTCAGGCTAGGCTGAATCCACACTCTTTTCTTCCAGTTAAATTAGAAAAAAACAGAATGGAAACAGTTTAGAGGGAAATAGGGCTTACTAATTTTGTCATTAAATGAGCCAGAAAAATGCCATTTGAGATAGAGTTCCCCATAGCATTGGTTTCATCACATTAATTTCCAAAAACAAATACTATCTGTAAGGCACTATCCAAAGTTATTTGATGGGGCATTTACTTGGAGATAGGGTTGATCTAAAACATATTATTGTTAACACTATGTGTGGTGTCACCGCTAGACACCACACTTGCTAGGTGGTAACTTAAATCGGCCGCGGTCCTGTAGTACATGTCGGACCCGCGTGTCGCCACTGTGTAATCGCAATCCTAGCGCCACCACATGGCAGGTCACAATACACGGACTAGACCTCGCACCAGTTGTACGGACGACATAGCTTGCGACTAGACCTACCAAGTATTCCTCTCATTTGCCGAGAGACAGATTAAATAGCCTTCAGCTAGTCCATAGCTACTATCTAGCAAGGCGCCATTTGTATCAGTGCTAATTGCTTACTACTACTCACGAGATGTATTTCAACAAGAAGAACATCATTAAAAGTTAAGTATAAAAGAAGATCCCTTCTTTTCTTTATAGTTTTTCATCCAGTCTCCTGTTTCAGAATTTACGCCCGTCTGCGTTAGTTTCGCGTGCACCTAGCCACTCATTGTGTCGAGACTTTAGGGAATCGACACAACACTATGAAAGTGTCAAAAACATAGTTCCACACTTTTGTAGTTCTGGGAAAGTGAACATCTTGTGTATTAGCCAAACTTAGACATAGAAACATCTATAAATGTAATTAAGTTCTTCAGCATCCGCTGGTTCTCATCTCCAACTAGAAAGGAATGAAACATAATGTTGCAAGTTTTTACTGCAGTCTATCCACAGCACACTCTCATCTTAAATTAATTTGTTCTTCTGTTTTTAAATGGAGACAGATATGTGTCAGTACCATCTGGAACATTTATTTGAACTTCCAGCTATATTTCTGTTGCAATAATGTATGGTCTAAAATGTATCTAAGAGTAAGTTACCCATTATCAAACACCCTTATTACACTATTTGTAAATCAACTGCATGTGGTTGACAAATAGTGTCATTTCATAATGACTGTTATGAATCATGAGAAGTAAATGTTTTTTAAGAAGTGAAGCTGCTACACTACCATGTGTAGAATAATTTGATTAATTGCATTTTTTTTAAGTGGCCAATTTACATTATGAAATAAAAAAAATTTAATGAAAAGTACACTTTTTTACAATGAAGTTAATCATTTATGGTAATTAAAAGTTCATTGAATGATGTGCCATAATTTTATACATCACCAAGAGCTTTTTCAGGATGTGGATTTTTCCACTCCTTTGTCCTCATGGTCCAGCACAAAGTGTGAACGTCAAGGATGGCTGCCTGAGCCAGCTAGGTGGGGCTCATCTGGTACATTTCAACCAGGCCCAGTGCACAGTGTGAACACAGCTTGATGGTGTGACCAGAAAGTTTGCTTAAGTTGGCAAAGATGGGATAGCCACATCAGCTGATCATCTAAGACCAGTCATAAAAGGCATTAAGTCACCACCAAATTGAGTGTTTGGTCCTCGAGGTAGAGTTCTGGTTATGGATAGACAATATGATAGTGTGATAGTGACAGAAGGGCCTGACATGTATTGCGAGTGTAAAACTGGAAGCAATGGGTGAGAGCCCAGGACTGCACATTTCCTATGGTACCCACAGTTGGGGAGCCATAGTAGATGCAAAGTTGTCAGCATACAGGGAGGATTACAATGTAGACCCCACAGCTGCAGCTAGACCACTGATATTTGCTACAAAATGGGGCACACTCATTACAGAGCCCTGTGGACCTCTTTTTCTTGTATATGGGGAGTACTGTGGGAAGCACCAACTTTAACCTAGAAAGTATGGCAAGACAAGATGGTCTGGACATAAATTGGGAATTGGCACCAGAGACTCCACTCATTGAGGGTACCCAGGATGGGGTGATGTTGTGTGGTGTGTTGGGTCCTATGCAAGTCAGACAACAGCTGCAAAATGTTAACACCAGAAGAAGCTGACCAAGTGGCAGACTCCAGGCGGTCCATAGTTTCAGCAGTAGAATGACCTTTGTGAAAACCACCTTCGGACAGAGCCAAAAGGCTCCAGGACTCAAGGTACAAACACACCTGTCTGCTCACCATATGTTCCAGGAATTTGCATAGATATTAAGCGAGGCTAATTACACAATAGCTGTTGTTTTCAAGGGGGTGTTTATCAGTTCCAGTACTGTGACAATCATACTTTCTCACCACTGTGACAGGAACACCTCCTCACTCCAGATATGGTCGAAAATGGCAAGTACATGACATTGGGCATCCATTTATAAGTCATTGAGCATTTAGATGTTGGTTCATAGTGGCCATCAGGAACACTACCTCAGATACAGAGGCAGAACATGTGGGGTTTGGCAGCATAGGAGTCATCAGACTCTCTCTCTCTTGGATGACATGTTTTCCGTAGATAATTTAGATTTGGGTTTGTCTGCTCAAGATTCTGAGGCAGAGGAGGAACACGACATCCTAAGACCTGAAACCTGTGGTGGCTTTAGCCACTGGATGTCATCCAGCTGTAGGTCAGCAGAGTCCTGGGAATGCAGTGTACAAGGGACTCCTTCCTGGTAAGTGGTGCAGAGGAGGAGGGCAATGCTTCTCTGGTTGGCAGTTGGGGACTGACATTCCTAGTGAATAGCAAGTCAACATTGTCAAAGAGGGTATGGAGGGAGCAGTAGGAGAAAGACCCTTCTCCACCATGGGAATAGGTGTAGTCCGGTGGCCCAGTAGGCCACAGGGTGGATGACGGCACAGTCACCGGAGAGGATGACATCATAGTAGTAGAATTTGTCCATTTCACACATGTACGGTGTAAGAGATTGTGTTTCTTTTTGGTCTCTTGATTTGTGAGAATGTGTATTCCTGGGTTTTCTTTCTACACTTGAAAATGGTACAGGAGGAATGGTGCTCCCCACAGTTGACAGAGATTGGTGGAGAGGGGCACAAACAAACAACCACAATCCCTTCAGACAAGACTGGTGCTGCAATGTAAAGATATGTGTCTAAATCACCTTCACTTGCAGTACCACAAGGGTGTAGGGATATATGGCTTGATATCACAGCGATAGACTACCTTAGATGATTTCTCGTTGATTTAGAAGATGAAGGTGGTAAAGCTGAAGGCTCCAGTATCTACGGTGTTCTCTTTTGCTACCCACTGGACACCATGGACAAAATGCACATGTCATCACTCCTAATTAGCAAACAGCTCTAACAACAGCTCTAACAACAGTACATAAAAGGAGATCTAGGTGGGAATCCTGTAGCATATTCAGTGGTTAATGCACGATTATAGTGACAGGAAAATCTCCTACCTTGTCACAGGCAGGTGGGGCAGTTATAAACTGAATGGAGCGACTTCTAATTTTTGAAATCACCGCCACTGCCCCAAACCTGTCCTCGAGATGTTGAAAGTATAACAAAAACTTTGTAGTGAAAAATGAATCCCCACCTCTCCTAGAACAAACCATGTATTAAGGGGAGGAGTACTTCTTGCATTGTTTCTGAGCCCTATGTTCCTCCCATGCTGTAACCAGGGAAGGGAACCTTTTAGGGTGATACCACTCTGTGTCATATTAGGTCTTAGCTTCATAAGAGACTACTGGGGCCATACGACCACTAGTGGAAAGAGGTTTGAGTCACTTCATGTGGTAGTCTTTTTCCATAGTAATGCCTGCATTCAGCTGGGGCTCTCGCCCTGGGTGTCCCACAGTCACAGCAACAGTAATGGTTACCTGGGCCCTAAGCCATTTCCGGAACCCCGCCCAGAACAGAAAGGCTACCATGCTGGGTTTTGGGCATAGTACCAATGCAAAAAAATAAGGGTGCAAAGAGAGGGTATTTCTGAGTGCAATCGATGGAAGAAAATGAGAAGGGCCCACAAAATATGCTGTAGAGACAGCAGAGATCCCTAACCAAAGATTACATGTCCTTCACCATATTGCTTCAGTGGATAAAAAGTGAACCGCAGTTGACGGTCTGTGCAATGTTCCGTAAATGTATGATATCTGTGACATACCCTGGAATGTAATTGGTTTCACAAAGGGCACTGGGACAGGAAATGGCAAACCATCAGTTGCTGATGACGAGTGCAAACTCATGAGGTTGGCAGAAATGGCGATGGCTAAAAATGTCAGGGAATCGCCAAAAATGGCAATAGCTAAAGTGACAATGCCCAATATGCAGCCTATCTAAAATGGTCTCCTCTTAACAAGAGGTCCAAGTGGAGGTTGGCCAAGTCGTTGAGAGAGGTTTTATTTCTCAGAGCTTATTCCTGTGAAGAGAAGACTGGTGGTGAAGCCAAAGAGATACTATCTGCTGACAGATGGCAACACAGAGACCATCTGAAGGACTAAAAGGGCTAGCAGACTGAGGTAGTAGGAGGACTGCAGGCTCGGCAGCAGTCTTATTTCCTGTGAGAGCGACGTGACAACGAACCTTCATGAGCATCACAGCTGCTTCCTCAGCAGCGAGCAAGTTGAAGCTTTCTTGGACCTATTGCACTATGGAATGGACTGCGTACAACACAGAGAGGCTCTGGAGGACAATGAGAGATTTGGAGCATATAACACAATTAAAGCCCATTTTGCCACATGTATTGGGTGGTCTGATAGAGGGCGAAGACCTCCACTGTAAAAATCTAGCAGTGTTCCGGAAGAAGCCGGCCGGTGTGGCCGTGCGGTTCTAGGCGCTTCAGTCTGGAACCGCGTGACTGCTACAGTCGCAGGTTCGAACACTGCCTCGGGCATGGATGTGTGTGATGTCCTTTGGTTGGTTGGTTAGTTAGGTTTAAGTAGTTCTAGGGGACTGATGACCTCAGCAGTTAAGTCCCATAGTGCTCGGAGCCATTTGAACCTTTTGTTCCGGAAGCTGATACTGAAAATACTCGGTGCCCATGATGAAGACACATCCAACACCATGGTTGGTCTTACAGGCATCTGTGTACACAAAAATGCTGTGGGCTAAGTTACTTGCTAAGGTCAAGAAAGTTAGTGACAGATCAAATCCAGAGCAGTGTCCTTGGGAAGCGAATGAAGTTAAAGATTTAAAGATGAAAATGGGCCACTACATGAAGCCAGGACAGTGAAGGGTTCACATCCATTAGGAATGTGACAGGTACTGTGAAGTTAATCTTCCGGAGCAGTAGCCAGAAAGCAGAACTCGGAGAGGTAACAGAGAAGAAGGGCACATGCCGCACTGGCGGTCAACGGAGTCATTGAAAAAGGTGACATAGGATGGGTGGCTGAGCATGGAAGACAAATGGCACGCATAACCACTAACAATGATTTCATGCTGGTACGAACAGTAGTAGTTTGGCAGCTTGTGCAGAGCGACATTCAACTGGGGTAGTGGAAAGGCACCAGTGGCCAAACGTACTCCATGATGGTGGATTGTGTTAAGATGGCACAAGATGAACAAGCATGCAGATGAACAAGTAGAAGACCCATAGTCTAGTTTTGAATGCACAATGGTTCGGTATGAGCGCAGGAGGGTGGGCCAATCTGTTCCCCAGGAAATAACGCTTAGGACCTGTAGGTCATTGAGAGACGAGATACATTGTGCTGCCAGGTAAGACATATGGTAGGACCAAGAAAGTTTTCTATGAAGCATGAGCGCCAGGTATTTTAATGTTGATTGAATGTAAGACTAACAGATCCACGATGTAAAGTGATAGAAGAGACCCCTTGTGTCACCAGAGATTCATACAAATGGTTTTGTCAGTGGAAAAGTGGAACCATTAACGATGCTCCATGAGTAACGACAGTTTAGACATTGCTGGAGACTTTATTATCTACTGCAGTTCTCCATGGACTTGTTTCCTCGAGCAAAGTCATCAACATAAAGGAAACTGGTGATGCCTGCTGGGAGACAGGCCATTACATGGTGAATGGCCATAGCAAAGAGGAAGACGCTCAGCATGGAGTCTTGAGGCAATGATTTCTCCTGGATAAAGGTGTTTGACAAGGCCGAACCCATACTTAGCTTGGAAACTCAGATTTTATAAAAATTCCCAAAGGAAATGGGACAGGCAGCCTCTGAAGCTCCACGTGTAGAGAGTACATGGAGGATACCAGTCCTTCAGCATGTGTAATAGGCTTTCTCCAAATCAAAAAACGTGACTGGAGTCTGGTATTTCCTCAGAAACCATTCGTGACATGGGTTGACAGAGTGACGAGATGGTATACTGCACGCCAGCATGCACAAAATCCACATTGTGTAGCTCTTAGTAGATTGTGAGACTCCAAGCACCGTACCAGCCGGCCATGAATCGTACATTGAATCACCTTGCAACAGCAGCTGGTGAGAGAAATTGGGCAGTAGCTAGAAGGAAGATAATTTTCCTTATTGGGCTTCACGCCAGCAATTGCGAAACATGTCATCCGCCCATTTTGTATTCTTGTCACCACTGCATAGTCTTTTAATATAGGAATCAAGGGAGAGGATGTTATTTGGTGGCCAGTATCCTCTTTCTGTTACCCAACTGCATACACGAATTAACAGGATTCTTTATTGACATTAACAGGAAGCTACTTAACTTTGAGAGTCCGTGTGTTGTGGTACAAGCTCTTTCGTCACAGTCCACTTTAGCCTCACTGCTGGTGAAGTAAAAGATCCGCTAGAAACACTACTCCAGCCACTGCACACTCTTGTAGCCGGTGACGTGAACTGACATACACCCACTAGGACAGTGACTGAGCTAGTAACCGAGAGACTTACCGAGACTGAGGCCCTCCGGCCATTGGCGGCCATCTGTATACTTCTGGTCGAGAGGGCGTTGCTCGTGAGTCTCTCTTTGGCCTCTCTCCTGATAGGCGCATTTGATGCAACGATCTTCTTGCTACGTCTTTGCCGACCAGTGTGCTGGTGACAGTTTACGCCAGCACAGCCCAAATGCAGTTTATGTACGAAGGAGAAGCGCTTCCCTGCAAAAGAAAGGTGCTGCAGCATCTGAATCTCAGGATTGTCTGGCCGTGGGACAGGAGATCCGGATGAAATGAAGCATGATCTAGCCCCTTACAGTGAACGCAGCATTGTAGCATTCACGATTCTGAGAAGGGAAGGGTGTTGCCCGAGCCTCCTCCACACTTTTCCGATGGAGGAAGGCTAGGTGATCGTGGAAAGAGCTCGAAGTTTCCGAAAAACGGCGGTCCATTGTGTCGGAGATTGCAACGGTGTCCACGAGGACATCAACTGCTACAGTCGGGCTGGAAATGAGGGAATGAACATTGATCCCAGATAGCCCACGGAGGTTGCCCCACACAATGCAAGAGGGAATAGAATAGAACAGAATCTTTGTCACATGACATGTTACATACAATCATTTGATTGAGAAATTGGTAACTCATCACGAATAATTCTATGACTACCTGGGTTTACCTTAAAACAAGATACATACAATGAAAGCATATGGATGCTCCCAGAAGGACATTACAACATAAAAGATAAATACATGTTAGATTCAAACCACTGTGGATTAGGAAACAGGAAGAAATCTTTCTTTTTAATTATTTTTAATGTTTGTTTCTCTAGTGTACGGACATATTTAATAAGAGCACATACTACCATGAAAGGAGTATATATGTATACACCTAAATATTTACATGCATAGTTTACATGATGCATAGTTTACATGATGCATAGTTTACATGATGCATAGTTTACATGATGCATAGTTTATAAATGTTGGCTCTTGTCCACTCGCTGTGGCGGGAACGTCCCCCAGAAAATGACCAAAATGGTACGCATAAACCTCCTGCTGCCACGAACCAGATGACGAAGGCGGCGACTGCTGCGTTGTGGGAGGGTCCAGATCCATCGGTAGGACGAGAGGAGGTGAACGCTCATCTCCGTGGGGTCGTCCAGCGGTGTCGTGATGAACACCCTCTGGCTGCTGGACCTGTGAATCTGGGCGAAGAGAGACTGAAAGATCATCGTGTACACGACAGAGGTGCAGTTGATTTTGATGGTGGCACTGCAAGCCATCGGGACCTGAAAGAAGATACATGCAAGCGCCAATTCGGTAGACGATCTCGCCTCGCGCCCATTGTCTGCTACCGCTAAAAACCCTGTGAAAGACAATATCGTGCTGCCCAAAGCGATACTAGCGACCTTCCCTCAGCGCCGGATGTTGAGGAGGATGGAGCAGCTGGAGCAGTGTCCGATGGCGGCGGCCGTGAAGCAATTCCGCTGGCGATGGTCCATCTCGTGGGTGCCAACGATATGAGGCGAGAAACAGTTGCAGTGCTTGATCCCTGGTGTATGCAGAGCGACGTTTGGCCATCTGCTGCTTGAATATTCTGACAAATCGTTTCGCTTCGCCGTTTGACTGTGGATGGAACGGTGCACTAGTTAAGTGCTGTATGGCATTGCGTTCACAGAATGTTTCAAATTCATTTGACGTTGGCTGAGGGATGTTGTCTGACACCAGTACTTCATCTACATCTACATCTACATGGATACTGTACAAATCACATTTAAGTGTCTGGCAGAGGGTTCATCGAACCATCTTCACAGTTCTATATTATTCCAATCTCGTATAGCACACGGAAAGAATGAACACCTATATCTTTCCGTACGAGCTCTGATTTCCCTTATTTTATCGTGGTCATCATTCCGCCCTATGTTGGTCGGTGTCAACAAAATATTTTCACTTTCGGAGGAGAAAGTTGGTGATTGGAATTTCATGAGAAGATTCCGTCGCAACGAAAAACGCCTTTCTTTTAATGATTTCCAGTCCAAATCCTGTATCATTTCTGATTATATTAGATTAGATTAGCTTTTCGTTCCATAGATCCATGTTGAGAAGATCCTCGTGGATGTGGAACATGTTTCTTTTTTAAAGAAAAAGCTGAATTAACAATACTAATAGTATGAATATATACAATACATCATTTGTTTCTATTTAAAAATTCGTCAATGGAGTAGGAGGAGTTGGCCACTAGTAAGTCTTTCAGGCTCCTTTTAAACTGATCTTTATTTGTAACTAAATTTTTTTATGTTTGCTGGCAAATTGTTGAAGATGAGTGTTCCTGAGTAGTGGATCCCTTTTTGAACTAAAGTAAGTGCTTTTAAGTCCTTGTGCAGATCATTTTTGTTCCTGGTATTGTATGTATGAACTGAGCTGAGCTGTTTGTTGGAAAAAGAGATATATTATTTAGGACAAATTTCATTAAGGAGCAAATATACTGAGAGGCAGTAGTTAGTATACCCAGTTCTTTGAAGAGGTTTCTACAAGACATCTGTGAGTGTACTCCACAAATAATACCTATTACACGCTTTTGGACTCTGAAAACATTTGTTTGACTTGAAGAGTTACCCCAAAATATTATACCATATGACATTATGGAATGAAAGTTGGCAAAGTATGCAAGCTTTTTCACTTTTATGTCGCCTATGTCTGCTAACACTCGAATTGCAAATACAGATTGGTTAAGGCGTTTCTGCAGTTCTGTGGTGTGCTCCTCCCAACTGAATTTATTATCAAGTTGTAATCCCAGGAATTTAAGACTGTCAACCTCTTCTATCAGCTCTTCTTCGTACTTTATGCATATGCTGGGTGGAAACCTCTTACAGGTTCTGAATTGCATATAGTGAGTCTTTTAGAAGTTTAATGTCAGTGAGTTGGCTTGAAACCATTTATTAATATCCATGAAAATATCATTAGCAGATCTTTCTAGAACTACACTCTACATACTATTTATTGCAATAGTTGTTTCATCTGCAAACAATGAACTCAGCTTCTGGCAGTGTAACTGATGAGACATCATTAATGTACACAAGAAAAAGCAATGGCCCCTAAGATGGATCTTTGTGGGACACCACATATAATTTCTTCCCATTCTGATGATGACAGATGCCTTAATTCACTAATCCCTTGCACTGACTCCCTTTGTTTCCTGTTAGCTAGGTATGACTTGAACCATTTTGCAGCACTGGCCGTGACACCATAGAATTCTAATTTACTTAAAAGGATGTTGTGGTTTACACAATCGAATGCCTTTGACAAATCACAGAAAATACCTGCTGCTTGTAACTTGTTATTTAATGAATTAAGTACATTTTCACTGTAGGTGTAAATAGCCTTTTCGATATCAGAACCCTTCAGAAATCCAAACTGTGTTCTTGATAATATGTTATTTGTGGTCAGATGGTTGAGAAGCTGCCTGTACATTACTTTTTCCGAAATTTTTGAGAATGATGGCAAAAGTGAAATTGGTCTGTAGTTTGATGGCATCTCTTTATCCCCTTTCTTGAATAGAGGCTTAACATCTGCATATTTCAGCCAGTCAGGAAATGTCCCAGT
Organism: Schistocerca nitens; assembly: GCF_023898315.1. NCBI lineage: Eukaryota > Metazoa > Arthropoda > Insecta > Orthoptera > Acrididae > Schistocerca > Schistocerca nitens. Next base: position 198,845,972 of record NC_064623.1, on the reverse strand, counting down.
TATAAATTGACTGGTTACACAAGTAACTTAGAATTGTGCTAAACTCACAAGAACATGCCTTAATTAACTTTGTTGATATTTCATCGTAACCACTAGAATGCTTTGTTTTTAAAGATTTTATTATGGAAGTTATTTCTTTCGGTGAAACGAGTGACATATTCATGTACCTGAAGCTATTTGTAAAGGCTAGTTTCAGATATTCAAGGGCATTATTTACTGATCCTGACAATCCCATTCTATCAGTAACGGATATAAAGTACTTGTTAAATATATTTGCCACACTATGCCCATTGTTTACTAATGTGTCATCTACCCTTAGTGCTATTTGCTCCTGTTCCTTTCTGGTTCTACCAGTCTCCTCTTTCACTATATCCCATATTGTTTTTATTTTGTTCCCTGACATTGCTATCTTTTTCTCGTAGTGCATTTGTTTAGATGTCTGAATTACTTTTTTTAATATTTTACAGTATTCCTTGTATTTAGCTAAATCATCAGCATAGGAGCTATTCTTGGTCGACAGATACATTTTCCTTTTTGTCTCATAATAAATCTTTATTCCTGGTGTGATCCATGGTTTTATTATAGAATAATGAATGTGTTATATTTTTCTTTCATGTCATGAGCACTATAAACATCTTTCCAGCTCATATCTTCGAGCAGTTTCCTAAAACACTCAATTTTTGATTAATTCAATATTCTCCTGTACTCAGATTTAGCAGTCTTGATAATCTGCTTAGAATTTACATCTAAAACAAGGATAGATCTGATAATCCATTTATTACAGGTTTTATTATATGATTTTGTTCATTTGATTTGTCTATAAAAATGTTATCAATGGCTGTCTTTGAGGATTTAGTGATCCTAGTTGGAATGTTTACAGTGTGAGTTAGATTAAAAGGCAACATTACTAACTGCAGTAAATGTTTACTGGAAGATTGAACTAGAAAATCTGTATTAAATTCACCAGCAATCAAAATTTCTTTGTTTCTTCCTGTTAAATAACCCAAAAGAGCTTCTAGATGATTTATGAATAGATTATAATTTCCTGCAGGTGCTCAGTAAATAGTTACTGTTATATAGGATCTGTTATGGAACTCTACTTCTGTTGCGCATGCTTCCAGATGCTGCTCTAAACAGAATTTATTGATGTCAATGTTCTTGAATTTGTGGCAGTTTTTAATAAATGTGGCAACTCCTCCTCCATCCATATCTACTCTGTAGAAGTAGGAAGCTAGTTTAAATCCTCAAATGTCTAACATATCTATACCAGTGGTCACTTGATGTTCAGAGAGGCAGATTATGTCAATTTGGTTAGATGAATTCATTTCACCGATACAAATGAGCAGTTCATCAACTTTATTTCTGAGTCCCGGAATGTTCTGGTGTAATAAAGATAACTGATACTGCATACTAATGGGATTATAACTACTTTGGTGAAGATGAACTGGCAGTTTCTGATTACTTTCTGTTAAACATTGTTTAAATGGAGGCTGTATGCTAAAATCCGACTTCTGTTCATCTGTTTTCTCAAACTGAGTGTGCCTGCCAATCTCTCTTAAAACTCTCCCATGTTTCGCGATAATACAAAACCTGCTGCCTTTCTTTGAACTTTTTCCATGTACTCCATCAATCCTACCTGGTAAGAATCCCACAACGTGCAGCAGTATTCTAAAAGAGGATGGACAAGTGTAGTGTAGGCAGTCTCCTTAGTGGGTCTGTTGCATTTTCTAAGTGTCCTGCCAATAAAACGCAGCCTTTGGTTAGCCTTCCCCACGATTTTTTCTGGATGTTCTTTCCAATTTAAGTTGTTCGTAATTGTGATACCTAGGTATTTAGTTGAATTTACCGCTTTTCGATTAGACTGATTTATCGTGTAACCGAAGTTTAGCGAGTTCCTTTTAGTACTCATGTGGATGACTTCACACTTCTCGTTATTTAGGGTCAACTGCCACTTTTCGTAGCATTCTGATATTTTTTTCTAAATTGTTTTGCAGTTTGTTTTGATCTTCTGATGACTTCATTAGTCGATAAACGACAGCGTCATCTGCAAACAACTGAAGACGGCAGCTCAGATTGTCTCCCAAATCGTTTTTGTAGATAAGGAACAGCAAAGGGCCTATAACACTACCATGCGGAATGCCTGAAATCATTTCTGTTTTACTCGATGACTTTCCGTCAATTACTACGAACTGTGACCCCTCTGACAGGAAATCGCAAATCCAGTCACATAACTGAGACGATAGGCCTATTCCATAAGCAAGCAATTTCACTACGAACCACTTGTATGGTACAGTGTTAAAAGCCTTCCGGAAATCCAGGAATACGAAATCGATCTGAAATCCCTCGTCAATAGCACTCAGCACTTCATGTGAATAAAGAGCTAGTTGTGTTTCACATGAACGATGTTTTCTAAACCCACGTAGACTGTGTGTCAGTAGACCGTTTCCTTCGAGGTAATTAATAATGTTCAAACACAATATATGTTCTAAAATCCCGGTGCATATCGACGTTAACGATATGGGCCTGTAATTTAGTGGATTACTCCTACTACCTGTCTTGAATATTGGTGTGACCTGTGCAACTTTCCAGTCTTTGGGTACGGATCTTTCGTCGAGCGAACAGTTTTATATGATTGTTAAGTATGGAGCTAATGTATTAGCATATTAAGTCTGGACCAGAAGACTAGGTAAACCTTAGAGGCAAAAAATTGATGACAAGACCTGAATTGTGCTACATGACGTTGTCTAGCTCATTGATTCAGATAGCAAGTTTCCTTTTGCTTTTCCAATCGCAAGCAACCAGCGAGTGCTCCAAACAGGTCGCACAAAGTCTATGTGCATACGTTGCCACGGTGATTGCGACTTAGGCCAAGCAGAGAATTTTTGTGGTGGAGCGGACTGATTTTCCGCACATGCGTGACACTGTGACGTCATCTGATCTGTTTGGGCGTCCATACCCTGCCAAGTACAGTGTCGGCGTACGAACAATCCCCCAATGTCCTCGGTGAAGTTACTGCAACACTTCTTTTTGCAAAGCTTTAGGGATCAGCACACGTGATTGTCCAATGTCGTGTCATTATGAATATGAATCACTCTTTGCTGTTTATCGAGGCTATTCCGACGTGCAAAATTGTAGTTGAGCAGAATGTTGAAGTCTGAATCGACTTCCGTGGCCTGTGCAATTTGGAAATTTGTAGTAAGGGCTAATGGGACCAAACTGCTGAGGCCGTCGGTCCATAAGCTTACGCACTACGTAATCTAACTTACGCTAAGGACAACGCACACACTCATACCCGGGGGAGGACTCGAACCTCCGAAGGGGCAGCCGCCCAGTCCGTGACAAGACGTTAGAGACCGCGCGGCTACCCCGCGCAGCCCTGTGCAATTTTCCTATAGTTCAGTAGAAAAGAGTGAATCAATTCAGACTCCTGAGCATCGATGTGACAACAAGATGCAGCAGAAGCGTCAAAGTCTGTCAGGGCCAATTGGAAGACGTGAAAGCGCGTCCGCATTACCATGTTCGGATGACACACAATCTCGTACTGGTATTGATTCATCAACAAAGCCCATCGTTGCAAAATTTGTGCAGTTCGTACAGGAACCGGTTTCGTCGGATGAAACAATGACTGGAAAGGCTTGTGATCGTTACTAAGTAGAATTTTCTACCGTACAAATAGTGGTGGAATTTCTTGACACCATACACCATAGCCAAAGCCTCTTTTTCAATTTCTGAATAGTTACACTGAGCTTTGGACAACACTTCTGATGCGAAAGCAATAGGCCGATCTTTATTTCCAATTCTGTGCGAAAGCACTGCACGGATTCCGTAAGAGGAAGAGTAAACTTGCAATACAACTGGTTTGTCAGGATCAAAGTGAACTAAGCATCGCTCACTGAGCAATGAAGCTTTTAAGTTTTAAAAAACTACTTGGCGCTCATCTGTCCAAACAAAGGGAACGCAGTCGATGCAGTGGTGATTTGTGCAGCATTCGGAATAAACCGAATATAATAGTTCACCATCCCTAAAACTACCTGCAGTTCTGTGATATTGCAAGGAACAGGCAAATCGCGTATGGCTAACAAATGCGACTGGAGAGGCTGTACACCTTGACTGTTTTTAAATCTGAGTTGCAGTATGTTGGTCATGTCATAGAGATCACACTTGTCCAGTCTACATTTTAGTACTGTCTCAAATAACACACGAAACAAACCATGTAAATTTACAATGAGATCTTCAGGTGTATGACGCTGCGACAGTCAGTTTGGTACTAGTGCAGTCAGCTGTTCCAAATATCAGTGAGAAAGGGCAGGTGCGGAAGCAGTGCCAAAAGGCAAACGCAAATATTTAAACAAGCCCAAATGAGTATTCACTACACACACTGCTTGAAATTCTTCTTCGAGCTGTATTTGAAGATACGCATCGCGCAAATTAATTTTTGAAAAGTTGCGTCCAGCGCCTGATTTGTCCATAAGACGGCGTGTCAATGGAAAAGTATCAAGGACAGTTTGTGTGTTGACTGTAGACGTAGTCAACACAGAGGCGAATGCGACCTTAAGGCGTGGGGAGAAAAACCAGTGGACTTGCCCATTGACTAGCTGATACGGGCGCAATAACTCCATTATGCTGCAAGTCTGCAAGTTCGGCAGCGACTCTGTCCATAATACAATGGGAACACTTCTAGCCTGGCAAAATTTCGGTTGAGCATTATCTTTCAGCGTAATATGTGCGACCAAATCAGTAGCGTTTGGCTAAACCTTCAGACAAGAGTTCTGGGAATTCTTTTAGCAAGCTAGCTACACTGTCTTTTGCATTGAATGCAGACAATGATAAAGTCTTGAACAAATCAAAAGAATCAAGACCAAATTCGTTCCCACAATCGCGTACCACTGTAAAAGTCACTGTTCACATATGCGAGCGTTACATTGCCGGCAAAGTACATGTTCCGAGAAAGGGAATGTCTATACCATTGTAAGACGTCAGTTGTGTGCTAGTTTTAGACAGGTGTGGGGAGCCTTAACAGTTCATATGTATGGCGATTTAGCAATGTGACAGAGGCACCCGTGTCCACCTGAAGTTTCACAGAAAGTTTGACTGACGTATCACTGACGAAACTGCACGCATGCTAGTTGCAGACTTTGAATATACTGCATTAATTACATGGGCCTTGTTACTAGATTTTTGTGAATGGGTCGAATTCTTATGTTTGTTCCGTTGCAAACACACGGACTGTACATGTCCTTTCCTACCACAAGCGTAACACTGAGCTTGTCGGGAGGGGCAGTCTTGGCGTTTGTGCCGTGAGCAACACCTAAGGCAAGACTTAATTCTGTTAGCCTGTGTAGCCACCTTTTTAGAGAGCTGCTTACACGGCGTGGTACGTTGTTTACTGGGCGTAGCTAGCGTGAGCTGCCGGTGCAGAATGGGGCGATCGCAAGCAAGGGACTCAACCTGACAAATAGCTGGCTGCTCAAATTTAACAGCCAACAAGGCACAAGAATCGTGCAGATCTAGTATTTGCACTACTTGCTGAAATGATGGATCGGACTGTTTCAGAATTTGTTCTCGGAGTTTGACATCAGGTTCATTGTACACGATTTCATCACGGAACATATCTGAATATAAAGCACTGCAAGCATATTTAAATTTGCATTTGCTTGTCATACCCTGAAAATCTGTTACCACAAATAAGAAAACAGAAAATCAAAGTCAGAAATTACAATTGAGTTTTTACTTCCTACTCACTGTCAATTTCACAAACTCTGCATATGATTGTTCTTGCAGAATGAGTGGAACACACATACTTGGAACACCAGCAACAAACTATAGACACTATTGTCATCTTGTCTCTTTCATTTTTAAGAGTTTTTACTCTTCAGACAGATGTGACATCTTCCTCTTGAATAAAATCCAACAGACGAAACAGTTGCAGTAACGCTGGGCTGCATTTTCCCTTGAACACTTTACAGTGCAGAGATGACAGAGCAAAGAATATCACGGGTTTACAAAAGTCTCTCTTCCACAGCTGGCCTAAGGAGCTGTTGACCTAATTCTAACAGATACGGTCTTCTTACATTATTCTTCCTCTTATTCCAGTTTGCGTTGTTGATCATGAAAATCGTTCCGTCATTGAGACTGGCCATATCTAAATATCTATCCCCCCCCCGTCTGTCGACTCATCCACCCTGTTATCATTGTGTCGTGTGGAAATAAGTAGAAGGTTCTTAGTAGGCTTCAGTTTGGAGGTGTATGAAATGAAGGTAACTGGTGCGCTACCTGTTTTCGCATCTGTGAATAAGAACTTAGAGGAAAATAGCTCTCCATCCTTCGTCCTCTTTTGCTATTCTGGTTTGTGTGTTGTGTTACTCTTCAATGTTCCCACCAAAGTTAACTTGTCATCATGGTAAAGCTCCTCGGCTAGGTCCATGGCTGTAACGATAAATTGTTATATTTCTTCCATTTCCTGCCAGTGGATTTACTAGGCGTCTAACAACTGCCTTTGCACTCTGTTCCTCGGCAGGTCGTTCATCCTTCCCTGCATAGACCTCCATTTTTAGAGCATATCGGATGTGTGCATCTGATAACATCCTAATCAATATGCCGTACTTCCCAGGCATGTCTTTCATAAAGACCATAAAATGACGTCTTCCTCGAAATAGGGAGTGCATTTCATCGATCGTTAGATCTTAACTTGGTATGTAGTATTTCAGAAACATTTTGTCGAAAATTTCTCGAAGGGGGCAAAACTTATCCTGCTTTCGTCTTTCGGTTCTTGTTACTTCATCATCAGACCCAATCAGGGACGGAAGTTCTCCACATTGAATACGACTCATTGTAGCTATGTAGATATTCTTTCCAAATACTTTCCCCCATACGTCCTCAAGAAGCAGTCTAGTGTCATTATTTGTGCCCATACGTGTCAAAATACCAATGAAGGCGTACATTTCTTCTATGGCTGTAAGTTTTAAGCTCTTATTACGAGCTTCTTGGTTTGTATAGTCCAAGATAATCTTAATTATTTCGGGCGTTACAAACTTATTGAAAGATTGACACACTAGAGGTCAAGCCTTCATGAGTCAAACCTTCACTATATTTTGTACTGACTTGCGTACTTGGCTTGTAGGCACAGTAATATATTGGTCATCAGGGGACGAACTCCGTGAACCTGACTCATTTTAATTTTCTTGTGAATCACTTTCGTCACCTTCACTTGCTTCATTTATTATAGCTGACACCTCTTCATCTGTGAGAAGCCTCTGATACTGACGAGACATTGTATCAGAACTGCGAGTAATGTACAACTGCTCGAACAACAAAGGAGATTTATTTCAAAACGACAGTGGCAACACAATACAGCGGTACCAGCAGTCAGAAAATGTATTTCTTTCTGCCGCACTGAAAAATATTTTAATGAGGAAAGTTGTCCCTCCGATGTCTAAGGACAGGGGAGGGTGGGGGGCAGGGGTGGGCGGGGGCGGTCTAAAACTGCCACACTGAAATGTATATTAAATAATTCACAAAAATTATAAAATCATGACCGCACATACTCCAAATATTTTACTACAACTACCTAAATTCTTGCTTCTTCACTCCAACAAATAGATGTACTACCGAAATAAAACAAATACTGAGCGCAATTTTTGCCCTCCCCCCCCCCCCCCACCCCCCCCCCCCCAATTGGTGCTGGGGTTGACTTTGATTTATATTGCCCGTTTCCTATCGCTTGCGACACTTGTTCTAAATCCAGAGTCCTGTGATACAGGCAATGTTCAGGCAAGTCTGTCACACAGTCTGTGGATCACAACTAACTGTTCTCGTAGAACTCTCTTCGAGGCTGTGCTAATAGTCCGCTAATACTGTCCACTAATGTTCGTATACTGAGCCGATGTGAGTGGCCGGCGCTGCCATGAGCGGCCCTTATGTTCACTTCGGCTTGAGGGCGCTCCTGTCGTGGTGCGGTCCTGTTCCGCGCACCATCGACCATCGACCATTGGCCGAAGTCGTTTCGCAGCCTTCTCTGGTCTTGCAATCTTCATCTTTATTCTGGCACTTGTAGTTACGCCAGAACAACAAGTTCTCCTTTAATGTAAGTTTATGTTCTTTTTATGTGTGTCCATACTTAAACCTACTACGTTATGAATGATTTTAATGAGAAAGACAAGTAACAGATTATTAGATTTGCTTTGCTTTCCTGTTTATCCTACATTATGTTCTATAGGTAACATTCGCTTTTTAAATATTTTTCAGTGTTTGCTTCTCCAGGTTCTAGCTTGCAGTCCTTTGACTTTGAACGCATTTTATTGCTAAGCTTCACAGCCATGTAGAATGGAGTATTTTCAAATAACGTCAGCATTTGCCAAGGAAACGTGTAATCTTGTTTGTGCCTTGTTTCATAAGCATGTGTAAACGAATTTCCTTCAAAAAGATGTCGGTTTTTTAGCTCAAAGAGAAGTGAAATGATAATTAAATAGACACCCTAGCTGCCAGCAGGCGTTGATACACTTCATTGGGGACATGTTGAAAATGTGTGCCCCGACCAGGACTCGAAAGGAGGAGATCCCGGGTTAGAGTCCTGGTCGGGGCACACATTTTCAACATGTCCCCAATGAAGTGTATCAACGCCTGCTGGCAGCTAGGGTGTCTATTTAATTATCATTTCATTTCTAGCAAAGCTGCATGGTCATCGACGGTAACTGTTCTTTCGGGAACAGATACTACAGTCATATATAGTCAAAGAGAAGTGTTTCCCCTATAAACGTACGAGGAATTGTCAATAAGTCAAGGCTTCAAAATAAAGGTTTGTGTGATTGTCTGTTGTTTATTCCACTTATAACTCTGATCTTTTTTGTGTAGGTTGAACACCAGGAGGAGGCTTCCTTTCTAACCACCCCAAAAATTATCCCACATATTACAACTGATATAAAATATGCATGAAACACAAAGTAATTGACTTAGCTGTTATGAAAATTGTTTAGAACCCTCACTGCATAAACAAAACTATTTCACTGCTTCAGTAAGCAAACCACATCATCATCAGTCCATGACAAATTTCTTGGAGTAACCATAAACGAAAACTTAACAGATCCTACAGTGATCAGTTCTCTGTTTTCATAACTTAACTGTGTTTATATTCAACAGTTTGTTTGGTCCTAAAGTGTACAATGTGTCCTTGTTAGGTTTAGTTTCGTAGTATTATTATCTATCCAAGTGTCAAGTTCTTGAAGACTTTGTTTCGTTTTCTGTGCTAATTCTTCAGTGTTTTGTACAGCAGACTACTGCTGTTGAATCATCTTCATACAGAATCGTATCTGAAGTTACTTCACCTGGCATGTAATTTACACAACATTGAAATAGTAATATAGTAATGGGCCTAGTATGGACCCTCGGGGCTCACTTGCTTCTATTTCCTTCCAACTAAAGCGAGCTTACTCGCGCTATATACTATATCGCCAGTTAGTGTTTTTGGTGCTCTTTCCAAGGCATTTGATTGTGTTGATCATGACACACTCTTAGAAAAACTATATTTTTATGGAACTGATGGTTTTACGCACAACTAGTTTGACTTGATTATCACAACCTTTTGCATTCTCTTGGTACAGTATAACTCAGAAAATGTCAGAAGGGTGACAATTTTAGTGGCTGGGGAAAATCATAAACAGAGCCCTCACAGTCCAATTTTGGGTCCACTCCTATTCCACATATGCGAATGACTTTCTGCTGAACATTGTGTTATAATACATCCAGTTAGAGATAAATCAGCTGAAGAGTTATCAAATATTTCCCAATATTAAGTGGTACTCTGAAAATGGACTGTCCCTAAATTTGGGAAAAAAAAAGAAAAAAACACACTACATTCAGTTCTGTACAACAAATAGTCACGCCAATAATTGCAAGTGAAAGAGCGCATATTCGAGAAAGTTTCGCCGTTCTGTATTCAGAAAGGCTTAGAGGGTCTTGCTGGCATTTTAAAATCAGTTAAGCGATTGTGTTGTGAGACTCTGTTGGTAGAAACTTTAAATCCCAACAAGTAAAGAACTCCCAGAAAGCTCATTGCCTTGGGGAATCTTCCATCGAAATTGAGCTGCACACCACCTTAAATTGTAATAAAGGTGTTGTGATGTGCAGGAATCTGGTGGACATTACCAAGGAGGAACTGAAAGAAGAGTGGACTGCAGAAAGTTTAGTCGACAGAAAAACATCATGAAGAGTGAGGATTGGGATCTTGTAAAATCCATCTCCCTTATCCTGATGTTCAGTACCACGAAATTTCTCGAGCATGTCAAAACTGCACGCTTAACAAAAGAAAACATGCCTTATGTCTCCAATCCAGTGCGCGAATTCAAATGCCAGCACTCTGAATGTCAGGTAGAGGCCACTTACGGCAAATGCGGTAAGCCCAGCCATGGAGGAGTGAACTGCGCTGGGGCTCACCCTGTCCAGAGTCAGGACTGCAGTGTACCTCTAGAAGAGCAGGAAGTACAGGACATTAAGATTACAAAGCATATCCAATATGGTGAGGCCAAAAATATGTATGAGAACCAAAGGAAAGGTGGTATCATGGCTTTAAACAGCCAGTCCAGGAATCCAATGGTACTACACAAATTAAGATTGCTAGTGTCGTCACTAGTACCTGTGTTTGTCAATGCACTTACGCTGCTGCAGCTATTTCGACACATGGACCTCCCCACAGCATTTTACAAAAGTCCATGGTTGTCAATGTTGCAGTGCTCCCTGACCCACCAAAGATTCAATGATTCAATGTGGTACACCATCCACTGCTGCCACTAACAAAACCGCATTTGTGGCTCAGAAGCCTACCCAGGGCAAAAAGCTGGAGGCAAATAGTCCACCAATGTCGGAGTCTGGAAGTAAGCAGTCCACTGATGTGGATATCATCCGTTCTGAGGTCTCTCTCTCTCTCTCTCTCTCTCTCTCTCTCTCTCTCTCTCTCTCCCTCTCTCCCTCCCCCTTGCATCTTTTTAGAAGCAATGGACCTATGGACCTTGATATTGGATGGCAACTATCTCGCCCCAAGACTGAGCTTCTACCCACTGCAAGCTCCCCTCCCCAGCAGAAAGTCAGAATGAAATTTCTATCCCATGATAGATGGCTCGCATCCTACAGTGGAACACTTTGTTCTAAACACTAGTGGAGCAACTGAAAATGCTAGCACAGGAGCGCCCTCTCTCTGTGTGTGTATGTATGTGTGTGTGTGTGTGTGTGTGTGTGTGTGTGTGTGTGTGTGTGTGTGTGTGTGTGTGTGTGCGTGTGTGCACGCGCGCGCGCAAGAAACGCATTTTATAGAGTCTGTTATAGAGCGTATAGCTCCATACGAAAGGGACAACAAAGATGACTTGACCGGGGTAAAAGGACGAAGGGAGGAATGTCTTTCTCTGTCAATAATGCACACCACTCTGCTGCTCTCAACCGAGCTAATGACCTGCAAGTCGTTGCATTTAAGGTTCATGAATGTCAGAGGGTCGCTGATTGTTTGCTATATTTACCTCTGCACCTTGTGATTGAGGCTCTAAAAGGTCCTGTAGAACGGTCCCCTGACCATTTCTTCTACTGGGAGACGCCAGTACCCATCATACACTGTGGATTCGACTTCTACTTGCCCTCAGGATTGGGTTTCGGAGAGCCTCATGGCGTCTCATGAGCTGTGAATTTTCAGCACAGGGACTCTCACTCATTTCTGTGCTACTACTGGGTAATTCTGAGCCATCGATCTCTCTTTCTGCTCTCCAGCCTTTGTGGACTCATTCAGTGAGAAATCACTGATGACCTTCATCGCCATGACCACTGGATGGAGCTCTTCCTGGGAGGCTGCTGCCACAACGACCAGCAGAGCCAAGTGCATGTTGTTAAGTCAGCTGGTTGGGTTTGATTGCTGTACGGCATCCAGGAGTGCTTGGGTCACTTCATAGGAGTAATCCATCATGCCGCCGACTTCTCCGTCCTCTCATAATTCTAGGTGGAAATGTGCCGCTTGGTGGACTGAAGAATGACACTCGGTTGTTTGGGTCAGACATTCAGCTTTGCAATGGTTTAAGAGCCGCTGAACGGCGGAATACCTCGCAACCCCTCGATTAGAGAGGGCAAAAGCTTGATACATCACCACGGAGAGTAAGAAAAGTTCATGGCTAGTGTTCCTCGTTCTACCAACCATGTAACTTGTCTTAATAAAGCATGGAATGCCGTGAGGAGGATTTCTGGTAAGGCAGTCAGTTACTTAAAACAATGTTACTTTATCACGGGTGGCTTTAAACAACACCTGCAGACAGAGCACAGACAGCGGCAGAGCCTTTTGGGCCGACTGTTTTCTCTGGCAGCCAGGATCCAAAACTCTCGACGATGTGGACCTTGCAGTACTGAATTCTCATACGATTTCCGGAACGGAATTTCCCATGCATCTAGCCCTAACTACCATTCCGCTTTCAAAGTCTGTTAGTTCCAGCCATGCAACCATAATCACGTCGAAGACCGTTCCACACGAATCACCTGAGTACAGATGGTAGCTCTACCAGTGCACTAACCATTTATACTTTGTGTGCTTGATGTTACCGCCACCTGTATGTGTGCGTATCGCTATCCTAGGACTCCCGTCACCTCAGTCTATAATATGAAGAAGAGTAACCACATTGGCTCCACTACGAAGAAAAGCATTTCTTATTGCCCCAACACCCAGAAAGATCGCTCCTTCTAAAGATTACTCCTTCTACGTCTGTGAAAGAGATCATAAAAAATTTTACTAATATCAGACGTTCAATGAATTTGACAAAATGTGTCGTGAATTGTTTATAAGCAAAAGTAATCGATTCGAATTTGGATGATTTACACGTGCTCTGTCAGATAGTTCAACGGGCTCGATTGATTATATTTTACCTCTGTCCAGTGTTTCCCAGAATGTGTGCACTGAAAATAATCGACAAGACGTGCGCACAAACACTCTAGTCAAGAAGCAATAATGCAATTTCCTCTACATCGGTATCAGATTCGCTGAACTCTGATTATCGCTTGCTTGAGATACGTAGTTGGTTAGCGGATGAACAAATAAACGTGATGAAGCTATTCACTTAACAGTGCTGGAGTGGCGCCACGGCGTAACGCGAAGCACTGTACTGTCACCTTGAACGTGGGCCTCACTGCGATGGAAAACCTGCAAGTCAGGATCGACGTGTCGCCCTGCAGTCTCCACGCTCATAGGATGGAGGGCAGATCAGCAGCACACAATGTGTGTGTGGGACTCCACCCGGCGGCGGTAACGCGCTTGACTGCCGTTGTGCGGCCGCCTAAGAGACGCGGAATCTATTGTTGAGAGGAATTTCAGTGCAATCCATCAGATCTATACTCCTGCATTGATCTCTAATGCGGGCTACAATGGCGTTGGCGGGAACTGCGTATTCAGAGAGGTAAGCAGAAAACTTTCTGTTGATTCCTTGTGCACTACCTAAGGATTTCACCTGTAACTAGTCAAAGGAGTAAATACATTAGTAAAAACGTGTGGTTCCTGAAGAGAGGCAGCAGCCTTTTCAGTAGTTGCAAGGGCAACAGCCTGGATGATTGACTGATCTATCCCTGTAACACTAACCAAAACGGTTAGTCTAAGAGTGAATACTGTATGTAAAATAAAACAAGACTTGAATAAATTTGTTCATTACCATTTGTCACCAGAGTAGACTGAAAATACGAATCCCGGTTACAACGACACTCGTTTATTACAGGTCCTTTTTGACGCTTCCTATTGCTGCCTGCTGGCACTTCTACGTAATGTCCTTTTTCTGTGCCCAGCCGGTATTCTTCGCCTTGTCGAGAACATGAAACCGTGGCGACACATTTTAGTCAATATTTGATGATCAATAAGTTTAAATTCAAATTAACATCATCGGTTGGCAGCGTTGTTTGGCGGTTGCTGCCAAAGATGCTCATTAACCGTTATCAGGAGCCCTATTCGGTTTCAGAATGATCTGATTTGCATAGTCCCTGTACACCGAATTAATTCGTTCAAATATCACAGGATTCATATAACCCAGCACGATATTTTTCCCGTTGGAAGCTATTTCTTTTAATATTAATGTTGAATAATTTATTATTGTTACTGTTGTCCAGAGAAAATCCAATATGCGGTTCACTTCTCGTGATACTTTGTTCGATATCGAACGACACTATAGTTTTTCCTTAACTCTGTTTTTATTAACACACTTTCTTTGGTATGATTTACTACGATGAACGGTCATACTTACGCCTGATAATAATTGTCCAAACAGAATCTATAATCGAAAGTCAAAAGTAAATTTCTTTGGTTTGCCCGGCTCCCAACGACGCAAGAGACGTTTACAATACGTGCGTTGTGTTTATCTGATAATTATGAAACAATAGGGACGTTCATTAGAACTCTTTGAATAAAGCCCCTTGCTACTGTCCGTATAATACTCTATTCTATTGGTTGTTGTTGTCCTTTTATTTTTCTCTGCTTTAATGCGGGAATTTGTGATTCTGTATGAAATATGGGAATTGTTCATGATCAGTTCGAATACATTTTTGTTTCAAAAAGACCAGATATGTAACGAGGAGTTACACTTTGAATGTTGTTATATCCACGTTCCACTGTACTCTCGAACGCTACCCTTCCTTACCAAATAATCGTCATACAGGCAGAACAGTGCTTGAAGGCAGTAAGCAGTGTCAAAAGGATGTGGCTTTCTGTGGTCACGCAGAGATGAAGAGATAAAGAGATCCGCACAGAACGGACTAGCCTGCGGAGCTGAACCAAATTGGTGTTGCGACTGAAGACCTTAACAAGAGAAAGCACACTGATGGCAAAAGGAAATTCGGGCGCACTTTGATTATAATCTTCTGATAGCCTTAAGATCTAAATTACAGATTCCCTGTGAGCTTTTCCGGCCATGACGGCGAGGGACGTTTTGGGTGTGCATTGGCTTCGAAAAGAAGACCTGGCTTCCTAAGCGTCGATGCGTGGTCGGCTTCGGGCGGGCGCAACGGAGTGGCTGTCCCATCAGCAGCAGCAGCAGCAGCAGCACGTTCTGGGCGAGCCGGTGCCGTAAACTTGACAGCAGCGCAAGTACGTGAGTAGTATTGTCTGTGTTGTTAGTTCGGTCGTCCCGGAGCTGGAACTTGTACAGTTGTCGCAGTGTGAATTACCTTCGCGAGGCCGGGTCGACAGACGATACGTAGACTATAAGTTAAAGTTGCTCATTACATGAAAAGGATTAGTGATTTCTTAGGAGTTGTTAGGGATGAGACGGCTGTGGAGTAAAGTAAGTTGGAGAAGAGGTGGGCAGGTAAATTCCAAGAACGATTGCATATCGAAGTCACGGGGTCTAAACGATACATATCGAACGCGCGATTATAAATCGATTATGCGACCCTCGTGGCGGGCGTTATGAGTGTGCTTACAGTGGTCACTACAGCAACAACAAAAGAAGAGCGTTACAAAAGTACTTGTAATTACAAAGGAGACGACTTACCTTACTCATCGTCGGTGTAGTCGTTATGTGACAGTCCATGTGATGTGTACGCTACAGGGACAATTTTCTTTTTGCCATATCCAGGGTAAACTGCCAGTATCACGCAAGAATATCGGCCGAGTGTCACATGCGTTAACTTTTCCCTGCAAACGCAAGTTGTGGAAATAGAGGTACTGAAACAAGTACAGTTCGTCTCTTTGTCCTGGACGCCCTTCTCTTTTAATGGAAGACTTCACAGATTTCCATAGCTGCTCGATGTTCTGCGTGTGCACTCTGGGGTCATCCGAAGACAGGAACTCTGTAGAGTGGTTCACGAACTCGTGGTCCAATCCTTCAGCTTTCAGAGTCTTGTTGGACTGAAACCCGTCTGTAATGACTTAAGTACCAGGCAGTACGAAGTGCTTTATCAGACCCACTAAAGTGGCCTTGTCTCTGGACAATACTCTCACAATGAAACACTTCCGGGACACTCTTCCTATTGCACCGAATACCAAAATATGATCGATTTCACTCTTTGAAGGTCATCCTCTCTGCTTCTTCCTTCTAGCCATATGAGATTCGTCCACTTCCACAATTTTGCGCGGTCCACCAAATGGTACACTGTCGTTTGTAACTACCACGTAACACACTTCTCTGCAAAACCCGAAATAGTCACACACAGTATTAGCAGATAAGTCAGTTTCCGATGCTGTTGCTTGCAAGATGTAGTCTAGAATCCAGCAAGATAGAAGAATTCCGCTGGTCTGGATAGATAATTTGGAAGAGTCAAACCACATATTCTTCCTGATACTCGTTCGTTTTCCGCACTGTCTGCAATGAAATCGTAACGGTATTTCAGCTTCGAAACTCCTCTTACGAAGTTTTACACACTTCGCAACACCACAGTCTACACAGGCCCTGCTTTCCTCCTCCGGTAGTACTCCATATATGCGACAAAAAGTCAATATGCGACAAAAAGTCAAACAATTGTCTACGCTGGATAAGCATGGAATTATATTTTTCCGTGTGAGAGAATACGCCGAAGAAACGTCAAGAACACCAGACATCACACTCACTATCGACAGGAATCGTCCGGGTTTCCCAAGCAAATCACAAATAATTCACCGACGTGTGTAATTTAGAACATCTAAAGGAACGACCGAAACTGATAAAAATGACGATCACAAATAATTGATCATAACGCCCGCCACCAGAGTCTCGTGAACGATTTACAATCGCACGTTCGACACGTATCGTTTAGACCTCGTGACTTAGATAGGCAATCATTCCTTGAAATTACCGGTGGACCCATCAATGTTTTCAATGCTAGTGTCGTGCTGACTGAAACAACGTCGTTGAAGATGATGTGATGCAAGATACATAAGGGGAGTTATCAGCAAGGTAGCTATAGAGTTACAGACACAGCTTTCTGGGATTCCTCACTCCAGAACGGCAACATTTTATTATAAGTATTTCTGTAGTGATTGCACATCTGTTATGGTCTAATGTCTTTGTGATGTGTTGTGGTTGTCTAAACAAAAGAATGTTTAACTGTAAAATTTCTAAGGCCCGCAATTTAATGTATCCACGTTCTAAGAGTAGTTGGGCAAGTAGGATAGTGATGGATGTGGTGAAGGGGAGTCGTTGAAAGACACCCACCAGCTGTTACGTTGCATCTGCGCATGCTGTGAAAAACATAACTGAGCCACGTTACGGACGCGCCGCTGTGCTGCACTTTGTATACCCAGGACACGGCGAGCGAGATGGTTGCTCGTATTATGGAAAGCATTGAACCAGACGATAGAACGGGGGTGATGTTCGTGCGACTACCTTGTAAGCTCAGTGATTCGCGAAATTATCGAGTGGTATTGAGGGACTACGGTAAGTGGAGCAGTGCAGAGAAAATGAATCTCCAGGGAGTACAGTTCATGACAAAGGGACACAAGTCTTACGGGTGTTGGTTTTGACGTGATGTGAAGGGACATTACAAGTGTGACTGCTTGCGACAGAGGGAGACGGCTGAACCAATACAATATGGGTGGTTGGGTGTACCTGAGGAATTGTATTCAGGTGGGTCGGGCGGATTCAACGCCGAACAGTAAGCTCCCCCCCACGATTTTGGTGACTTAGGAGAGGGTGTGCGGGCTGTTAGTACGGTCTCAGGGCTGATTTCCATATATCCACTCTAGGCAACGGGGGGCACACTTCCCTCCGCTCAAACCAGCTTCTAATATTAACTGTTACTGTACATGTAGTGACGGACAAAATAACACTCGTCAGCACCGTATTAAGCCGTAGGTTTACTTCTGGAAGAGTTCGAGTGGATAATACAAAACATACAAAATTTAAGTATTTCAGGCCTTGTCCATAGGAATATCACGTGTATTTGTTACTGTCGCTGAGCACTGACTTGTCGCTTGAGACAGGACACAGTGAAAATCTCTGTGTACAGGTGACTGCCAATTTCAATACACTTGCGGGTTGTAACACAGCTCGTGCTGGAGGATCCGACGCAAGACGATGCTGTCGTCGTAAGCGACGACTGTAGACTGGGCTGAGCGGCGCACGAATGCCCTGGCTGCGGTGGGGTGTGGAGCATCTCGAGGGTGTGTCTGCACCGATGCCTCTGGTTCGCCGCTGCCTCTGGTTCGCCGCTGCCTCTGGTTCGCCGCTGCCTCTGGTTCGCCGCTGCCTCTGGTTCGCCGCTGCCTCTGGTTCGCCGCTGCCTCTGGTTCGCCGCTGCCTCTGGTTCGCCGCTGCCTCTGGTTCGCCGCTGCCTCTGGTTCGCCGCTGCCTCTGGTTCGCCGCTGCCTCTGGTTCGCCGCTGCCTCTGGTTCGCCGCTGCCTCTGGTTCGCCGCTGCCTCTGGTTCGCCGCTGCCTCTGGTTCGCCGCTGCCTCTGGTTCGCCGCTGCCTCTGGTTCGCCGCTGCCTCTGGTTCGCCGCTGCCTCTGGTTCGCCGCTGCCTCTGGTTCGCCGCTGCCTCTGGTTCGCCGCTGCCTCTGGTTCGCCGCTGCCTCTGGTTCGCCGCTGCCTCTGGTTCGCCGCTGCCTCTGGTTCGCCGCTGCCTCTGGTTCGCCGCTGCCTCTGGTTCGCCGCTGCCTCTGGTTCGCCGCTGCCTCTGGTTCGCCGCTGCCTCTGGTTCGCCGCTGCCTCTGGTTCGCCGCTGCCTCTGGTTCGCCGCTGCCTCTGGTTCGCCGCTGCCTCTGGTTCGCCGCTGCCTCTGGTTCGCCGCTGCCTCTGGTTCGCCGCTGCCTCTGGTTCGCCGCTGCCTCTGGTTCGCCGCTGCCTCTGGTTCGCCGCTGCCTCTGGTTCGCCGCTGCCTCTGGTTCGCCGCTGCCTCTGGTTCGCCGCTGCCTCTGGTTCGCCGCTGCCTCTGGTTCGCCGCTGCCTCTGGTTCGCCGCTGCCTCTGGTTCGCCGCTGCCTCTGGTTCGCCGCTGCCTCTGGTTCGCCGCTGCCTCTGGTTCGCCGCTGCCTCTGGTTCGCCGCTGCCTCTGGTTCGCCGCTGCCTCTGGTTCGCCGCTGCCTCTGGTTCGCCGCTGCCTCTGGTTCGCCGCTGCCTCTGGTTCGCCGCTGCCTCTGGTTCGCCG
This sequence comes from Schistocerca nitens, assembly GCF_023898315.1. Lineage (NCBI taxonomy): Eukaryota > Metazoa > Arthropoda > Insecta > Orthoptera > Acrididae > Schistocerca > Schistocerca nitens. The sequence goes on along the minus strand of NC_064623.1, from coordinate 198,826,919 downwards.
CTGCCTCTGGTTCGCCGCTGCCTCTGGTTCGCCGCTGCCTCTGGTTCGCCGCTGCCTCTGGTTCGCCGCTGCCTCTGGTTCGCCGCTGCCTCTGGTTCGCCGCTGCCTCTGGTTCGCCGCTGCCTCTGGTTCGCCGCTGCCTCTGGTTCGCCGCTGCCTCTGGTTCGCCGCTGCCTCTGGTTCGCCGCTGCCTCTGGTTCGCCGCTGCCTCTGGTTCGCCGCTGCCTCTGGTTCGCCGCTGCCTCTGGTTCGCCGCTGCCTCTGGTTCGCCGCTGCCTCTGGTTCGCCGCTGCCTCTGGTTCGCCGCTGCCTCTGGTTCGCCGCTGCCTCTGGTTCGCCGCTGCCTCTGGTTCGCCGCTGCCTCTGGTTCGCCGCTGCCTCTGGTTCGCCGCTGCCTCTGGTTCGCCGCTGCCTCTGGTTCGCCGCTGCCTCTGGTTCGCCGCTGCCTCTGGTTCGCCGCTGCCTCTGGTTCGCCGCTGCCTCTGGTTCGCCGCTGCCTCTGGTTCGCCGCTGCCTCTGGTTCGCCGCTGCCTCTGGTTCGCCGCTGCCTCTGGTTCGCCGCTGCCTCTGGTTCGCCGCTGCCTCTGGTTCGCCGCTGCCTCTGGTTCGCCGCTGCCTCTGGTTCGCCGCTGCCTCTGGTTCGCCGCTGCCTCTGGTTCGCCGCTGCCTCTGGTTCGCCGCTGCCTCTGGTTCGCCGCTGCCTCTGGTTCGCCGCTGCCTCTGGTTCGCCGCTGCCTCTGGTTCGCCGCTGCCTCTGGGTACCAACTTCGGTGTCGGCCGAAGAACGTGTTCCCGCAGTACTCTCCTGCACCACAGACCTGTGCACCACCGTCTTGTAGTGCTGTGCCACGTGAATGGTGGGGTGGATGCCCGAATTAGAATATAGTTGAGAAGGCAGGAAGTGTAATGACAGACGATAACAGCACCCTGTCAGCACCCCGGTAACTACCCGCGAGTGACTGGGGACAGCAGCCGAAAAACTGGGCACAGGGTGCACTCCCCCCTTCATGATGGTGGCGGTCGGGCTGTCTGCAGGAGGTGCCGTGATGGCTGTCTGGGGATGGCGCCTCCGCAGAGATCGGCTCGGGCTTCAGGACAGGCGACAGAGGTGGCCCGCTGTCCGCCTCTCTGCCTCCACCTCCACCGTCCTGAACGGCGACTGGTGGAAGGGCGGAGACGACTGCAGTTGCGGACTTCAGCGGCGAGCTGCGTCTGCGGGCCATTATTTTACGGTGGAACCTCTCACGTACGGGATCCGCATCTAGTTTTGCAGATGCTGGTGCGGCCCAGAGGAACTTTACAAGAGTCTCGGGCCATCCCCAGAATATTGTTTAATGACACTGTGCTACCGACTCTGTTTCTTTCCAAAAACTCGTCCTGTGGCTCGACTTAATCTGACTGGTGGAACGAAATGTTTCCACACTGGTCACTGGAGATGCTAAAAAAGTATGGTGGTGATAGTGTAATAATTACGCCGGCGATTTCCCCTCATTTCGCAAAGAAAAATCTTTAACGCTCACTCCAATAGGTGGCAGGACCGGAGTTCCTCCGTGTGACTTTTAAGCCTTCCAAAGAACCATTCAGCTTCACCATTAGACTGATAGTGAAAAGCAGCAATAGTTACGTGGTGGATGCCGTTAGCAACACAGAACTGTTGAAGACTGGCAGCCGTGAACTGCGTTCCGTTGTCAGAGACAAGGACCTCAGAAAGAACTTCGGTGTGGACGACATGGTGACAATGCTAGGGAATTTAGTGTATGCGTCTGTCACCAACAACGGTTCCCTGTTCGAGAAATCACTGTGGACACGTCACAACGGTCGTGGCGTAGCGGAGACGTAGACTGATTCTCGTCGCGACACACACACGCGCACACACACACACACACACACACACACACACACACACACACACACACACACACACACACACACACACACACGCTACAGCGAGAGATAACTTCCTGAATTTGGGTGTCAATAACCTGCCTAGTACAATCACGGTGGGCAAGTTACTGTGGGCGAACAACCTTCCAATCACTTTCATGCAACAGTGACAAAACTCGCCACTGGAGGGAGTGAAGAATCACAACCTGTGCATCCTCATTCTCTGTGTGCAGCAGCAGAACACCTGACCGCACGAATACCGAGTGACAATGCAAAAAGTAGTGGCGCGCCATTGGGTGGGGAATTTGTTTCAGACTATGTGATCACAATGTTTTACTTACTGGAAAACTAACTGAAGAGCTATGTCTGTAACTGTTAGTCCAGCAATACCCCTAAAGTCAAGTGGAAAAAATTGAAGAATTTCCTAATCTTCAGTATCAGTGTGATAACACTATACCTCAAACCCAGTGTCGGTACTAACCTGTAACCGAGACAAGGAATCAGCATTCGAATGTTATGCAGTGGGCCTGTACAACAACTTGTATTCATAATTTGACAGTAACAGTGTCCACAGTACCAATTTTTGCGCTATCTGTTTTGTGACAGACCTGGAAGTACTGGACAAAGCATTAAAGGCAGGTGATCTATAATCAGATACAACTTCTGAACATACAAGTATTGGTGGAACTTGAGAACATCATAGATAATGTCGAGTGACTCTTATTCAGATTGTAATTGCACTCCGCTTTGTTGAGAGTTTTCGAGCCGAAAGCAACGGTTTCGACAGACGGATCCATTGTGTGAATCAAACGGCGACCACTTACCAATGCGTCTTGTAACTGCTGAAATACGACCTCATATTCTTGGGCCTACACAACGGGATTTCCGTCACAGCCGGTTCAGCGGCGCAGCCATTTGCAGTGTTTCCAAAACAGTTCAACAAACATGACAAGAAGCTACAGGTGTCTGGATAAATTATGTTTTGGGGCGCCAGCAGACCTTTAATCACAGGTAAGACTGAATAAGCAGAACGAGTATTTAGGACTGCGCATTTATGGTATAAGTATTCAAGTTCTTCGTTGACTTTTTCTTAATACTCTTCAAGCTAGTTATAGCAAGTACTTGATATAAACTTTCTACATCTGGTAAATGACCAGCAGGCATACAGTGCTTGACAACAACATATGAGCGGTGTTTTGGTTCTCAATTATTTCAGGAGCCAATGAAATATACCCAGACCTGAAGCACTTTCTCTAGTAGTGTTTGAAATTGGGACAAACCCAGGTGAGGAGTTGATCACAAAATATTGGTTGGACTGCACGTCGAGTGATGTGAGGCATACTTAGTTACCAGTCAGTCTTCGAAAAGAATGTGTCCTGTCCCAGTCTATCCATAAATTTCTCCGGTTTGTGGGCTTATTAAAAGCAGCACATGGGCTTAAACTTCCTTAAGGCTTTTTTAATCTAATAATCTGAGCAGCCTCCTTAGATTGTTTGCAGATGACGCTGTAATTTACCGTCTAGTAAAATCATCAGACGATCAATTCCAAATACAAAACGATCTAGAGAGAATTTCTGTATGGTGCGAAAAGCGGCAATTGGCACTAAACATAGGAAAGTGCGAGGTCATCCACATGGGTAGTAAAGGAAGTCCGACAAAATTTGGGTACACGATACATCGCACAAACAAAAGGGCTGTCAATTCGACTAAATACCTAGGCATTACTATTATGAGCAACTTAAATTGGAAGGACCACATAGATAACACAGTGGGGAAGGCGAAACAAAGACTGCTCTTTGTTGGCAGAACACTTAGAAGATGCGACAAAACCACTAAACAGACAGCATACATTACATTTGACCGTCCTCTGCTGGAATATTGCTGCGCGGTATGGGATCCTTACCAGGTAGAATTGACGGAGGACATCGAAGAAGTGCAAAGAAGGGCAGCTCGTTTCATGTTACCGCGCAATAGGGGTGAGAGTCTCACTGATATGATGCGCGAGTTGGGGTGGCAGTCAATGAAATAAAGGCGGTTTCCTTTGCGGCGAGATCTATTTACGAAATTTCAATCACCAACTTTCTCTTCCGAATGCGAAAATATTTTGTTGACTCTCACCTACGTGGGGGGAAATGATAATAAAATAAGAGAAATCGGAGCTCTAACGGAAAGATTTAGCTGTTCCTTTCTCCCACGCGCCATTCAAGAGTGGAATGGTAGAGAAGTAGTATGAAAATGGTTCGATGAACCCTCTGCCAGTCACTTAAGTGTGAATTGGAGAGTGACCATATAGATGTTTAATACCACCAAGGGTGATAGCCACCGAGGTCCAGAAATGGGTTGTGCCATTCCAGTCACTCTCCATCGCTGTAGTTCGTGAGCAACCTGCTCATACATAGCCTGGGGGAGAGGCCCAAGTCGTGGTTGCACATTGTCTTGAACAGTAGTATGCCATTCAGAACCTTCCGCCCTTCCTTAACTTGGTTCAAGGCGTTCAGCGAAAGACTGTTTAGGGTGCTTCTTAAAACGAAAAAATTTAATTCTCTCTGCAGCAACATTAATTTGTGATTCATAATCTTGGTTGAGATGAAAGAGTTCCTCGCAATTAACAGCTTCCGGCCCAGAGTCGGGAAATAAGTTGATCCATATGAGGTACATATCGGCTCTGACCATCGATAAAAAAGAAATGAATGCACGTCATACCGTTAACGTCGTAGGGTGTGCAGCTTGCTTGCTTGCCTGCTTTGAGTCGGGCGCCATATTCTGGCCAGCGTAATTCGTTACTGTTAAATTGTCGAAACTTGGGAGCAGTGATCGGTTGTGGAGCTGCTTCTTGCTACAGTAACGTTGTCATTTCTTGGACACTGAGCAGACATCATTCACTCGTTTTTAATGGTCAAGCGCAAAGAGGGTAGTTCTAAGATGATTTCACCCTTCTGTATCCAAAGGGGTTTAAGAGGGAAACTGTGGCTCTTTTAAGTCAATAAAGCGCTTTTCTATTGGGACACTGTTAGTGGGTGGTGGGAACTTGTAATTCCCACGGAGAACTTAACCACAAAAAATCTGGATGCCCAAGAGAGTATGCAATAGAAATTGTACTGCACATCATCTTGAACTAATGCAGACTTGTCACTTGCAGGGATCTGACATTCCCCAGGAGGAACTGAAATGAGTTGACAAGATCTCCATGCCTGAAGATAACTGAAGCTGTACATCATGCAGCCACAGGCTCCTACTGGACCAGACCCAAACCCAGTCTCTGTGCTGAGGCTGTGAACTGCGTCTTACCATCTGGTGGCTTATTCTCATGATTCGTCGGGCATGTCAGCTCCTCCCTACTCCCACTTCTATAGCTGGATGAGTAATAGTATGATTTGCTGGGGAACACTTCTGTATAAATCTTCCATGGGCAATGAGGCATTTAGGGTCCATGCAAAATATGTTCTGCAATCTCTTGGTACGAGACATGTACACTCTCACACCTGGGTTTTTAACTGACCATCACCCAGGTTACTGCGGAGGCTGAGTAATTTTAGAGTTAGTGCAGCGATATTTTACTACATTTAAATGGGCACCACAGCTATGTAGCGGTCTCCAAAGGCGGGTCTAAACAGAGGTCTCCGTTGGTCGCTCTGATGTTTTCCCAGATCGTGTCCTCCAGGTATGGACGCCTGCAGAGCTCATTGTATTTGATGCGATCTCGAGAGCGCTGGAGCAGACGCCGTGCCTGCTACATTCCCCATCTCTTCCGATTCCCTGGGTGCTCTTAATTCTCTGCAACGCTTGTATCCAGCTGATAAAGTAGTTCAGGATATCCATGACACCCTCCTCCAGCAGTAAATGATGGAGAAGGAAGCAAAGCTCACACATGGATATTGCACGAGTTCCTCCTTACTCGTCTTCACATAGGTCACAGCCCTTTGACGCATGGCTTCTTGCTCCGGGTGGAGGACCCCCCAATGTGTGGTTTTGCTTGTGGCCTACAGAGCAGCAGTGGAACATTGGGTATCCCAGGAACTGGGAATATTGGCTTAACTGCCCGGACCATGAGGGAGGTAAAACCTCTACAAAAAAACCACTCAGTCTCTAGACGTGCTGTCTGCTGATGAGATGCATGTCTCTTGAGAAAGAACTGTGACTAGTGGGCAACCTCTGTGCAACCTGCCGAACCTCAGATGTATACGGCCTACCGAGGCAAGTGGGGCTCTGTCTGGGTGCACTTCCTCCCTCCACCTCCCGCCCCTCCAGCTGCCTGTGGGAACACCATGAAACATAAATGTTTCTACTCCCAGCAACCCGGATGAGTAGTTGGACAGTATGAACACCCAAAATCCTAAGATGACTCGTGTGGATAGTCCATCCGTGTCATTTCTGAAAGTCACGGAGAGTATTTAAAGTGTGGTATGTGAGTTCTTGTCACGAAACGTGTGCATGGTTCTTTTGAAAACCTGTTGCCATTTTAGATACATAATGCTCTTGAGGGATTTGCAGAGCGACTCAGATCTATCGAGAGGTTGGATATTCGTGTTCCTCTGCTGTAGACTACGATGGCTCCCCAAGTACAAAGCTGTACAGAAGCTGAAACTTCCTGGCAGATTAAAACTGTGTGCCGGATCGAGACTCGAATTCGGGACCTTTGCCTTTCGCTGGCAAGTGCTCTACCATCTGAGCTACCCAAGCACGACTCACGCCCCGTCCTCACAGCTTTACTTCTGCCATTACCTCGCCTCCTACCTTCCAAACTTTACAGAAGCTCTCCTGCGAACAATGCAGAACTAGCACTCCTGAAAGAAGTCTTCCGACAGGCAGCTGGAGGGGCGGGGGGTGGAGGGAGGAAGTGCACCCAGGAGTGCTAGTTCTGCAAGATTCGCAGGAGAGCTTCTGTAAAGTTTGGAAGGTAGGAGGTGAGGTGCTGGCGGAAGTAAAGCTGTGAGGAGGGGGCGTGAGTCGTGCTTGGGTAGCGCAGTTGGTAGAGCACTTGCCCGCGAAAGGCAAAGGTCCCGAGTTCGAGTCTCGGGCCGGCACACAGTTTTAATCTGCCAGGAAGTTTCATATGACCGCACACTCCGCTGCAGAGTGAAAATCTCATCCTATACAGAAACTGTTGAATGTCAAGCTACTTGGGGGAATATCCTGTCAACGGCGAGATGCAGAGTGGACTAAACAGTCTTTAAGTTGCTGTACCACGTCAGGACTTCATAGATATGGATAGACAAGAAATTAGCAAGGAAAAGGATTGATGGTGAGCTTCAAAAGTCAGTGTCGTTTATCCTAACATTCAATCTGCCAAAGTTGCGTGAGTATATTGCAGCACGCTTTCTGTGCCTTAAGGTCTAATCTTATGTCCCAAATCCAATGCACTTCTTCAGTTGCCAAAGCTTTGGTCACACCACTATTCATTGTAACGTTCGGGCTATATGTGACAGATGTGGCACCAAAGCCACAGGTTTTCAATGCACTTCACCATCTGGCTGTGTTAGCTGCTTCTAGGCCCATGTGATATGGAGCAGGGACTGTACACAGTGCGTCTCATATTCTGACGCAAAAAAGAAATTTAAGGCCACTCAGTCACCAAGTTTTTTCAAGTCTTTTGCCTCGATGTTGAAGCAGCCAGTGCAAGAAGTTAGTGTTAGCACTGACGCTATGTCAGTTGAGCAGGGACATCTACCTGTAAATGCAGCTGCCAGTCTCCGCCGCTGGTCCCGCGTTGCCATCTTCATGTCACTGCAACATTGAAAATTGCCAAACGTAATGTCAGCATAGACAAGCCATATGTCATACATGGGAAGAGATCCAGCAGAGTGTTTGTCACATTGGCCTCGCCGCCATCCGCAAAACCCAAGCTATGAACGAACGCTGACTATCCAAAGCGATCCGCTCCAAAGCCATCGGACTGTGTGACGTTGTTGCTTTATGGTGGATCTGACAATGACAGTACCATCGCCGGTATCGACATAGACGTTTGCCTGAAGGAAACAGAGTGTCCCTCAACTGATCCTCCTCTCCCACTCCTCCGTTGTAGTATAGCCACAACGTAGCAATGAGAAGAGGAAAGTCATAGTAAAAAAAACCTCACCATTAGTGGAACGTGCACTGTTTCAGGACACATGAGGAGGAACTATGTCTATTAACTCCAATAGTTAGGCCAATGAGTCTCTCTCTTCAAGAGATACATGTTAAATACTGTGACGCTCCTGAGCTACGTGGCTACATTCTTCAGAAGAAGGACGTCGTCAGTGGAGAGAGAGCTAAAGGAGGAGTGGCTATTCTCGCCAACAATACCTGCCACTCCCCGCTTCTCCCCGCCCCCAACAGGCCCGTGATCAGTCACTGTGTCAGTCCACGTGTGTCTTCGTTGGACAATATGTTCACTTTACCTGCCCCCACATGAGGGTCTCGACAAAGAAGCTCTCCATGACCTCTTAACTGAGCTCCCCCACCCCCTTCATCTTGTGTGGCGATTTTAGTGCACATAATGTACTTTGGGGCTCTGCAACTTCCTGCCCCAGGGATAGAGCCTTCTCTTGTCCTTACATGCATGTCTGTCGACTGTGGGGTGGAACATGATCTTCTGCACTCCGTCTGGGACGTTCACTGCCGTAGATATCTCTCAGCATGCTCTCCAGCCCTCACACACACCGCTCAAAGGGAAGCGGTCGATGATTTGTACCGAAGTCACCTGCCAGACGGAGTGATGACCGAAAGACATCCGCCTCGATGGTTGCTTTGTAGGGCAGACTGGACGCTTCACAGCCAACTCGCTGTGTTTGTACACTGTGACAGTATCCAGGGATGGATGGAATGTATTACCCGTATGATCCACCACTCCGCTAAACATAATTTGAACAATAACATTTCTCTCACAATTCGGCTCTGAATTGAACTTTTGGGAACGGGCGCTGATAACCTCGCTGTTGTGCGCCCTAAAACACTAATCATCATCATCATCATCATCCGCTAAACATTCATCTGCAGTCGTCTGACCTACTGATTAGGCAGGTGGAGCGGCGAATGCCGCATCGCAATCCGGTCCAGGCGGGTGGCTCTGTGTCGGAAGAATGGATATTATGGAGACATGGTTTAGCCAAAGGTAGGGGACGATTCCAGAATGAAATTTGCCCTCTGCAGCGGAGTGTGCGCTGAAGTGCAACTTCCTGGCAGATTAGATTGTCGCAGGCTATTACCTTCTTTAAACGGAGCCTTGCATTGCCCAGTTACCTAAAGTGCGAGTAGCTGCACGTAAAGCCGCCCGTCGTTTCCTTGTATAGGACTCCTCAGCAAAAATATCAGTGTGGTAACGTCTCAGTTGGTCGTTCGTCCAGGGAATGAATCTAATCCCTTTATAATTGCAGTTGTAATTCTGACACGTTACAATATTCTGTGATCTACATAAAAGTAGACTCTTACATAGAAGATAGCACTGTAAAAAGTGGCTGGTGGCTGTTATCTTCCATGTAAAAGGCAGCCTATATTTTATACGTAGCCACGAGTTTAAAATGGCAGTTTTTAACAAAATGGCAGTTTTAACAAAATGGCAGTTTTAACAAAATGGCAGTTTTTAACAAAATGGCAGTTTTTAACAAAATGGCAGTTTTTAACAAAATGGCAGTTTTCAACAAAATGGCAGTTTTCAACAAAATGGCAGTTTTCAACAAAATGGCAGTTTTCAACAAAATGGCAGTTTTCAACAAAATGGCAGTTTTCAACAAAATGGCAGTTTTCAACAAAATGGCAGTTTTCAACAAAATGGCAGTTTTCAACAAAATGGCAGTTTTCAACAAAATGGCAGTTTTCAACAAAATGGCAGTTTTTAACAAAATGGCATTCTGTGATCTAGGTCCCAAATTTATTGTATGGGTAGGCAGTTATGCTCGAAGCCCCCCCAAGCAAAGGCCTTTGCAGCAGTTGCGTGCTGACAATAGATAGCAGTAATTAAGTGTGCGGGAGCCAGTCGCGGAACTTCAATAAAGAATATGAAGCAGTGGAGGGAGCTGCAGAGTTCCACCAGCCTGCTGCAGCCAGCGGCGGTGGGGGCTGCCAGAGACGACTTTTAGTTCATCAGCTTCGGCAACGGCAGCGGCTGCATCTACACTTTCGGCAACAGCAGTTCAACACTAGCAGCCAGCACGACCGGTGAGTAAAGTACATGCGCTGATAGTGTTGTGTGAAACTGCTGGGTCATCGTCGGTGATGCAGCCTACAAAGATGGGGCATCCACCCTGTCTGAGTAGTTCACGTAATAGTAGTGGACCATTTAGTTCTAACTCCGACCGTAATAGTGTCGAAAGGGAACTTACTGAATGGACAGATAGACCAAAATAGAGGGGAGAAGAGAGCTTTCCGACAATATATCATCACACTTAATGCAAATTATGCTGGGGATTGGATACTGAGCTATGTTCAGTAAAAGCGGAGGCAAGTTGTGTAAAAGATGATTTGGGTTCAGTATAAACAGAGTTAAGGTTAAAAATTGAGGATGTAGAGACAAACGTAGAAAGTGTCGAAGCTGAGATAGGAAAGATCAAATTAGATATTGAATCGATGATTGATGTTAACTACGCCAACCTCCTCAGAAATTGTCTGTGTGTCTGTATAACGCCTAATTTTGTATCAGAGTCGACACTGTGGAAAAAGATTTCCGGGAAATTTTGGAAAAGGTACAGGACGAGCTGGGTGGTGATGTTAAGAACTGTGTGCTGACGGAAAATGCGCTTGAGGAAGTGACCGCTAAGTCTGTTAATATTTTGTCACGTAGGGTGGCAGAGTATGAAGAAGAGGTGGTGAAAAATAGACAAGTGGAATCAGGAACTAATACCGAAGCTACATAGTGAGATCAGCAGATTAAAGACGCACGGGCGGAATTAAATTCTTTGGCAGCGATTAAGGCTGCCACTGTGATTGTCGTTTCTGAATTAACACATGGAACACATAAGTGGTTTGTAAATCGTGGAAAATACCATCCAGCTGATTTTGTCACTGCTTATGGCGATGGATTTTTGCGAGGAATATTGGAAGAGCCAAAAATGAAGTTCGTGACATGTAATCTTGGGGGCAACCCACGATAATGAGCTAATTTAATGAGGGTTTCATGTGCTGCCTAGGAAGTGTCTGAAAGTTGTTTCCTGAACAAATTCTTTAGTAAGACGAACGCAGCTTGAGTAGGAGTTCATAAACGGAGCAAGTCTGAAATACGGAAGCTGGTCGATATGGGATTTTTGTGTGTGTGAACTGATTACATGTGGCAAAATGGTGAGAAATAATTAAAAGTTAGCTGACTTTTAGTGTCGGACAAATTTCCTGTCAGGAAAGAAATGTTTTCTACTGGAAACTGTATAGAGTGCTAGAAATGTCGAACTTAATCGAATGTATTTTTGCCAAAGCTATAAATCAGTTTTAGCGTTACTATCCTGTTTGTGAATGTATCGATTCCACTGGAGACGGCGTTCATTGCCTGAACTACGGTGGTTCGGGAAATGGTATGGCCACCCAACAGTCGTCTTGCGACAGCTATTTCCGTTCAGCACGGGAGATGGCTGCGTATGGCTGCACGTTTCAGTGCAGTGCGTGGCCCATGGAGTCAGGAGTTTTCTGCAGAGGCGGCGGGACTTCAAACGGCCTAAATTTTGACACAAAAACACCGACCGTGCGCTGTGTACAAAACGTGACAGTGAAGTGCAACGATAAAATGGCGGAAAAATTGCTGCCAAATGAGCTCAATAGAGCTAAAAACTTTTGCGAGCAAAATTTCTTTCAATTTATATGTTTTGCGTTTATTTCGGCATTTAGTTAATATATCGTGATTTTACAACTTGTGTTACACTTCGAATCAATTTATGATAATAATATATGTCATCTACTAGGACGTACATGCTGCATCATACACCACCACAAAGATACTTACACTATTCTCACAGCTATTACATTGTTATGTAACGATCTCAAATTTGGCGCAATCTCATGTGCCATGTTAGCAAGCTAATGTGCCACATTTACGTGTAACGCTATACAGCGATTAAATATTTTCAGAATGAACTTTAGGACTACGTAACAACTTTTAATGCTATATGCAATTTCAACTAAGGATGTCTCAGATATTAATGTACTGTAGCTGTCATTGTTGCCTGGATGTAATTTATTTATCAATTTATTGCGATTTATGTCTTTCATTATGCAGATGTTTTTCAGAACATTGTCTCCTGCACAACACAGCAACTGAATGCAGCATGAATACTTCATATCTTGTGATACTCGTGTAGTTAGCTATGGAATATTTTACTACTGTCCCAGTAACTTCATTCAAATGTTGATCACAATTACTATTGAAAACCGTCTTAAATTAAGTAGTAATCGCATGTGTCAGCTGACACCAGCACTGAAAAGAGTACAACAAGCCGCTTCTGTCACGCAGACGTAAATACTTCTTTAAACAATATTTAACATTTTGTTGCCTTTTAACATGAGCGCACTGGCGCAAGAATACTACTCATTTATTTGTAAACAAACCTTTTTTTTTATACTTGCTGTGAATGGTCTAAGTGTGTCCGCGTGTTAATATCATTTTTCTTATTTAAATATTGTTGCAATATACTAGTTTAGTGCAGAAAGTGGTCAAGTTGAGTCACATCATGTCTGTAAAACATAAGAATCGTGTATTTTTCGTAGGGCTTCCCTTCAGCCAATGAGAATCGAACAGTAGCGAAACACTGCTGGAGTCAACTGGAGACAAACGTATTTTAAGTGATGCACTCAAGGGAGCGATTCTAGACATCTTACGTCGAGCTCTGGAAGAAGGCAGACCTACCTGTGGTAATGTGTGGTATTCTGTTGTGTAGGCGATAGATTTTGGGTCATGTGGCAGTTTTCGATTTTAAATTCTGAGACATTTTTACGCGAGTTTGTGAAGAAAGTCGACCATTCCGTGGTCTAGTGAGATATTCTGTTGTCTGGGTGATCGATTCTGGGTGGTGAACCACCCCTACAAGACATTAACTTTTGAGACACTTCAGATTGGGAAGAAGGCACATCTGCTTTTGGTAACGTATGTTATAAGGTCTTTCAGGTGTTTGATTATGGGCCGTGAACGGCCACTACAGTACTTTAACTTCTGAAGGGACTACCGATTGCATTACAGCATTGAGAATAAACAGAGCATCGGTTTCCATTTTATATCTCTTGTGTGTTACTGTGTAAATTACCTTTCTGAATTCTGAATTGTTTTTAGATTTCGAATATTGTCTTGTACTGCTATAAGGAAATGGATGAGTGTTTAGTTAGGGGAATCTGTCACTATTCTCGTAACAGCCTAAACGCGACTTTACAGCATTTAGTAAGATTTATGCTGTCTGTATTATAATGCTTATTCTAAATATACTTCCCTGGATGACATTATTCAAAAGAATTGTGTGGTATCTTCTACATTAATAAAAACGTTTCCATCTAACGTCTGTAATTAATGAATACCTAATCTTTCATTTAGTATTTTTTGGCATTTTATTAATTCGCAGTTGTAGCCAGTGGATGGCCTATTTGAGTGTAGGATCGCAGCTATAGGCAGGTATTTGCAGCGAGTTAGTTGCTGGACATAACAGCAGATGTGTGCGGCTCGAGCCGTACATTATAGGGCATTTCTTTTGTAAACAGAGCTGTGCATAGCCCACTGAACCTAAGACAATTGATTTGCTCGTACAGGGTGCTGGTTCGAGAAGCTGTTCAGCAAGAATATCAGTGAGAGGTAACGTCGCAGCCAGGAGAGACGCATGTACGCTGCCAAATTCGCTAGTTCGGTGAGCGGATGGAAAAGGCCAAAAAACCGATAAAATTTAGAGGACCGGCATTCTAGGACCACAGTGTCATCGTCGCGAGTCTCCCATAGGGGCAATGAAGGTATCTTGCGAGAGATGCGACTGCTTTCAGACAGAAACAGGCTGTGGTGTTCCCCCCACCCCGTTCGCGAAAAGAAAAGCACATGAAGTGGTCAACACTACACCTACATCTAAGTCCACACTCTGCCAATCATTGTGAAGTGCATCGCAGAGGGTACTTACTGTTATAGCAGCTATTAGGTCCTCTGCCCTTTCCACGCACGCAAGGAGCACGGGAGAATGATAACCTGAACGCCTCTGTGCACACTTATATAAGTCACATGCTCGCGATCCCTACTGGAGTGATACGTAGGATGTTGTAGTACGTTCCTTCAAGATGTTTTCTGAAACTTTGTAAATAGGCTGTCCTGCAATGGTTTGTCTCTTTCTTCAAGCGTCGAGCAGTTCATTCGTATTAGCAGCTCCGTGACGCTCTACCATTCCTGCTGTCCCTCGCTGTACACGTTCAATATCCCTCGTTAATCATATCTGGCACAGCTCCCATACACTTGACAAATATATTAGGATGGGTCGCAAGAGTGATTTGTAAGCAACCTCCTGTTGCATTCCACGGTATTCGATCAATAAGCCAAAGTGTGCTACCCGCTGTACGTATGACTGAGCCTCTCTGATAAGTCGATTTGATAATTCTACAAACTGTTACACCCAGCTGATCAATTCCAACTATAATTAGCTGATGCTGTACTCACAGGATACTTCGTTTTTTCGTATCGTGAAGAGCACAATTTAGCATTTCTGAACATTTACAGTAACTTGACAATCTTTGTATCAGTTTGAAAACTTATTATGATCTGACTCAGTATTTGTGAAGCTTTCTTTAGGCCGTAATTCATTATAGACTGAAGAACAAAAGAAACTGGTACACGTTCCTAATATCGTGTAGGGTCCCCGGGAGCACGCAGAAGTGCCAAAACACGACGTGGCCTGCAGGGCTGTCTATAAATCCGTAAGATACGAGGAGCTGGACAAATCTTCTGAACAGCACGTTGCAAGGCATCCCAGATTTGCTCAATAATGTTCATGTCTGGGCAGTTTGGTGGCCAGCGGAAGTGTTTAAACTCAAAAGAATCTTCCAGAAGCCACTCTGTAGCAATTCTGGACGTGTGGGGCGTCGCATTGTCCTGCTGAGATTGTCAAAGTCCGTCGGAATGCACAAAGGACATAATGGATGCAGGTGATCAGACAGTTAGCTTACGTATGCGTCACTTGTCAGGGTCCTATCTATACATATCAGGGGTCCCATATCATCCAACTGCATACGCTCCACACTAATACAGAGCCTCCACCAGCTTGAACAGTCCCCTGCTCACATGCAGGGTCCATGGAATCATGAGGTTGTCTCCATACCTGCACACGTCCATCCGCTTGATACAATTTGAAATGAGACTCGTCCGACCAGGCAACATGTTTCCAGTCATCAACATCCAGTTCATCATCTGCTCCGATTCCCAAAGTGCTCTACACGCTCTTGAACAGATGTACCCAGCAGATCAGATGGTGCAAGAGGTGCAGGACGCACTCCTGCTCTTGCAACTGCAGGGTAAGGATGTAATTTTCTGCTGGGTTCCAGGGCACATAGGGATTCCTGGAAATGAACTTGCAGATGCGGCTGCCAAGGAGGCTTGCTCCATCCCACCTCCTGCTCGCTGTTCCGTCCCCCTGCAGGCCATTACGTCTTTCGTGACTCGGAAGGTCATGCGTTGGTGGGAGGCTCAGTGGCTGGACGTGAGGGATAATAAGTTGCGAGCGGTGAAGGATTCTGTCCGACCGTGGCTCACCTCCTTCCGCCATCGACGCGCTGAGGAAGTAGCCCTTACCCGGCTTAGAATAGGACATTGTCCTTTGACACATGGTTTTCTGTTACGTCGTGAGGAGCCACCAACGTGTCAGACATGTGGGACACAGCTGTCGATACGACATATTTTAACTGAGTGTGTTTTATATGCGGGTTTGAGGGAAGATTTCAGTTTCCCACCAGACCTACCCTCTCTTTTAGCTAATAATGAGGCGAGTGTCGCTAGAGTTTTACGTTTTTGTGTGATGTCTGGCCTTCTTCCCAAAATATTGGGATTGAAGTCTTAATGTGCTGTCCGGTGGTTTGGTCACCCATTATTTGTAAGTGGTCACTCAGCCACCGTTAATTCCTTTTTTACCCGTTTGTACTGCTATTTTATTTTTAGTTTTATCACCCTGTCTTGCTGTGCTGTGTCCACTCTTGCAATTTGAACAATAACATTTCTCTCACAATTCGGCTCTGAATTGAACTTTTGGGAACGGGCGCTGATAACCTCGCTGTTGTGCGCCCTAAAACACTAATCATCATCATCATCATCCAGACATGGGTTCGTTAATGAAACCTAGTGGATAAAGTTTTGCTCTAGAACCTCACTGTAATAGGAATTGTGAGACACTCTGCCTTCTTTAGTGACCAGGTATATGGAATATGTTGAGTGTAGACTATTGAACCTCGGTAAGTCTACGTCCTTTATATCGAGTATGCACATCATTCCACTTGTTACAAAGCAACAGATGTTACCAATATTATTACACAGAAAGAAACTGTATATTAATTTTGTGTGAGAATTTGTTTATTGTTATGATGCCAAACAGTCACTTTTATTCTTTAGAAGCTTGCTGTTTGCAGTAAAGCTTATTTTGATGGCAATGTAGTGAAATAATTTTTGTAAAGGCTTTGTAAATAACTGAAACTTTGTTTTGTGAGTAGTATGTTACCTGGGGGTGAAAAGAAAACTGCTTGCTCTTAAGAAGCTTTGCCTTAGTCTTACTTCATGTATGTAAATACGCAATAATGAGGTGGATGCTCGGGTCAGTTACACCAAACACCACCTTATAATCAGGAGTTCATTTATTCAACTCTTTACACAAGTAAGGCTTACAAAGAACTGGATGGCGGAACTGCACAAAGATAATGTTTAGATTAGTTCAAAGACGATACTCGGATCGATAATGGTGTTGACCTCATCAGATTGGCGCCACATAGCCTATCCCCCCCCCCCTCCACCCCAGTACGGAGTACTCTTGTGTGGCCGGGGGGGGGGGGGGGAGGGTGGGTGACTATGGCGTCAACAGGGGTGGTCTGCGGGAGCCGGACGACGGTCAGATCGACAGCATCGTCGGGGAGCTGTGTGGGTAGATGACGTGAAGGAAGGTCCGGCCACCGAACCTGGAAGTTATTGAAGTGTGCTGGGCATCATACTGGGTGTGCTGGTTGTGCGGTTTGCGGGAGGAATGGAGCGGCGACGATGATGTCTCCGGAGGGCTTGGCAAACACACGAAGCATGTCCATGTTGATGTCGGGAGAGAGGGAACACATTTCACCAAGTGGCAGGGAATGGGAGAGGTTATGTCATTAGAACCGGATGAAGGGAAACACATGACGAACAGTGTGTCATCTCGTAGTATTATAGAGATGTCATGGATTATGTCCGGGGGGACAGGCACAAACATCTCGAGTGAGAGCACGTTCAAGAGGTGGGGAAAGTTGGGGGGGGGGGGGGTGAGAAACCTCGACAGGGCGAGGCAGGAGACGGGAGAGGTCGAAGAGACGGGAGAAGGGCCCCGCAGCGACGGCATGATAGTAGGTAAGCTCGACATGGGGAGCATGTGATCACTCGACGGAGTAAGTGATACTGGATTAGAGGGCGAGGTTGGTGAAGAGCTCGACAATTGGAGCTGGAAGTCACTTGACCGAGTGTGTAAGTCCGATGTGGAGGGAGTGGTCGGAGCGTCGTGAGCCATGACAGTGAGAGGCGTGGTCCTGGCCTGAAGGGGGGTAGAATAGAACGTGGTCGTACCTGCGAAGGAACTGGTAAAGTCGGCAATGTTGGGTATGAGGTATGTGTACATAATTGTTCTTGAGTTTAGTCACGGTAGCCTCCCAATGTGCGCCAGGACCCGTCTTTCTTGGGTGTCATTTGAATTGGCATAGACCAGCTACTGGCAGAGGGTTCAATGAAGCCATAGCTTAGAAGTTCAGAAATCTACTTTTTAAGGTCGGAGAGGCACTCAGGACAAAGTCGACGTGGCTTATTGGAGACAGGGGGGCCTGGCGTGAGGCGAAGCTTGTGAACCGTGCCGTTGGTGACGACGGAAATGTTGCCGGCGGCACGGGAGGGGGTTTGTTGACAATGTGTGGCAGGCAGGGCAGGTGAGGTGAGGTCATGGTGTTCGGAGCCACTCGGCAGATCCGACAGGAGCCGAGGTTGCGAAGTGTCCCAGGAGTCAACGTGACAAGATGGCAGCTGGCCCGAAGCAGTGGCACCGTGGTCGGGAGAGCTTGGTAGAGCTCGTGAAGTGTTAGTGAGTCCATTGTCCGAGGGCGCAGCCTGTGGCAGCACAGTCGTGGGCGAAACCCTTGGTGCAAGTGCACTGTTTGTGTTGTCAGTTGCGGTCGCACGGCAGCCCGCAGGAGCCGAAGTTGCATTGTTTGATGTGTTATCTGCGATCTGCAAGGGGCGGGGTAGGAGCCATCAGTTCGGGAACACATGACGCTTGTCGCGCATGCACACTTGTGTCCAGCCGAGTGTCAAATGCTGCTGTGTTAGGAGGGTGTGGCCCTGCGGAACTGTCAGTACACATTATGGCAGTCTTGATAGTACAGTTGCGAGGGGTAGTGGGAGGTAAACACACGGAAGCTCGATTGCTGGGATTGCAAACAGATTTGGCGCACTTACTGACCTTGCTTTGTCCTTGCTGTAGTGTCTGTAATTCCTTTGCTGCATCGGAGAGTTGGAGCTGTGTTTTGTGGAGCCCGTGGGAGAGCTCAGTTTGCCTTGCGTAGGCGAGCGATGTGTTTGTGCTCGACAAGGCACTTACGCGTGGTTGCTTGTAACGTCGTCGACAGAGAAGAGCATGTACGGATGAGATGAGCGTGGACTGATGTGTCACGGGGCGGGTTGCTCGATGGAGCACAGAGGAAGTGAGTCTTGGATGGGTGGTGAAACACAGTGTTTCACACTAGGTCCAGTGAAAGTTTGTGGTGTCGCAAGAAGTCAATGCCTAGTATAGGTTCGTCAATTTCACACACTACAAAAACCCACTCGAGTTTGCAGTTTGTGGAGAGTGAGACAACATCTGAGGTTGAACCCGAGCATTGTAGTGTAGTTGAATTCACGGCTTGCAGTGAAGTATGATGAGGGCAGATGTTTGACGATGCTAAGGACGTGGGCAGCAGTGAAACATTGGCGCCTGTGTCCACTAGATAAAGGTATCCCGATGAAATGTCTTTAATGTAAAGTCGTCCACAATTATCCGGTCGTTCCCAGACAGAATGGAGCACTGGGGGGTGCCTGTCATATTGTGCACAGGAGGCAGCACCCGGACCTACCTGTGATTGGCGTTTGGGAAGCAGCAGGGTGGTCTGCAGTTCTGTGCCGCCTCACCAAACCATGTGTGGAGGTAACAGTATGGGTAGTGGGGTTGCATTTCCTGTGGAAAGTTCGTTGCCAGAGGCAGCGGTTGAGGTTCAGTGGCCACAACCGGTTCAGTTGCAGGAGGAGGCGTGACAGAGGGCGGAGCCGGTGACGTCTCAGCTGCCTGTTTACTGCGTCCCGGAGCGAGCAGAACAGTCAGTACATTGTGGCCCCGGCCGCATCTGGCCGCGGGACGGGGAACCTGAACCTGAACCTGAACCTGAGACTTGCCAGGTAAGCAGTGACTGGCGAAATAGAGCAGTGATGCATCATGTAGTTTGTCAGAAATTGTCATTCGTTGCTCGACAGGTTTGGGAGACCTCTGAGCCAGAGCAAACTGGATGTGAGGAGGTAGTTTATCTGACCAGATGGCAAGGAGAGCTGTGTGAGAGAGTAGATCATTGCTGACCAGGGCCCGTAGCCATCTCCAGAGTTGTGAAGTTTTGTCATTGCCTAGTTGCTCGATGTGGAGCACTTGCTGTATTGCTGTCTCAGTTGAGCATGCAAGGCGACATAGAACTGTCTCTCTGGCTAGAGTGTACCGGGTAGTTGAGTCTGGGGCGTCGATCAGGTCAGCAATCAAGTCCTCCTGGTCGTGCAGGTGGGTGATAAGGCACAGAAATCTGGTTGATTCGTCGAGTTTGAAATGGTCGAACACTTTGTCCACAAATTTGAACCAGGTTGTAGCCCTGTCGGGATGGAACAGTGGCATCGTCGGTAAGCGTTGTAGAACATTTGGAAGAACAGGTTGAGGTGAATTCATCGGGGCACTGCCTGAAACGAGCTGCTGTTGCTGCAGTATTCCAGGAGAGTGGTTCTCCAGGGTATGTGGCGATGATGGCTGGTCGGGTGGCAGCATGAAGGTGATGCATTGTGGTTGAGCGTGATCCGTTGCGACGCGGAAGGCCGACGTGGCTGGGACACCGTAATGTGTCGATTGCGGTTGTGGAAGTTCGAAACATTGCGGGTGTGTTCGGATTGATGTGTCGTGGAAGACCAACGTAGATGAAGCACCGAGATGTGCCAAGAACGGTACCAGAAGCTCGACTGGAGCTGGCACAGAGGCGACAGGTGAGAAAAAGTTCAAAGTTGGAAAACGCATGCCAGTCCGCGGAAAACCCGACGTACGATCAGAGTCAGAGCCACCTGTGTTGCAGGGATGCTGCGGAGGTGTGGGCTGTCCAGAAGCACAGTGAGGAAAATGAAGTCGAATGTCGGGCGGAATATGTGAGTGTTCACTGTTCATAGTCACTCCACTCAAAACGGTGTGCGGAGAAGGTGAATGTCATGGCACAAAACACTGAGGCAAAGCAGTAGGACGGAGATGGAGGTCAGGCACAGATAACAAGCCATTGTTCCTGTTGCAGGCCGAGGAATTGAAGCAGGAAGGCATTTGCTGATGCTGAACCGAGGCAGGCGGCGGGCGTGGTCAGATGCTGGGGAGGTTGACTTGTGAACAAAGCAGTTCCAGCCACGTGGCAGGTATCCGCGTGGTACTGCACGGATTGCGGCGTGGCAAATACTTGTCCTGGTGGTAGTAGGTTGCCTGACAAAGCATTTGCAGAAATCGGCATTGGTCCCGCACAGCACAGAGATCCATAAGAGGTAACTGCATAATCGATGAGGGAGGGCACATGTGGCAGAACAAAGGCATTTGATAGCCAGAGTCATGCGCACCCCTAACCTCACTTATTGTTGCAGGCTCGAAAACGTCCAGCGAAATCGGCATAATCGTCGAGTGAGAGGCATTGTGCTCCAGTCCTGGCAGGTGTACATCGCCCGCAACACAATGAATGTCGATCACAAAATCGGGCGTTAGGCGTAAGCCATTGTTCGAATGTTGTGTTGATGTAATACATGCGAAAATAACAGACGCAGAGGCCGCGGACACAGTAAAACGGCAAAACCGGAAGATGTTACAACTCGGGGTCACCAGTGAGGTGGATGCTCGGGTCAGTTACACCAAACACCACCTTATAATCAGGAGTTCATTTATTCAACTCTTTACACAAGTAAGGCTTACAAAGTACTGGATGGCAGAACTGCACAAATATAATGTTTTGCTTAGTTCAAAGATGATACTCAGATCGATACTGGTGTTGACCTCATCGCAATAATAAAAATACGTTGTTATTCTGAGATAACCATACTATTGTCTGTTTAGAAATTTTTGTAGAAATATTACCACAGTCTGGAGTTTTTGTTCATGTTTCCCTTATCAATTCAATATTGCAGTGATGAAGAATGTGAGTGAAACACATTAGGCAATAGTGCACCAGTTTGTTCATAAATATTTTCAGAGTGTTTGTGCCATTAGTAAGAAAGCATATATGTTACCCTTATTCTGTTGCAACAGACATATTTTGTTGTTCACAGGTTACTATACTGGATGTACATATGATTATCATGATGGCATTGATATTGTGAATACTAAGACAATATTGCAGTGATATTTCCATGTTCTTGTTGTTCAGTACCATATCACCAAGATCTCATAATGGTACCAGTAAATTGCTGATATTTTACAGCTTCCAACTTGGGTGCATAAAACAGCATCAAAATTCTGACTGCTTTGCAAATGAGCTAATGTGATAAATATTTCATGCAAAGCATAATTTCAAACTTTTGCTTAACATTTTGTTCCTTACATGCTTGAAGTTCATCAAAAGTCTGATCACACATACAAATATCAAGTATCTCAGGGGTGAGTGCACTTACAGTTATGCTGCTTCAACAAGCACACTGTTTCCCACTTTAATATTTGCCAATATCTACTCATTAAGAGGTATAATCTAGTGTTAAAAGTTTGGTATGTCTTAATGTGTTCAAGTCAGTTAATAATAATTGGAAATATTTTTGTAATTTGTAGAAGGCATTAATTAGACACTTTGCAACTGGTACTGGGTTTCAGTAATGATGTCATTCATTGTTATGTAAGTGACTTTTGTGCCGCAAATGATAGTTTTGTTGTACTCTCTGTTTGAAAGCGACTCTTTTAAACATAATAAGCCTTCAGTTATTAATATCAGTGCGTCTTAATGAGTCTCTCATGCCTGTTTTTATTACACTAGATATTGGCTACAGATTTTTCTCCATCAGATGCATGTATTCATGCATGTCCTCTCTGCACGTTTTTTACTTAATGTGTCAGAATTTTGGGTACATGAATATTGATTAGTGTAGGCCTTGTTTGTGAACATGGTTATTGGGTGATCAGAAATCAATAACTCAATCCATTAATTTACAGCTAATGATGTAAGCAGTTCCTGGGTGTGAATGTTCTTTATTCTCCTATCTCATGCCTTTACTTCAACATAACTTGCATTCTTCTTCAGATAATGCTCACTGCAATACAGGAGACAAAGTATACGAAGTGTGTGTAAACTGTTGTCATTTGAATATCAACTTTTGTTAGTGTCTACAGGAATCTGAGCATGTTAGTGTGGACTCCCACAAATACTGTCAAAGGTGTGGGATTGTTATTTCCATAAGTGGTTCCTCCCTGATTTAGTTGTAACTGTAAACCAGGTATACTTTGACCACTGAAGCACAAAAAGCTTTACATCTCGCTGCTGGCCCTTAGTTGCATCTTTTGTGAATACTCTTTGGTGGAAAAGTTCCATCAATATATGCTAGATGTCGCACATGTAGTGCCGATTTTCTTACACAGCAGTTGCCGAACCTATTGAGACCTGAAGTCATTTACGAAAAAATGTGTTTAAAGCTAGTTGTGAAAAATCCACCATCATCACATAACAATAAATCCATTGTTTTTTTTAAATATATATGTATACGTCGACCAGTATATTACTTTTTCTGAGGTCATGTGCGTGACATCTCTTTTTCGGGTTTACTTTGACCGCCAGTCAATGTTACCCCAGGATTACAGATAGACTCTTGTCATTGTGTTCTTATGCATCTATTGTTCTCCTATACAGGTACAATATGCCGAGAAGTCGCAGAAAGATGCCTGGTGCAAGACAGTATAACACTTACAGTGAAGAAGACACGCAGACTCCAGTAGATGAAATTAAAAGTATCACAATTTCAATGAATACAGCAACAAAGAAATACAGTACTGCAAAAGGAAAACTATATAATAAGGTGCATTCGAAACATGAACATAAATGTGGAAGACCAGTGTGTTTACAAATGAAGAAGAAAAAACATTTGTTCATTATGCTTTGACAGTTAGTGAATGGGGTTTTCCTTTTGATGTGCAAGACTAGCAATATTTGGGAAAGCTATATTTAGATACAAGAGGAAAAGAAATCTCTCAATTTGGTCCAACAAATCTACATCCATACTCCACAAGCCACCTGACGGTGTGTGGCGGATGGTACCCTGAGTCCCTTCTATTCCAGTCTCGTATTGTTCGTGGAAAGGAGGATTGTCGGTATGCCTCTGTGTGGGCTCTAATCTCTCTGATTTTATCATCATGATCTCTCTGCGAGATATGCATAGGAGAGAGCAGTATACTGCTTGAATCATCAGTGAAGGTATGTTCTTGAAACTTCAACAAAAGCCCGTACCGAGCTATTGAGCATCTGATGTTGAATGGGCCTGAAGTTTTGTGAAGTGTCGTAAAGATCTCTTATCCCATCAGAAATGCCAAAACTTGAAGACCTCAAAGACAGAAATTACTGCAAGTTCACCTCCAGAGTATTTTGATCATCTGAAAGTCTCACTAACCATAAGAAATTCCACCTCGTAGAATCTTCAATTATGATAAGACAGACTTACGTGACAATCCAGGAGTGAAGAAATGTCTTCTTAAGTGTGGCGTTAAGTATGCAGAATGTGTGAAGGACTCTATAAAATCAAGTGTGTCAGTTATGTTTTGTGGACGAGCATCAGGGCACATTCTTGCACCTTATGTGGTGTACAAAGCTGAACACATGTGGGACTCTTGGACAGAAGGTCTAAGCATGCATTATATCTTGTAGGCTTATCATTTAGACAATAGCAATCAAAAGCTCTTAAGCTATCCAAGAATTCCAATATGATATGACTCTGTACCCTAATATCCATATTAATATCACCAAAAATTAAGATTCTTTGGTATTTATATTTAGGCTTAGTTAGTAAGACTAACAGTTTTTTTTTAAATTTACCATAAATTCATATTCACTAGAAGATGGTGTGCAATATACAGATGCAACAATAATATTATGTTTAGGTATATGTACAACTGCAGCCTCAAAGATGGTGTCTATACACAGGTCTGTGACATCAATAGTAAAGTATTGTAGATTTAGTCTATTCTTAATATATATTGCAACACCCCTATGTCCAATTGTTGATCTGCAGTAACTGCTAGCTAAGGAGTAACCAAATGGAATATTGAGGTCAATTTCTGATGAATACGAGGTGTGGCTAGAAAAAACCGGACTAGTACTGGTGAAACAATAAAACGAATGCAATAAGGCTGAAAGTCTTGTTCGACAGGATCGCCATTTAACAATGAGTTGACAAGGAACAAGTTTACCGATTTTTTTCAATGTTTGCATCAGTTTTTGCTGACAATGGTCTGCCAGTGCGAGTGTTATCACTGGTGTCTTCACGGCCATCTTTAAATCGTTAATCCACTCAAACACTTGTGTTCGCGATAAACAATCATCACCGTACACTTGTTGCAACATTACAAACGTTTCACTTGCAGATTTTCCTAGTTTGAAACAAAATTTGATGTTAACACGCTGTTCTTTCTGTACACTCATCATTTTCCGATGCACAGACAAAACGTCAACTACTTGAAACAGACGCCACGGGCAGACTGAGTGCAGGAGGCAGATGAAACTCGAGCAGTAGGCGGAGCGAGAGTCACGTGACAGGCCATGCGACTTTCAGCCTTATTGCATTCGTTTTATTGTTTCACCAGTAAAAATGGTTCAAATGGCTCTGAGCACTATGGGACTCAACTGCTGAGGTCATTAGTCCCCTAGAACTTAGAACTAGTTGAACCTAACTAACCTAAGGACATCACAAATATCCATGCCCGAGGCAGGATTCGAACCTGCGACCGTAGCGGTCTTGCGGTTCCAGACTGCAGCGCCTTTAACCGCCCGGCCACTTCGGCCGGCTTTCACCAGTACTAGTCCGTTTGTTTTTTTTTGTTTTTTTTTTTTTTTTTTTAGCTACATCTCGTATAGCCAGTGCTCATTTACACTAAGTATACCACAGTTGGAAGTTTCTAACCAGTACTGAAATTCTTCCAACTTCTTTCTTAGACTGTATATTAATATGTAAGAACAGAAGACTATTTTTGCTAACCCTGGGCAGTAAAGATGAGGGTTCAGATTGTCTTCTTAAGGGCACTTCTACACAGCTGATACCTTGAGTTGTTTGTAAGTCTACTGCTGGTAGCCAGGCCCCATTTTGACAACGTTTGGATGCATCTAGTTTTCTGGACTCAGAGTGAATGGTTTGAAGGTTATTTTGATCCTGCTGGAGCATATCTGTTAATATTTTGCCAGACAGACCAGCAGGTTTTACAGGTTTCCCTGGTCCAGTGGTATTACTGTTAAGGTGGCCATTTCTGTACTCACAGTTTTGGTAATCAGTTTCGAGATTAATCTTCTTCCTTGGTTGTTGAGGTGGAATCCTTGTCGTGTATAGCACTCCCTGTCAAACTCGCTAGCTTTAATGATTGTGGTATTTTTGAATTTCGAACACAGGTGATATAGCCGTTTGTTTACGTCCAATACTTCGCGATTTATGCAGGATCGTTTTGTAAGATCATATCTAAATGGAACATCGACAACAAACACTTTTTTTTATGTGATACTTGGTAATGTGCTTCTTAAACCTTTAATTAAGTTCACGCTGTTGTTTTTCGCTATGTCATTTGTTCCAGTCATAATTACGACGACATCAGCTTCAGAAGCCTTTTTGTTAGTGTTTTGCAAGACATCCTTGGCTTCTGCTGAAGGATACACATACCCCAGACACTTGAGATTTACGTTTTCATTAAGGTAACTTTAAACATTACGACCTTGACTATCACTCAATAAGGTAATTTTACAGGTTTTACGTACTGAACTTTGACCATCACACTGTTTCACTCCTGTCTGAATTTCTTTTTGATATTTATTAGCACTATTATGTTTCACTGCATATGTTTCCTGATCGCTACTTTGTTCATGAAGCTTGCTAACATTCACACTGCGGCTACTTGTGCTGTTTTTGGCATTATGCCGTTTTGCTGCGAATGTTTCTTGTTCATTACTTTGTTGACAAAGCTTACTTACGTTCACCCTACAGGTTTTTGCACTGTCTTCTACTGGGCAGAGCTGCGAATATTTGTTTACGTCGGTGAATCTTACTCTTCTTGGTGGTTTATTTAATGCTGCTACGCTGTTATTATGGCGAACTGTTTCGCAGAGCGGAGGTTCCTTTACAGTACATGTTACCTTCGATATCTGCGATTTGTTATTTACTGCTTCTGAAGTCCCACATGCTCTCTGAGTGAGTCGTAGCTGCTGATTTTGTTTCTTCAGGTATACGATTTCTTTATGTAGGACTTCCACAGTTTCCTGCAGACTGATTATTCGTTCGTTTAGCTTCACAGTAATATCACTACAAGGCACATATTTGTTGTTTTTTACTACTGAACTGCAACTTTCATACACACGCAAATTACAAACACTACCAGTTGCCGCCATCTTAAATGAAAAATATTTTAGATGTGACTATTTAGAGTGATTGCTATACTCATATTCATTTTCCGTGGTGGATTAAATGTACTAAGTGTACCAGTGGAAAGGTGTTCCATATTGTCTTATAGCCAAATACCATTGAATCTTGCAAGAGGGCTACTCTCCACTTTATTGTACTTAAAGAAAACTCAGTCACAATGAATGTTTGTTCACAACAACATAACAACCCCCATTCTTACTGCTGTTAATTGCTTCACAATTCGAATCAGCAGTCCGGCAGACCACATCCACCAGTTTCTTGCTGTTTTCAACTTAAGTAGAACTGTTTAACCATCAGCAAATAAGATATATTTACCTGCTTCTACACTTGGGGGCAATGTGTTCATCTGCTTTGCACTTTGGTCACGTAACCCAGAGTACCGTTTGATGATGATGCTGTAACGCACAGGGACTCTAGGTGGATACAGGTTGATTTAGGATGAATTTCTATTTAGTGTGATGAATGGCAGCTTGTTCTACACATGTAAAATAAATTTAAGTTAATGCAGATGCATAGGACAAGTGATCCCATAACGTTTGAATACTATATCAGTACTGTAATGCCCGACACAATCTACATCCATATGATTACTCTGAATTTCAGATTAAAGTGCGTGGGTGTGGGTTTGTCAACCCACCTTCAAGCTATCTTTTTCGCTCCACTCACGGATGGTGCCAGGGGAAAACAAATTGGTAATGATGATCATTTCCCCTTTTGTAGGTGTGTGTGTGCAAACAAAATATTTTCACACTCTAGGAGAAAGTTGGTAATTGAAGTTCCATCAGAAAATCTCACAGGAACGAGAAACAACTTCGTTTTAATTCTCCCTTATTTTGGGATAGTGAAAGAAAGAAAGTAAGTAAGTAGGTAAGTAAGTAATACTTCAGAAGAGGACAGACAAGCTTGATGTAAGCAGTCTCTCTTGTAGACCTGTGGCACTTTTGAAGTTTTCTGCCAATAAATCAGTTTAGGTTTGATTTCCTCACAACATTGTCTATATGATTGTTACAATTTAATTCATCCATTATTGTAATGTCCATGTATTAAGCTGAACTGACAACATTTAGATTCATGTATTGTGAAACGGAAATTTAGCAGGTATCTTTTTCATATTCATGTGGATGATCTCATTTCTCTTTATTGAGATACAATCGCCACTCTTCGCACCGTACAGATATCTTGCCTAAATGATTTTGCAATTAGTTTCGATTATCTGTAGACTTCACAATGGTAAATGATGGCATAATCTGCTAACAATCTAAGAGGAATGCTGAGATTGCCTCCTAAATTGTTTGTGTAGATCAGAATCAGTGGAGGACCTATAACACTCCCTTGGAGATCACCAGATATTACTTGTGTTTTAGTTGATGACTTTCCATAAATTATAACGATTTTTGACCCCTCTGATAGAAAATCATGAATCCAGCACACAACTCTGACAATAATACATAGCCATGCAATTTTATTAGAAGTATTGCTGTGGCTTGTGCAACTTTGCTCTTCAAAAGATCCACACCTTAAGACTGTATACAGTTGTATATGAATGCTAAATATGGAGTTATTGTATCAGCATATTCTGAAACGAACCTGACTGGTACACGATCTGGACCAAAGGCCTTTCTTTTATTAAGTGATGTAAGCTGCTTCTAAACATGGAGGATACGTACTACTGCATTAGTCATGTCAGAAGTCATTCTTGATTTGAATACAGAAATATCTACTTAATTACCAAACGTAGTTTTTCAAAATTCTTTCAGCAAAAAAATCTAAGCTTTAGTGGCACTTCACCATTGTTATCACCCAGTGAAGGTATTGATTACATTTTGGCACAGTGGTACTTTATATATGACCAGAATCTCTTGGGATCTTGTCAGATTTCAGAACAGTTTCACTTTGGAAAGTATTGCAAACCTTTTTTTTTTTTTTTTTTTTTTTTTTTTTGCAAGTGTTGGGATTTTACATTCTTTTACATTTGGCATGTGTTTCTTCGTAGCTTCTGGAATAGTCTTGTGACCTGTTTTGTGTACCATGTGGGATCTCTTACTAATTTATTTGGTATATATCACTCAACTGCCATCAATCATATGTATATATGAATTCAAAAGATGTCTGGTCTTGGCTTAAATAGTCAGATCACAATATAGGAGATTTAAGGGAAGTTGGAAAATTATATATATATCACTTATAAACTCACATGGGAAGAATTTTAATTTTCACCGTTTGAAAATGTTAAATTTTGTACCTGCCATATTTCAGGATCTAATAAAATCAGTAATTTTTTTTATGTGGAAGGCTATGGATTGCTGTGTTATAAAGATTAAATTACATGTTTGTATTGATCGTGTCCAGAAGAGAATGGGCACCAGGTTGAGGAAGCTGAAACAAAGTTTGAGAGACAAGAAACTTTCTGATGGTAAAACCATACAAAGTAGGCTGACAGACTAAATGATTGATCAACTACAGCAGTATTATGGGATGACCATTAGAAATAATACTGAGGATTTGTTGAAAATGAAGCAGACAGTATGGGCTACCCTCTTCCGCAGATTGCCAACTGATGAAAAAACAGTACACCACCTTTGCCCTCCTGGACCTGATTCATGGTGCAATTACCACCATGATCAGTACTCAAACAGTTCATACAGCCTTCAACATTCCATCCCAGCAGCTGTCATCGATATCATAAAAACTATTTACAGATACCTGGCAAATCCTGAATTTCTGAAGAAGTGTCTGCATGGTCAGACTCAAAATCCAAATGAGTCGTTCTATAATCTTATATGGAACTCACTCACTGAAAAATGTTTTTGTTGGAATGAAGACATTAGAGAGAGAGAGAGAGAGAGAGAGAGAGAGAGAGAGAGAGAGAGAGAGAGTGAGAGAGAGAGAGAGAGAGAGTGTGTGTGTGTGTGTGTGTGTGTGTGTGTGTGTGTGTGTGTGTGTGTGTGTGTGAGTGACGCTGTTATTGCTTTTAATGATGGCAACATCAGTAGGATGAATGTGCTGCAGCATATGGGAATTAATCCTGGAGCAAACTGCATCAGAGAACTAGAACAGATGGAAAAGGTTTGCATTGATAAAACAGAGTATGCATCACAGTTGGCCACTAAAGAGTCCAGAGAGAAGAAAACAAGAAAAAACTTGGAAAAAGATCAAGTTGATATAGAGTAAGGTGAAGGGTGCTCCTGAGTAACTAAAAATTAAAAAAAAAGCATATATTAAGTGAGTTATAGTCCTTTGAAACTTCAGAAGCTGTTCCTGAAAATTTACATTTTCTGTTGCATTTTTCCCCTAAATCTCAAACTACTTTGGGCAGACTATTCAAATTTTCAGGGAGTAATAAAACATGTATCCTGAGTCTACTGAACTAAAAAAAAAAAACAACATAATGTTGTGTATAATATAATAATTTAGGGTAACATACAAAAAGTACACACAATTTTAACCACGTAATTAAGAAATTATATTTCCAAAAGCAATGGCTGAAATGCAATTATTGTAGTTCAGTAGACTTAGAACATACAGTTAAATGTCATATAAAAGTTTCATGTCATTGGCTACAGTGGTTCCTGAAATACACAGAAGCCAATTCACTAAATTTAACATTGTATGGATAGGGCATTCTAACTCCCCTTAAATAAAGAGTGCAGAGGATATTTAGAGTGATGCTACATCAGCTCAGAGAATGAAATGGTGTACTTTGGTCCTCTGCAGCAGTAATGAAAGCTGTCTCATGATACTGAAACGTAACAGCCCAATCAAAACTAACAAAAATGCATAAATTTAACCATAAACAGTGGTTTCTGACATAGAGGTGTATAGAAATATGTACTTATGAAAAAGTTATGAAGAAAATAATTATGGAATCTTAATTACACTTATGTTTAGAAATATGTTAATTGGTAGGAACATTTTATATGATAAGAATCTTCTGTAATTAGCAAATATACCAAGTGTATTGTTAACATTTGATACCTAAGTGTTTATACTTGCTTCAACTTCTATAGAGAATAGAATTCACTTACGTGTTTAATATATAAGAATCTAGGTAACCATTAAAATATGTCATTTGTTTTAGGATGAGAGTTTTAATTGTTAATTAATGAAATAATAATTTTAAACAATGCTAAGGATTGTTCAGGATTGTTAAGGAAGTATAAATACTAACAGCCATGTTGGCAAGAGGTCTCAGACTGGTTTTGGTTTTTGAGCAGTGAGTGTGTAGCTGCTCCTTTTGTATAGTAAGTATTGTTTGCCTTTGTAGTTATACTTTAATTTTTTTTGAAAGTATAATAAACTATAAAACTTAATGCAAGCTTAAACTAAATCAACTCTCCAGTAGTTGTTTTACAGTGACTGTAAATGTTTTCAGGACCACGACTGCAGCAAATAGAGTAACTATGATCCACCCCATTATTACGAGTAGTTAGAGAAATGTTATAATTGGTGGAGGAGCTGGGATGCAGTGTAAATCTGTAAACTAATCTTGTATTTTGTTTCAGAGTTAATCTGCTTGTTGAAATAATATTCCATTCTTCTGAGAACAGGACAGAGAAGAAAGTGAGTAACACTACAAAGTGTACTTATGTAAAATGCAACTTGGAGAACCAACTGTCTGTAAGTACAAAATGATTATTTGAACTTTCACTTTTTGAAATTGTTTGTTAATGGAAACTTGGAAAACAGTGTAGATATTACTGATAGTAATGTTGTTAATCGGGACAATGAAATCGGAGAGGACAGTGGCCGCAGTAGTGTACGTTCACCATTTCGTGGATTTGAACCTAATGTATCAGCCTTGGATAGATTAGTTCAGCTGATGGAAGAATAGAAGAAGACAACTGAAAAATCATTTGATGAACATAAAACTTTTTTTGATCAGAAGCTTGATTCTATCTGTAAAATGTGAGACAACCATGGAACCCAGATTCGCGAGACGAAGTAGAATTTAGAGAAGTGTTGGGAAAAAGTAGATGTGAATACCAAAAATGTGTTGGCTATAGAAGGAGAAATTGTTACCTTAAAGCAGGAAAACAAAAAATTCGAAGAGAGACTAGATTCTGTAGGAAATTTAGAAAAAGTTGCTACTGTTGAAGTGTTACAGTTAAAAAAGCTCAACAAAGATTTTGTGAAGAAATTCGCAGAAACAGACCAAAATATACAAAATTTCACTAAAATTGCACATGATAATTTTGTGGAGTTAAAAGAAGATGTAGGCACTTGTTTAGGTGAAATTTTGACTTCAAAACTAAATTTCAATAAATCCAAGATTCCGTTGCTGTGAAATCTTTCTGTAGTTACTGTCCATTGTGGAGTAATGCAAACATAAAAACATTTTCAGGGGAGGGCAATATACATAGAGTTGATTTCATGTACCAGATTAATGACAACTTGACCGATGAAATGAGCTGTAGTTTGAAAATTAAATTTTTTTAAAAGTTCTTAGATTGGAAGGCTTTGTCATGGGCGAACCAAGCAATCAAACCCAAAATGTCCTTTAATGAGGTAGAACGAGCTTTCATGAACAAATTCTGGTCAGAAACTAAACAAACTAGAATTAAGTCAGAATTTTTGAATGGGCCAAATTTCAAACCGGGTAGTGGATGCATGAAAACTTTTTGTGAACAACAGTTAAGAACTTCAGTAAATCTTGATAAACCACTAGATGAAATGATCCAAATAGATGCTCTAAAACATAGGTTGCCAAATAGGGAAAAGTGGAGTCTTGTCTACGGACCTGATGATTCAGTTGAACAATTTGTTAGATATATAGATAAATTGGATTTAGCATGGGAGAGAAATGACAGATGTAATGACAACTCTGATGATAGCAGGAATAACAATAACAGAGCTATCAATGATCACTTCAATAGCAGATTTAGAACTGATGACAGAAGAAATGGGGAGAGGAATAAGAGGCAGAGACCTGAGAATAGGAATTTCGAACCAAGAAATAGGCAGTGGGGTCAAAATCAGGGAAACAATAGTAAAAATTTTGAAAACAGAAGAAATGGTCCAGTAAAATAAGACCTGCCTCTATTGGAGCCTGGGGAAATGGAGCAAATAGACATCAGAATTACAATCAGGCACATCGTAGTAGTTCCAGAAGGGGAAGGGGCAGAAAAAATAGAACATACCAAAATTTTGTACCCGGAATACAACCTGAAGTGAGTAGAATGAAGTTTGATAGGGAATTTTGGGAAAACTTTTTATGTGAAAACAAACATGAACAATAAAGTAAAAAATCTGAATTTGAATTAGAAAAAAACACTTTGACAAATTTCTTTAACAGTACTAACACAGTAGTAGCTGTTGATAGTGATGAGAACAGATCTGATGAGTATGGTTTAGTGAGAATGTTAAGTGACTGTGAAATGAGTGATAATTCTGATACTGGTGCTGTATGTGTGTGTGTGTGTGGAAGCTGATGTTCATGTGCTAGGCAATGGAAGTGAGAATGGTAGAGTAGTTCCAGATGAAATTACAGTAGATAATAAACAGGAAAATGAGGATGTGGTAGAACAGAGTAGTCACAGTGTTTAGGTTGTTGAAGATGCATGTGAAGAGATAAATTAGTTTAGTGTTGAAAATAATATTAAATGTGGTGGTGTTGGTGGTGGTGGTGGTGGTGGTAATATGTTACTTACAGAATTAGATGGGATGCTATATGTAGCAGTTAAAGTTGATGATTTGATGCTGAATGATTCTGGAATTTCTGGTGAGTGTTCGAGTCATGAGTCAGAAACCAGTAGAGCAGTGCCTGATAAATTAATGTTACCATTTGATGTTGTGTCTGAATGTGTTTGTGAAAATGGAAAAGAAGATCTAATTAGTGATAGAGTACTAAATGTAGTCAATGACAATAGTAGCAAAGGTCAGTATGGTGATCAAAAGTGTAAGGTCTTAAATGAAATTTGTCAAAGTGTCACTCAGATGATAAAATTGCCGTGAAAAATGTGGTACAGTCTCCTGGTGCTAGTATGATAAGTAAATCTGTAGAATCTGTAATAAAAGGTATGGATTGTGATAAAGGGGTGAATTTTTGTGACATAGAAGAGGATTTGTCATTTGAAAATAAGGTCAATGAAATGGTTCAACAATTTGGAAGTCCATACATTGTAGTACAGATTAATGATTGGATAGGAAACTGTCCTCTGGATACAGGCAGCCCAATTACAGGAATATCGAGAAAGCTGAGACAGGATCAAAAATAATGAAAATTTCACAGAATTTCCAGTAACAGGGGTAAAGATAAACAGGGGAACAGGAAAAAGCAGTAAATTCAATTAATCAATCAATCTCTTTATTCGTCCATTAACAACATACATTGTATGGATGTAGTCAATTACAATATAGTTCCTTATCTTTAATTTGTTTTAAAAACTTGGATAATAAATACAAATATTTTATATCAGTATATATAGATAATATTACGTAGTAGGTGAATATGGATTTGGGGTAAGAAATGAAAGAGGAAGCCGCTTGGTGGAATTTTGCACAGAGCATAACTTAATCATAGCTAACACTTGGTTCAAGAATCATAAAAGAAGATTGTATACATGGAAGAAGCCTGGAGATACTGACAGGTTTCAGATAAATTATATAATGGTAAGACAGAGATTTGGAACCAGGTTTTAAATTGTGAGACATTTCCAGTGGCAGATGTGGACTCTGACCACAATCTATTGGTTATGAACTGTAGATTAAAACTGAAGAAACTGCAAAAAAGGTGGGAATTTAAGGAGATGGGACCTGGATAAAATGACTAACCAGAGGTTGCACAGAGTTTCAGGGAGAGCATAAGGGAACAACTGACAAGAATGGGGGAAAGAAATACAGTAGAAGAAGAGTGGGTAGCTTTGCGGGATGAAGTAGTGAAGGCAGCAGAGGATCAAGTATGTAAAACACAAGGGCTCATAGGAATCCTTGGGTGACAGAAGAAATATTGAAGTTAATTGACGAAAGGAGAAAATACAAAAATGCAGTAAATTAAGCAGGAAAAAAGGATTACAAACGTCTCAAAAATGAGATTGACAGGAAGTGCAAAATGGCTAAGCAGGGATGGCAAGAGGCCAAATGTAAGGATGTAGAGGCTTATCTGACTAGGGGTGAGATAGATACTGCCTACAGGAAAATTAAAGAGACCTTTGGAGAAAAGAGAACCACTTGTATGAATATAAAGAGCTCAGATGGAAACCCAGTTCCAAGCAAAGAAGGGAAAGCATAAAGGTGGGAGGAGTATATAGAGGGTCTATACAAGGGCGATGTACTTGAGGACAGTGTTACAGAAATGGAAGAGGATGTAGATGAAGATGAAATGGGAGATATGATACTGCGTGAAGAGTTTGACAGAGCACTGAAAGACCTGAGTCAAAACAAGGCCCCCGGAGTAGACAACATTCCATTAGAGCTACTGACAGCCTTGGGAGAGCCAGTCCTGACAAAATTCTACCATCTGGTGAGCAAAATGTATGAGACAGGCAAAATACCCTCAGACTTCAAGAAGATTATAATAATTCCAATCCCAAAGAAAGCAGGCATTGACAGATTTTAAAATTGCCAAACTATGAGTTTAATAAGATAGAGTAGCATGGAGAGCTGCATCAAACCAGTCTCAGGACCAAAGACCACAGCAGCAGCAACAACAACAACAATGAGTTTAATAAGTCATGGCTGCAAAATACTAACCTGAATTCTTTACAGACAAATGGAAAAACTGGTAGAAGCCAACCTCGGGGAAGATCAGTTTGGATTCCATAGAAATATGGGAGCATGTAAGGCAATACTGACCCTACGACATATTTTAGAAGCTAGATTAAGAAAAGACAAACCTACATTTCTAGCATTTGTAGACTTAGAGAAAGCTTTTGACAGTGTTGACTGGAATAATCTCTTTCAAATTATGATGGTGGCAGGGGTAAAATACAGGGAGCGAAAGGCTATTTACAATTTGTACGGAAACCAGATGGCAGTTATAAGAGTCGAGGGACATGAAAGGGAAACAGTGGTTGGGAAGGGAGTGAGACAGGGTTGTAGTCTCTCCCCAATGTTATTCAATCTGTATATTGAGCAAGCAGTGAAGGAAACAAAAGAAAAATTTGGAGTGGGTATTAAAATCCATGGAGAAGAAATAAAAACGTTGAGGTTAGCCAATGACATTATAATTCTGTCAGAGATGGCAAAGGACTTGGAAGAGCAGTTGCATGGAAAGGTCCGTGTCTTGAAAGGAGGATATAAGATGAATATCAACAAAAAGAAATCGAGGATAATGGAATGTAGTCAAATTAAGTCGGGTGATGCTGCGGGAATTAGATTAGGAAATGAGATGCTTAAAGTAGTAAAGGAGTTTTGTTATTTGGGGAGTGAAATAACTGATGATGGTTGAAGTAGAGAAGATATAAAATGTAGACTGGCAATGGCAAGAAAAGTCTTTCTGAAGAAGAGAAATGTGTTAACATCGAGTATAGATTTTAGTGCCAGGAAGTTGGTCCTGAAAGTATTTGTATGGAGTGTAGCTATGTATGGAAGTGAAACATGGACGATAAATAGTTTGGACAAGAAGAGAATCGAAGCTTTCAAAATGCGGCGCTACAGATGAATGCTGAAGATTAGATGGGTAGATCACATAACTAATGAGGTGGTACTGAATAGGAGGAGTTTGTGGCACAACTTGACTATAAGAAGGTATCGATTGGTAGGACATGTTCTGAGGCATCAAGGGATCACCAATTTAGTATTGGAGGGCAGCATGGAGGGTAAAAATCGTAGAGGGAGACAAAGAGATGAATACATTAAGCAGATTCAGAAGGATGTAGGCTGCAGTAGGTACTGGGAGATGAAGAAGCTTGCACAGGATAGAGTAGCATGGAGAGCTGCATCAAACCAGTCTCAAGACTGAAGACCACAACAACAACAGCTCTTCCACATTCAGATATTCTTCAATGCTATAAAAACCATGTGTTACTAAAAATTGTTTAAGATCTACCTTGAATTTATGAAATTCTTTAATTTTCTTTATTGTAGAAGGCAATGCACTAAAAAGTACTTTGGTCTGGTAGTTTACACTTTTTGGTAGAGTGTTCCTTTGTGGGTGTCTCTGTGAAAATCATCCCTGTTCCTTGTTTCATGGTTATGAATCTTATAATTTAATGCTGACAATTCCTGGTGAGTTTTCAGAAAGCATACACATTCATAGATGTATAAGCTAGGAAGAGTCATTATTTGAAAGTCTTTGAATATTTCCCTGCATGACACTCTGCAGGGAACCCCTTTCATTATTCTAATAGCCCTTTTTTCAAGTTTGAAAGCTTGTTTTACCATACCTGTATTTCCCCAGAAAATCACACCATATCTAAGCAAACTGTTCATGTAAGCATAATAGGCACACAGCATTGATTTAGTGTTGCTGCATTCCCGGAGGATTCTTAGCACATAGGAGCATGTCCTTAATTTTTTACTCAAAACTTCTAGGTGCTTTTCCCATCTCAAGTGCTCATGCACCCATATACCAAGGAATTTTGTGTATGGAGGTTGTGCAATAACATAGTTCACTAACTCAGCTTTTACTATTCTTCTAGCTTTACTTTTAATGTTACTGAAATTCATCAATACCGTTTTATCCTCATTTATGATCAAAGCATTATCACTAAACCATTTTCCTGTCTCATTTATTGTCCTAGAGACACTCTGCTGTAGATCATCCTCAGTGTATCCTTTTACAAAAATGCTAGTGTCATCATCGAACATCACCATTTCTGCAACTGTCAGATGGTTTGGCAAATTGTTTATGAACACCAGGAACATCAGGGGGCCTAACACAGATCCCTGGGGCACTCCATAGCTAGTTTTTTTTGAAATCTGAAAGATACTCTTCGCCTCCATGACATATTTGTACTTTCTGTTGTCTATCAGAGAGATAAGACTTGAACCATTTGAAGGCAAGTCCACAGACCCCATAACATTCTATTTTCATAAGCAACAAGTCATGGCTAATTAAATCAAATGCTTTAGAAAAATCTAAGAATATTCCACAGCTTAATTCATTCTTGTCCAAGGCAATTAGAATCATTTTCATGAATTGGAAGACTGCCATTTCTGTGGAGCTGTTCTTTCTAAGCCCATTTTGAGCATTAGTCAGTATTTTATTTTTATTCAGAAAGTCAGATAGCCTTTCATAATTTACGCTTTAAATTACTTAAGAGAAACCTGACAATGTCATTGGTCTATAATTATTTATGTCAACTGTACTATCCTTTTTGTGAAGTGGCTTTATTATGCAGCAATATTTATAATCGGTGAGAAAACTTTCATACTTTCTGTCTGCATCATCAGTTTGTTCTATGCCCCACTGCACTCTTTTTAGCATACTATTAAATACTCTTATTTTGTTGGCATTAATAAGTCTTCTTTGTACGTAATTTTCAGTGACTGTGTATTTCTTATTGTTCTCATTCCTTACCTTCATTTTTAAATCCATATGGTCAGAAAAGCCTGTATCTGTTACTTCACAACTTTGTTTGTTCATAAATATCTGATCAAGTGTTGTTTCCAACCCATCCCCATATCTGGTAATTTACTGCACTGTAGGTTGCATGTTGTATTTGCTAAACAGATTTAATAATTGTACCTTGTTCTTATTATTTTTGTTAAAATTAATGGTAAAGTCACGAAGAACTATTGTGCATTTTGACCTGCCTCTGAATTCATTTAAAAGATCATCTATATAATATAAGAATTGGGTAAAGTAACGTGATGGGGACCTATAGATGCAAGCAATGATAGTTTGACAGTCTGTAAGTTCACAAATACAACATTCAAAATCTTTTTTTGTGCACTTCACCTGGCTAAATTTTACCTCCTTAGATTTAACATTACTTCTAACATAGGTGCATACACCTCCACATTTATAAGTTTCCCTGCAATAGTTACTTACTAAGTCAAAGTCTGATATATTTGTTGCACAGAGTGTCCTGAAGCCAGTGCTTACTGATACACAGCACAGAAACCACCTTAAGGTTACAGTTTAAAATTACTTCCAGCCCACACATTTTGTTGCCTAGTACTTTCCTCTTCAGGTTTTGACTGAGACTGACACATTTCAGGCTTCGTCAGCCTTATACGTTTACCTGAACTGGTTCTGAGTTTTGAGAAGATAATTTGATATTTACCATGCTAAGTATTTTTTGGGCCAGCAGTGTCTTTTCTATTCCACTTAGGCCTTGACCATGTCTTGTACGACAAGTACTCGAGCAGTTACAATTGTCAGAGGGTTCATGGTTACAACTGATACATTCCTTAATATCTAAAAACATTACATTTTTAATCTGTTTGCAAATTGTTTCAAAATCTTTGTTAGCTTTGGTTATTTCTCTGTTTACACATGATGCTTCAATTAAATTGTAAGGATGAGGTATTTAAAATAATATAACATTTGTGTTTGTTAACTTGCCCAGTGTAGTCTTCAGAGCTGTTGTTGCTGCAGCTGTTTCATTATGGTATACATCATTGGAACCACCTATAAGAACTGCAAAGTCACTCTTTCACAAACTAATGCACTCTTCAATGTTGGTGAAGATCTGGTTGAATCTTGCTCCAGGTTTCACTATGCCTTCAGTTTTAATGTTTTTTTTTGGGGTTGTCAGGGTCTTCATTTCTGTTGCCATCCCTCTTCCAAAAACCGTCAGAGTAGATTCTGATGTGTGTTGTTTTTTCTGTTTGTATTTCTTGACTCTATGCTCAATCTTGTTCTTTACCCATTGCATTTGATACATTGTTTGTTTTATTCAATCTCAAAACAGTCACCATCAAATCTGCATTCTTGCAAGATTTTTTGTTGTGTTTCTTTTTAAATAATTTAAATACATCTGCTCTTTTTGTGCCACAGTCCATGTTTTTGTGTTTTGTGTGTTTGGCTTCAGATGTAATATTGTTGACTTTATTATCTTCAGGACCATTATAATCAGGTATGTTACATATTTTAATCAGAATAGTTTTCAACCTACAATCGTCATAGTTCCAGTTTTCTATGATTATCTTCTGTCCATTTAGTGAGGGATCTACTTTTCCACATCGAAAATGAAAAATTTTTTCCACTTTCTGTGCACTCAACACCACTGCTCACAGTTTTCTGGCAATTTCAACAGTGTTATTGGTCCTGTCACCTGTATTTTTACTAGTCAAATTTTTTGTTACCACATCACTGTACAGTGGAGATTTGCACTGTTGTTTAAGTTCATCATTTTTTAGTTTAAACCCACAAATTTCATCCAACAGAAACGCTATAATATCATCTATAGTGTCGTTGCTGTTTACATTTTCATGCATTTCGTCTTTGCAGCAATTCAAACAGTACCGAGTCTTTCGTTTTGAACTTATGTTTGCACATATATAGTGGTAAACTGTTTCACATTTTAGACACATTATTCCTTTGTTGGCACGTTTTTCACAATAGCAGTGGGAAGACATCCCATTTTCTTGCAAATGTTCCATGTTGGTCGTTGATGCTGCACACACAAGTTGATTACCAGACAAGTCTTACTTGAATTTAAGATTAATGATGTACAATTTATACAATTATGCTTAGTAATTGATCATTTAAATGAAAACTTGATATAGCCGGCCGAAGTGGCCGTGCGGTTAAAGGCGCTGCAGCCTGGAACCGCAAGACCGCTACGGTCGCAGGTTCGAATCCTGCCTCGGGCATGGATGTTTGTGATGTCCTTAGGTTAGTTAGGTTTAACTAGTTCTAAGTTCTAGGGGACTAATGACCTCAGCAGTTGAGTCCCATAGTGCTCAGAGCCATTTGAACTATTTTGAAAACTTGATACTAGGTAAGAACTGGTTGTTATCTGGGGTGACATGAAAATAACATTTGTTGAACCAAAAACAAGTATTGTAATGGATGATCATGGTCTAAGTAGTCAGATTAGAGAGATGCAAGAGTCTGACAGTGATAGGTATTTTGAGGAAGGGGAATAATTTGGTATTGGTGAGGGTAGTGCTAATTATTATAGTAAACTAGTAGCTAAAAAGGTATCTGAAACTGAAAGCCAAAACGGAAGAGAGTTTGAAAATTTTTTGTGGGATTATAATGACATATTTGATATAAAACCAGGGAGTGTAAAAGGGTACCAATGTAGACTAAAATTAAAAGCAAATGACCCGTTTATCATAAAACAGTATGCTATCCCTATATGTAAGAGAAAGGAGGTAGAAAGAGAACTTCAGAAAATGGAAAGGTGGAAAATAATAGAAAGAAATTGTAGTTCTTACAATAACCTATTAGTGGTAGTTTCAAAATGAGATGGGGGTATTTGTTTAGTGCTCAACTCTTGACACCTGAATAAATATTTCGAGAGAGAAACTGACCACACTTAAAGTCTGAAAATGCAAAATATATCAGATTGAATTAGAAAGAGATTCTAGAAAATACACTGCATTTTTGTTTAATAGGAAATGTTTTCAATATTGTGTTGTACCATTCAGTTAAAATGTACCTGTAGCAGTATTTATTAGGGGATTGGACTTGATTTTGGGTAGAGAACTCTTAGAAAAGTTAATTATTTATGTGGATGACATTTTGTTGTCGAGTAACACCTGGGAGCTATATATTCAAATTTTAAAGGAAATTGAAAAGAAAATGAGACATGGGGGGTATGACTTTCAAATTAGGAAAATGTAAGTTTGCAATGAAAGAATAAAAATTTCTTGGCCACTGCATAAATGAAAAAGGGATTTTGCCTGATTGAGAAAAGATTGAGGCCATCACAAAGTTCCCAAAACCTAGAAATAAAAAAGGTTTCAAAATCTTCTTTTGGATTAGTAAACTTCTATCAAAAACATGTGAAAACACACACTTTATGCAACATGCTTGAACAACTTGTTAAGAAAAAATGCAGTGTGGGATTGGTCTGATGAATGCCAGATAGCTTTTGACAGAATTAAGAAAGAATTAGCAGAAAGTGAAATCCTCCATAGACCTGATTTATCTTTACCATTTTTGTCTGATGATGGACAGTTGTGATTATGGACTGGGAATACATTTATTCCTAGAGAAAGAAATTAACGGAAAAATTGAACATCATTCTATAGCATTTGCAAGCAGAACCTTACAAAACATGAGAGAAATTACATAATAACTGAAAAGGGACTTGTGGCAATTGTATGGGGATTCAAAAGACTTAAAAATTATTTTTTTGGGCACGAAGTCAAAGTTTATACAGACCATAATGCATTAACTTAATTACAAGAGTGTAAACTGTATCATGGGAGAATTATCAAATGTTCTTACAGCAGTTTAAATACTCAGTTCATTTTATAAAGGGTAAGGAAAATGTCATTGCTGATGCCCTGTCAAGAATGCCAGTGGGGAATGGAAATGACAATGGAAATAATAGTCAGGAGGGAAAGTTTAAAATAGTGTATTTTAAAGATGTCAGAGGGAAGTGAAGTTCGAAAAATTTGTAATCAATTGAGAAGACATGAAAATGGTGACGATCATTGGAAGCTTGTTAAAAGTTATTTTGGGAAGAAAAGTCATGAGACAGTACAAATGTATTATAAGGTTCTCAAAGGTATTCTATTTTATAGACACAGCACAGATAATGGTGCTTGGAAAGTTTGCTGGCCAGATTCTCACATAAATACTTTGATAAAGTACACACATGGAAGCTTCGGGCACTGTGGTGCATTGAAATGTACTCAAAAAATACGAGAGGGTATATATTTTTATAATATGTCCAGGAGAGTTAGGACCTTACTTGCCTGCTGTGATAGATGTCAAAGAACAAAAGTTAGTAACAAAACCAACAAGGGATTTTTGTACAAAATGTGGTACCACATAAACAGTTGGATTTGGTAGGGATAGATTTGTATGGTCAACTTCAAAGAGCTGAAGGGGGATTTCGGTATATTTTCGTCATTGTAGATTTGTTTTCTAAATATGTGATATTTTATCC
The DNA here is from genome assembly GCF_023898315.1 of Schistocerca nitens. Taxonomy (NCBI): domain Eukaryota; kingdom Metazoa; phylum Arthropoda; class Insecta; order Orthoptera; family Acrididae; genus Schistocerca; species Schistocerca nitens. The sequence goes on along the minus strand of NC_064623.1, from coordinate 198,784,067 downwards.
TTTAAAGAAAGCAACTAGTAAGAAAATAGCTACTACATTTATAAAGGACTACTTTATTAAAGTGGGTGCACCTAAGGCCATTTTATCTGACAAAGGGAGCCAATTTACTTATAAATTTTGGAAGGAATTTGTAACAGAACATAACATCAGACATATCTAAATATCATACTATTCACCAACATGCAACCCAACTGACCAGTACACGAGGGAAATTGGTAGATTGCGTAGAAATGTCACACAAATTTGTTGTTATGTTATGTTAAAGAATTTTAAGACATTATGAATAGCCTACAACATACTATCACAGGATACTCTCCTTATGAGATCATGTTTAACCACAAACCACCTTACTCAATCAAAGAACTTAGTGTTTCCAGCTTGTAAAAGTATAACAGCAGCTGAAAGAGAGGAGACAGTTAGAAGAACTATGAAAGGTTATTATGAAAAAAGAAAACAATGGCATGACAAACAGATAAAAAAACACAGAATTCAGAGTTGGGGATCTAGTTTTGACGAAAAGTTATACCAAATCTAAAGCACTAAATAGAGAAACAAAAAAATTTTTTGATATTTACATACAACCATTTCAAAGTGTTGAAAACCCACACACAAATACTTACAGACTTGTATATCCTAAGTCCAAAAGATTATTTGGACTCAGGAATGTTATGCAGCTAAAATTATATAAACACCCTTCATCACTCATATAACATCATAATAATTGTCTTTCCTCAGGAGGTTGCAAGCTCTTTTTGCAATTTGGGGGTGGTGAACCCAAGGCTCCGAGCTGGTGTGACTTTTTCTTTTTCAAGTCGCATCCTCTCTTACTCGTGTGAAAACTCATCCCCTTCCACTTTCTGATTTGGACAAATAGTTAGAGACTGGATGTGAAAAGGAACTGATGCATGTATTTTCGTAATGGGCAAGCTGCCTTTTCTGGTTATCTGAATATGAGTACAAACTTTGGGCAGGTTTAATAATACAACCAGAGTATGAGTTTTGAGGAGAGTTGGTGCAATATTTACACTACTGGCCATTAAAATTGCTACACCAAGAAGAAATGCAGGTGATAAACGGGTATTCATTGGACATATATATTATACTAGAGCTGACATGTGATTACATTTTCATGCAGTTTGGATGCATAGATGCTGAGAAATCAGTACCCAGAACAACCACCTCTGGCCAAATAATGGCCTTGGTATGCCTAGGCTTTGAGTCAAACAGAGCTTTGATGGCTTGTACAGGTACAGCTGCCCATGCAGCTTCAACACGATACCACAGTTCATAAAGAGTAGTGACTGGCATATTGTGACGAGCCAGTTGCTCGGCCACCATTGACCAGATGTTTTCAATTGGTGAGAGATCTGGAGACTGTGCTGGCTAGGGAAGCAGTTGCACATTTTATGTCTCCAGAAAGGCCCGTACGGGACCTGCAACATGCGGTCATGCAATATCCTGCTGAAATGTAGGGTTTCGTAGGGATCGAATGAAGGATAGAGCCATGGGTCATAACATACCTGAAGTGTAACGTCCACTCTTCAAAGTGCTGTCAATGCGAACAAGAGGTGACTGAGACATGTAACCAATGGCACCCCATACCACCACGTAGAGTGATACGCCAGTATGGCGATGACGAATACACGCTTCCAATGTGCTTTCACCGTGATGTCGCCAAACATGGATGTGACCATCGTGATGCTGTAAACAGAACCTGGATTCACCCAAAAAAATGAAATTTTGCAATTCGTGCACCCAGGTTCGTCATTGAGTACACCATTGCAGGCGCTCCTGTCTGTGATGCAGCCTCAAGGGTAACAGCAGGCATGGTCTCCGAGCTGATAGTCCATGCTGCTGCAGACGTCATTGTTCATGCAGATGGTTGTTGTCCTGCAAACATCCCCATCTGTTGAATCAGGGATCGAGACATGGCTGCACGATCTGTTACAGCCATATGGATAAGATGCCTGTCATCTCGACTGCTAGTGGTACGAGGCCATTGGAATCCAGCACGGTATTCCATATTACCTTCCTGAACCCACCGATTCCATATTCTGCTAACAGTCATTGGATCTCCATCAATGCGAGTAGGAATGTCGTGATACGATAAACTGCAATCATGATAGGCTACAATCTGACCTTTATCAAAGTCAGAAACATGATGGTACGCATTTCTCCTCCTTACACGAATCATCATGATGACGTTTCACCAGGCAATACCAGTCAACTGCTGTTTGTGTATGAGAAATCAGTTGGAAACTTTTTTCATGTCAGCACGTTGCACATGTCGCCACTGGCACCAACCATGCGTGAATGCTCTGAAAAGCTAATCTTTCGCATATCACAGCATCTTCTTCCTGTCGGTTAAATTTTGCGTCTGTAGCACATAATCTTCATGGCGTAGCAATTTTAATGGTCAGTAGTGTACTTAGGTCTGTACAGTTATTTTGATGAAGTTATAATCTCATTGTGCTGATGACTTTATGAAAAGTTGAGAAAATGTTTAAATTTGATGTGAAGTTTACATAAGATATCTGTGCTCCTATAGCAACAATTTATTACTTTATAACTGAGATGTGATTACAGTTAGTTTAAACTGTTTGTAGCCCTATATATGTGCTGTCATTTGGTTTCACCTGTTAGTATACCTATTATGTGAAAGTCACTGGGTAGATGTTGATTTACTATCAAGTATGAAAATACTTTGTCATTATCTTGTCCTTAACATTTATTAGATCTACTGTGTAATTGGAAAAGGAACAATTATTTAAAAAAATGTATAATGTTTAAATTACTATAATGGCTCCATCTGTGGAGCATAAAGAAAATGGAATTTTATGTTGGAGATAGTAATTGGGACAGAAGTGTTCTGATTCCCAGGATTTAAGACTCTCACAGTTTTATTTTCATGTAATTTTCTACCACTTCAATGACAAAATAAGATTACCAATGGTTTGATTATTCTTTCGCCATCCTAGTACAATAAAATAGGGATGATATTTGCTACATGCCTGGTGTCTGTACAAGTCATGCTTTCTCCTTAGTATAGATACAAGGTATTCTTTGTCACAATGTCTACACAAATCTGAACTGTTCAGTACTGCTGAATGTTACAGCAAGTCAATGCTTTTCAATATATATGTAAATGTTAGCTTACAATCTGATTCTTAATGAAAACTGTTTAAATTTCTCCAATACCTTATTGAAAATATTCTGATGAGCACTAATGATTCATGTGTAATGAGTAGCAAAGGAAAAACTAAAGATTGAGGAATCATATTCATGACATCTACTTTCAATTGAAGACTAGTTGATTCATTAATATGTAACTTATGAGGGAATATATATTTATCATACCTTTAGACTGGCTGAACTAACCATTTTACTCCTAGTACTAACCCATTCATATTTAACCACTAGTACTTTACCCTTTTCCTTAACCTATGTTGGAAGTTGCCTTATCTGTGCCCAATTTTAATTACTGTCTGATCTGATGTCACTACATCGTGTCTAATGTGTTGATGACCAACAAGAACTATGTGAACTAGTTGTTGAGCAGTACATGTTCTGGAAGCAACCTGCTGGTACTTAATTTGCCAGTGAAAATCTGATTCTACAGTGGCATGTGGCCATGGAGGCTCTCAGTCTCTACAAGATGATGCTGAAAAATTTGGGATGATGACTTTCAAGCTATGAGAACAAGGTGCCTTTGACAGCTATTGTGGGCAAATCCCTTTATCCGTCCTTGTGGTTTCCTGACCTGAAATTTACATGTTGGCTCAGTTGTTCTAAAGTCGGAGTTTGTCTTGTAAAGAGATGAGGGCGTTTGGTTATTTATAAGTACTGCCATTTAAAAAACATATATGTATCTTTTGTCTTTGCCTTATATAACATTTTGTAACATTATAAACACATGAAACATGTCCTTGAACTTAATGTAAGACTTGTATGTGCCATGACATTTGGAAAAGGAACTTCTGTATCACTTGGCTGAGATTCCAGTAACTTTAATTTTATATCTCAGATCTGCCTCTTCTTTAATTTTGAAAAGGTAACAAAAAAAATTCTATTGTCATTGTCACACTTGACTCTGTGATGTTTAGCAAATATATTGACACATATGAAAGTGCTTCACATAATGTGATCATTGTGATCCACCCAATGAGGCAGTTGACTTTGTTAATATTTTTGATATGAAATAAGCTGCAATTCAATGCATTTGGCAACCTTATTTATATTTTTTCATGTTTATGTAATAATTTATCTTTGAGCAGCAATGGATATCAGAGGAAAACAGTAATTCTGTACCTTGCTTTGGTAACTTTCATGTATATGTCTCAGATATGTCACAGGTTTCAATATTATATGTTTATGTAATTCATTATGTTTGATAAAACACAGATACTAGAGGGACTGCTTGTAAGTCAGATGTTAGGATCTAGCATTCATTACTTGGTCAACCAATACAGCATTGTATTTGTCATTTACTCTGTCCAGCAGAATGCTATTTGTTCGCCCTTTGTTGATCAGCCAATAGGGAGTGTTGGGTTGGGCACTAGGAAGGTGAAGCTGTGGCAAGTCCATTCTGCAGGGAATGCTAAACACTCTTATCGCTCCGGTGGCACAGTGAAGTACTGGAACAGTGGGGGTGCTGGGTAGGGGGGGGGGGGGGTGTTCCTGTCTTTGGGGTCTGTTGTCTTTTCTTTTTTGACTCCAGTACTCCTAACCTTCTATTTCATTTCTTACTTCTCATTAGAGTACCAAGCTATCCTTCCCTCTGTCCACATGCTCTATTGCTGAGACCCTTCTAATTTACCGTGTCAGCTTTATTAAGTAACTGAAACCTATTCTATAGGAGGATCGAGGGAACAAACTAGCATTTCTGCATTATTAGGTGTAACCATACTCTGTCATACTATATTATTTATTTATGTCTGATTTTGTTGTATGTGGTCACCCAAATGATAAACATTTACTTATGTATTTACTTTGCTATATACTAGCATCCGAATCTTCTGTTTCATTTATTACTTCTCATTTGAGTACCGAGTTATCCTTGTCTATGTCCACATGTATGTCTCTATTGCTTAGACTCGTCTCATTTACCCTGTCAGCCTATTAAATGACTAAAGCCTGTTTTATAGAATGTATGTATATATAATGCTCAACTGCATAAGTGTCATGATGTATCTGTCACTTATATACCAATTTAACAATATATTATGCTCAAACCAACTTACCAATGTATAAAAGCTATTCATATTATTGTCATGATGTATCTGACATTTATGAACCAATTACCACTGTGTAATGTTCAACCATAAAATTGTCATGATATACCAATTATTTATGATTCATTTATTGTGTACTCACACCTAAGTGGTGAACACTTACCAATGTATATTGCCTAACCATGTTTTGGTATGATGTACCAATAATTTATGAATCATTTATTGTGTATTCACACCAAAGTTGTGAACACATACCTGTATATAAGGCCCAACCACATAATTGTTGGTGCTGTTTCAGTTACTTATAAAACACAACCAATATGATATATTAGTCACTTATATTGTCATTCAGAGTTGTATGTAACTACACTCTTATGTATCATTCTGTTACTTAATGTTTGAATTATTGTAAAGGTGGGAAAGTGGCATTGGAAGTGTCTTGACAAATGAAAAAATGGAAAGATTGGACATTGGTCAGACATTTCCTGCTACAGTTGTAGGTTGAATTATGTAAACTGCTGAGGAACTATACTCCAAGAATTTAGATGTACCATATTATAATAATATATTTGTTATTCAATACTATCAGTAAATGTCAATATAAATTGCAGAGACGTGTGCTGTACCACTTAAAAAAAAATTTGTACTAGTACGATTTTAGTGATATGTTATCAAAGAAAAAGTTAAAGCTACAATATGATAGTTAAGTCAGGAAATGTTTAAGTATGAACAGTTGGAATTTTGCTGAATTGAACTATTCTGTTCAAAACAATAAATTACACAGTATGTATGATGGTCATAAGGAGTGAAGTATGAGCCACATTTCAGGTTTTTGTAATGAAAACCTTCTGACGAGCAGAGATCTACAGTGTACTTTAGTTCAGTGCTCTTCATGGCACATAGAAGAGACTGAACACTTTGTTATATTATAGTCAAATACTTTGTGTACTTGCCAAAGATAGGAGGTGGTTAGATACAAACTAATATGGATTTTGAGTATTGTAGAATCCGATAGTAACGCTTGTTCCACAATGCATCGTCAATATTGAGAAAGAGTTACACACAACAGTGTCTCCATTGCACTCAGGAGAACCTATAGGACCTAATGAGAGACATAAATATATAGAAACAAGACCAATTCAGCTAGCTTCTATTAGATAATTTTCTGATTGAGACAGGTCCTCATTTTCGTGTTGTAATACATGCTGCAGACAAATTCTGTGAATTAACTTGTTCTTTCTCTCTGCTATTAATTAATATAGTTGAATATGATACAAAATAATCTTTGATAATGTTACATATTTGGTTGTACTAATTTTTCGCAAATTGTTTGTACATCCAATTGATTATAAAATGAGGACTGTTATGTAGATTTGTAAGAAAAGGTTTTGTTCAACTTTCACTTGCACAAATCCTTTTGGGGGTTGTTGAAACATAACAGTCTAATCAAAACATAAAAATGCATAAATTTTAACCATAAACAGTAGTTTCTGACATAGAGGTGTATGGAAATCTGTACTTGCGAAAAAGTTATGAAGAAAATAATTATGGAATCTTAATTACACTAATGTGTAGAAGTCTGTTAATTGGTAGGAACATTTTATATGATATGAATCTTCTGTAATTAGTAAATATAACTAGTGTATTGTTAACATTTGATACGTAAGTGTTTATACTTGCTTCAACTTGTATAGAGATTAGAGTTCACTCATGTGTTTAATATATAAGAGTCTAGGTAATCATTAAAATATGTCATTTGTTTTAGGATGAGAGTTTCAATTGTTAATTAATGAAAAAGTAATTATAAACAATGCCAAGGATTGTTCACATATGTTAAGAAAGTATAAATATTAACAGTCACGTTGGCAAGAGGTCTCAGTCTGGTTTTGGTTTTTGTGCATGTAGCTGTTCCTTTTGTATTGTAAGTATTGTTTGCCTTTGTAATTATACTTTAATTTTGTTTTGAAAGTATAATAAAAAACTATGAAACTTAATGGAAGCTTAAACTAAATCAATTCTCCAGTTGTTTCACAGTGACGGTAAATGTTCACAGGACCGCGACTGCAGCAGATAGAGAGTAACTATGATCAACCCCATTATTAAGAGAAGTTAGAGAAATGTTATAATATATATCTATTATGTACTAGGCATAATGCTGCAAAGGAATATGAAATAGAATGAGCACTTTAGTACACTAATAAAGAAGAGGAATGTCTGATTTGGGTTCAATGGGAGAAATTTATGAAATGGTAGTTCATCTATAAAGGAGATTGCGTATAAAATATTCTTGACTGCTGTTAGCATTTGGGATTCTGACCAGCACGGGTTAAAGGAAGACTATGAAGCAATTTAGAAGTGTACTGATGGATTTCTTACATATCAACATGCAAGAGTGACACAGATGCTTCAGTAAGCTAACAGCGGAACCATTCTGCTACAGCCAGTGTAGACATATGTTTCACGTAATCAGTGTGAAGAAAAGATAAGAGAAATTAGGGCTTGTACAGAGGCATGTAGACTCTCTTCTCTTTATCACTCCATTTACCACTGGAACAGGAAAAGAAATGATTACTAGGGGTTTAGTGTATTCCTGGCGTGCTTCATGTGGTTGCTTGTGGAATACGTATGAGGTAGTACCTGAGTGAGATCACTTGTTTAGGATTGTCAAGTAGTGGTCCAGTTCATGTATTTGAACACTATGGCAGATGCATTTTGAACTGTGACAAATGCTTGTGTAAAATATGTCTGTTGTTAATTGTTAATTACCCTTAACATTTAATGAATAATCAGGACATGATGGAGTCAGAAAGGTGAAATCAACATAGAAAGTTAAGTGCAAACGACATGGAAAATTTTCCCAACTTCAGTAAATTTGAAACCAGTTTATAGAAAAGAATGATATCTTATGTGCAGGGGAAAGGAGACAATTGTGGAAAATTTTGGTTTTATGGATATAACTCTACATATATTAATAAATGAGGATTTTAACATAGATTTATTTTAAATTTGTCTGTTTCAATCACTTCACAAATTTACTTACTTGTTTTAATTCTGATATAAATAATTTCCAGAAAACTGAAAAAGATTACTGCTTTCTGAGACCAAAAAATCACAGATATTGTGATATTTATCACAACCAGAACTTTCCTCATGGGTTTACATTTGGCACTGTACTCAGGAAAATTTTGCCCCACAAAACGTGTGTTCTGTGTCTACACTTGCTATTTCAGAATGCATTCTTACCATCTCATCAGTGGAATCTGCCAAACTACTGACTCCAGTGATTCAGACATAGTGAAGCTGCAGCTCTTCCCTTCATTCAAGCTCCTTTGAGATCTTCTTTGTCTTCATCATTTCTGGTAGAGATTGAGGCAATTCGACACCTTCTTGCTGTGTGTTATAGGTGATATGTCGTAGGGCCTCCAACTAACTAGGACAGCAGACCAACCTGGCAAAAGAAAATGCTTTGTGTTTATTTATGAAGTGCAGATTGTTTTGAGCCTTGTTGAGCAGCAAACCAAAGCCTTGTTGTAATAGAGACTTAATAAACTCTACTAACCTGCTTTAGTTCCACCCTCATCTAGCTGATCCTGATTTTCTTGCTCAAAAGGACGTTGAGCAGGTCTATTCCCAAGACTTCCATCATTTGCAGCAATTGCTGAAAACATTTCTGTTGGACAGGAAAATGACTGTAATGTTGAACACAGTGATGGCAATTTCACCAGTCAGAAATTTTCATATAGGCTCGACCAAAGAATTCTGCAGTGTTAGTTGGTCCTAGTGTTCTGTTGTGTGCTCAAAGTCATTGCCAGATCTCTTCATGATAGTAGGTCTTTGGCAGTCCCATAAACATTTGATCCAGTGCCTGGATCTTATCAGTGCAGTGAGAAAGGAAGCTAATTAAATGAACATGATGAATCCTAACCAGTTCAGCTACCTGAGTGTTTTAGGTGTGACTGTAATTGCCATCTAAGGTGAGAAGTGCAGGAGACTTCATGCTCAGATAGGTTTTAAAAATGAAATGTTCAAACCACTGCTTCAACAGGATGCTCTGTACCCAACAAGGGGGATAGGATGCGGGAAAAGACCCACATGGTGCTCCTTTCATTTAGTGCTTTTTCATGTTGTTCTTCAGGAAGCTACATGATTGGAGGAATGAAGGAACCATCAGTGCTCAAGCCAGGAATGATTGTAATGAATGAGCCTCCTTGTGTCACTGTGAGAGCTCCTATCTGGCTTTCCCAAGCAACTTATGAGGCAGAGATTTTGCTCTGAATGACTGATAAACTGATTCCACATCACACTGAAGAATTTCACACTATTTTTTAGTTGAATCTAGAGACTCTGCCCTGTGATGTGCCAATTGGATTCTGCTTTGATAAAATATTTTTGTCTCTCCTAACATATAGTCTCAGTCAAACCCTTTGGGCAATCCCAGTCCTACCAAAGGGATTGTTGATACTGTCCCTAATAGACAGCTGATAAGCCATCTAGATAATATCTCTTTTTGTTCACTCACAGAAAAGAGACTCCATCCTTAGGCAGTAGACAATTAGCACCTCTTGAAGATTCTCTGATAACACAGTTCTCCATGCTAAATTTGTTGTAATTGCATCCTTCTCATCAGAAGTTTCAGTCTTAGCCAGCCAAAACAGTATCATCCAAGGGATATGACACTGTGGGAGCTTCCAAGTATCTCATTTTCTTTTCCATACCAATGTAACAGCTTTTGTCATTTGCTCCAAATCCAGTTTCTTACAATGTTGTTTATCTTGTGACGCAATTTTCTTGTGACTGGATGTTACTGAGCTATCAAAAAACCTGGGGACTTTATTAGCAGACTATATTTTTGCAGTAATTGTTTAAAATATAAGAAACAATTTGAACATCAGAATTATGATTTAAACAGTCGTGTAAACATTGAGGGGTTTAGGAACACTAGCAAGCCAGAGTGGTCCATTCAGTGGATGAATGATTTCTAGGACCTTCATGTGGAGTCACGGAGTAGATGTACTTTATTAAATTTTCTATCTGACACCATCCTGCACTTGAAAGAGCTTGTGCCTATACTTTCTGTGCAGTCTTTAAGGGTGCTACTGCAGGTGCAGTTTTCTGTGGCCTGATGAATCTTCCAAATACCCCAACCAAGTTTACAAACATAAATAGATTAATAGTAGAAGATGACTATATAGAATCTATGAAGAAAGCTGTAGAAGAAGCAGTAATAGAAAGCAGTAGTAATGGAGACTTGACTGCAGAATTCTGTGGAACCCGGGATAAACAGGGACACACAGCTCTTCATCCTGTAGTATTTGACACCAGTATGTATACAAGAGAAAGCTTTACATGTAGCAGAAATATCAAAAAATTGTAGATGCCCCAAAAAAAAAAATAGATGTACACATGAAATAATTGCACAGATAAATGTAGTGACAGGTGTGGAGGAATGGAAGTGGCTGATGTTGCTAGTCTATTTCAATGTTCTGTTGCGTGTGATAAAGTATGATACGTGAATTATGTTGGTGGCAGTAATGCTAAGAGTTGCAGACATATTCAAGGACTAAATTCCTATGTGATGATGTTGTAGTGCAGGAATTTGAGTGTATTGGAAACATACAGGAACAAATGGATAAAGATTTTGGTGACTGAAAGCTCCATACAGAAAACAAAAGCTCAGTGAAGGTAAAGGATTGGATGGGAAGGGAAGGTTAACTGACAGTGTAATGGACAAAATACAGAACTATTATGGAATGGCTATCAGGCAAAACACACGCAGTGTTGATGAAATGGAGAAGGCTGTTTGGGCTCTTTTTCTTTCATACTTTTACAAGCAATGAAAGTCACCATCATTACTTGTATCCCAAAGGAGAAAGCAGCTGGTGCAAGTTTTATTTATTTATTTATTTCGTGTTCCATAGGTCCATATGGGAACGTATCCCTGGATATAGAAAGAGTCAGGTTTTTTTTTTTTACAGATTATTGTTTTGTGCACAGATACATTGATCTTATCATTATGTTAAAGAAACTGTGAATTTTAGCATATACCCTTACATATTAGTTAAGATACAGGACATTTGAAAGATTATACTGTCATACCTAAATTTGGGTATTGTTCTTAAGTTATACAGGCATCATATACAGACATACATAAATTTGGGAATTGTATTAAGTTACACTGTACTTATGGAGTATGATTAATCAATTGTAGAGGTCACACAGTAAGGTTTAAGCACAAACAAGAGATTCTGTGCATTTTTGCTAATATTCATCGATACTGTAACAAGATTCATCTAAAAGGAAATGCTTCAGATTTTCTTTAAACTTTGGCATGTTTCCAACCACTTCTTTAATGTGCAGCGGGAGGGCATTAAAAATCTTGGTGCCACTGTATAAAACCCCTTCTGGACCATGCTTTTCGTTTTTAGCTCATAATGGATATCCAGTTTCCTTAGGGTGTTATAGCTGTGGTATGAGCTATTGATTTTGGATAAGTTGCTATTTTTGAAACAAAGCACATCAGGGAAAAAATATATTGGGCAGGTGTTGTACAGGGATCTGTTTAGAGCTCTACAAATCCTTACGAGTGCCTAGGATGTACTCCACACGTAATTGTTATTGGTCGCTTCCGTGCATGGAACACTTTTTTTGCTATTGGTTGATTTCCCCAAAATATTATACCTTAGGCCATAAGTTGGTCAAAATAGCCAAAATATGCAGTTTTTATTGTGCTTATTTCCCCTAGTGTCTGAAATTATTCTTAAGGCAAACGTTGCGTTTTGCACAGATCTTGAATATGGTGGTGCCACTTCATTTTGCTATCTATATGCAGGCCCAAGAATTTGGAGGACTCGACCTTCAAAATTTCGTGCTCACCCATTTTTAGGTTCATTTCATTAGTAACATTTGTGTTAGAAGAGAAATGAATGAAATATGTCTTTTTTAGGTTGACTGTAAGGCGATTGGTTTCAAACCAGTTTGTCAAATCTGCAAAAGCTTTATTTGCAGCCTTATTTGACACATTCCCTCAGAGATTATTAACTGATAAAGTGGTGTCATCAGCAAACATGAGTATTTTCGCATATTCTGCACATAGTGCTAAGTCATTTATAAATATTAGAAAGAGCAGTGGGCTCAATACTGAGCCTTGAGGTACTCCTGCAGTAATGTATCCCCATTCTGAAGATACCTGGCCACCATGCAGTTCTTCCACAATTACTTTCTGCTTTATACCACACAGATAGGATTCAAGCCACATGCCTACGGTTCCACCCATTCGTAGGGTCTTGGCTTTACTCAAGAGAATATGGTGACTCACACTGTCAAAAGCTTTTGACAGGTCACAAAATATTCCAACCGTCATCATATTATTATTTATGGCTTCCATAACATTTGTCAACAAAGGCATGTATTGCATCCACAGTTGATACCGCTTTCCGAAAGCCAAACTGGCTACTGCTGAGGATGTTATATTTACCAAGATGCTAAACCATTCTGCTATGTATCAATTTATCTAGTACCATGGAGAAAACTGAGAGTAATGAAATTGGTCGATAGTTTGTAGCCTCAGTCTTAACCCCCTTTTTATAAATTGGTCATATAAGCCCATATGTTATCCTGTTGGGAAAAACACCTTCTTCCAATGACGTATTACTAATATGGCAGAGGACTGTACTTATTTCTTTACAACAGTATTTCAGTACAACAATGGATTGTTGGTGAAGAATAAACATAGTCTGCCTGATGTGGTAATGGAGGTGATAAAACCTATTTTCAGAGACTTAGGAACACCTGAACTGTTGAAAAAGTGTGTTCATGGAAAAACCCCAATGAAGGTGTAAATAGTGTTACATGGTCAAGAATACCCAGGACTGTGTTTGTTGGAATAGAAACACTTCATTTTGGCATGTATGATGCTGTTGCTACTTTCAGTGATGGATATGTTGTAAGGTACAAAGTATTTCCAGGTATGGGAATGAAGATAAATTTCAACAGGGTATGTATGATGCTTGCTTTAGACAGGAAACTTCTTCAGGCTTCTGAAAGGGCTGTGAATAGCATATAAATACAAGCCAGAGTAAACAGGAAGAGGACAAAGAGAAAGCTGCTGGAGAAGTTTGCAGAAGATGAAGATAATGCAGACTGTGGACCTGGAATGCACTAAAAAAGTAATCCAAACTTTGTCGCTCAATTCCTAAAAGTTTTATTTTTTCATATAAATTACGGGTTTCCTCAGGATCTACAAAACAATTTCACTTCAAGTTTTCAGGAAATGCTGCATGGTCCATTATGTGTAAATTAACACAGCCTTTTTCCAAAACCCTGTTCACTGCTAAATGTATAAACAAAAAATGGCACAAAAAGTAGTGATGTTTTGTTACCGTACAATAGAAAAAAATTAATCTCCAACAACTGAATTGAGATTTTTAAAAGTCCCTTTCTCCTCTTAGTACCACTGGGGTCAAATTGACCCGATAAGCACATTTCAAATACATATCACTATTATTTTCAAAATTTATGACTTTTTTTCTCTACGTTGCTTGTATGCAATTACATATGATTCAGTTTTACATTTATAACATATTAAAATGTATTCATGGGCTCTGCATAGAGTACCACTGGGGTCAGCAGGACCCCAGTCTAAATTTTTGTTTTGTTTCTTGAATGTAACATTATGAAAACAGAATGATGAATATTATGTTGAATACGTGTTATACAAAACACCTGCAACAATGAAGCTAACATTTCCCACTTATTATTTATACCATTTGTTTCCGTTTCTTGCCTCAGATGTTGTTGTGTATTGCCTCAGCATGTGCAAGAACTACATTATGACTAGAAAACAGTTGAATAGTGCTGAAATACAAGCAATTTTGAATGAAGAAAGGAAATAGGAGATACACTATCTGATGACAATGAATAGATTGATGCTATTATTTCTGGAGGTAATGAATCAACCGAAGATTCTGATGAAGTTGGAGATTTGGAAACTCTGCTTCCCAAAGTTGTGACATCTATAAAACAACATGTTCCCACATACAAGTATGCACCACAAAATGTACTGGAGAATGATGAATACAAATCATACTGGAACAGAACCATTATAACAGATGAAACAACACCACATAACAAACCTGACATCATGCTCACCAATAAAAAGAAGAAATTAACTCAACTAAGCAAAATATCCATACCCAATACAACAAATATACAGAAGAAAACAGGAAAAGAAAACAGAAAAAATTGAAAAATACATCCAACTGGCTGAGGAAGTAGAGGACATGTGGCATCAGGATAAAGTTGACATTATACCAATTATACTATAAACTACAGGAGTCATACCACATAATATCCACCAGTACATCAACGCAATACAGCTACATCCAAATGTATATATACAACTACAGAAATCTGTAATTATTGATACATGTTCAATTACCCGAGAGTTCCTAAATGCAATGTAAGATGTACCGTACAGTTAAAAAGAAGTAACGCTTGATCAAGCTCCACGTCACTTTCCATTTTTAACCAGACATAACATCTGAGAAAGGAAAGAAATAATAATAATAATAATAATACATTAATAATAATAATAATAATAATACATTAATAATAATAATGATAATACATTAATAATAATAATAATAATAATAATAATAATAATAATGATACATTAATAATAATAATGATACATTAATAATAATAATAATAATGATACATTAATAATAATAATAATGATACATTAATAATAATAATAATAATAATGATACATTAATAATAATAATAATAATAATACATTAATAATAAAAATAATATGTAAGTACATATGTAAAATAATAATCCCATTGTTTTTCAGGTCAAGAAATGAAAATGAACCATGGGGAAAAAAATTCGGTTAGATTACATGGGAAACAGCCAGTATGAAATGTTTGAAGACAGCTCCAGGTCATACGAGGCATACTGTAAGGAATGTAAATACTTTGCAATCAGTATTTGAGTTATTTATGAAGCCCAGCATTTTCCAGATTATTTTATAGTGGACCAACAAAGAAGGTAACATTACTTTTAGTACCAAATGGACAGATCTTTGTAGAGAAGACTTTGTACATTCCTACAAGAATAGGCAGGCCAAGAAAGCATTCAAAGGTCACAATGAGAGTATAGTAAATTCATGGAATGAAGAGCATGGCCGACCTATTTTCAATAGTTCTATGGCTAGGAATAACTATACAGAAATATCATGCTGTATTTGGTTTGATGATTCTCAGCACTCATGACAGAATCATAGTCCTGATAAATTGGCTCCTATAAGGGATTTATTTGAACACTGTGGAAGCACATTACAGGATGCATGCATGAGAATATTGCAGTTGATGAACAACTGGTAACTTTTAGGGGTAGGTGTCCATTTTGCCAGTACATCCCCTCAAAACCTGGAAAGTATGGTATAAAGATATGGGCTGCATGTGACAGCACTAATAATTCTGTCACACACCTGCAGATGTACACAGGAATGGGAAAAGACCAGCTTTGAGAAATAAATTGGGGAAAAAGAGTAGTGTCAAGAATTGACAGATAATTTGACCAAGAGTGGTAAAAATATCACAATAGATAATTTCTTTACAAGTTTGGAGTTGGAAAAGGAACTAGAACAAAAACAAACGACTCTGCTAGGAATGCTAAGAAAAAGTTATCGTGAACTATCTGCAGAATTTATCGAAGCAAGGGGAAGAACTGCAGTTTCATGTCTCTTTGGATACGGCAATCAGCTACAATAGTCTCCTATTGCCCAAGAAATGGTAAGATAATGGCATTTCAGAGAGGAGATAGGTGACAGTGAAGCAGCAAAACCTGTTATAATCCTAGATTATAATGCAACTAAGTCAGGTGTAGACACAATGGACAAGTTAGTCAGGACCTACGCCACAAAACGTATGACAAGAAAATGGCCTATGGTTATTTTTTATAATATTTTGGATATTAGTGGCCTAAATGCTTTCATAATTTGGCTGGACTTAAATTGTGACTGGAATAAAAAGTAAAACTGCAAAAAAAGAGAACTTATTCTGGAACTGGGAACATGTTTAGTACAGAACAACAGAAGTCAGCACAGCAAAGCTTCTCTTCCTCATCCTCCTCCTTCAGCAGAAGTACATATGGGGGCAAAACATGGTTGATGCTTTCTGTGCATACATTCAGTGGATAGACAAGTCAGAAACATGTAGAAGATGCTTTTCGTTTGTCTGTAACCAACATTCAGAGATTATTTTAAATGAAGAGTATTTCTTTGTTTTAAATGTAAGGATCTATAGGACTAAGGATTAAGACAAGATCTGTAAGTGCTTATATACATTATTTACCTGGTTCAGTCAGTAATGTCAGTTCATTGAAATAGATAAAATACTGCCAATATATCCTGTGTTAATTACTTTGGGTCATATTGACCCCAGCAGTACTGAGTATAACAAAAAAATTCTGGTAGTAGGAGGGTGGAGTTGTAGCCAATAGTAAAATAAATAACCTGTAAAAATTCAACTTCCAAGCTCAAATACTTTCTGAGAAAACATTTAATTTATAAGCACTATTCTACCATTGGAAATGTAGGGCTTTTCAGAGCCCCTTAACCTGGTTGTGACATTGATAACTCAGTTGATTCATGATGTCATTAGTGATAGCTGCACCAAAGCCTGCAAATATTTAAATGAAAATTTACAGTGATGCATGAAATAAAAAAGTACATAGTTCAAGCATTTAACACGGTGATTAGGAAAAATCATAATTTGGTGCAAAATATGAACTTAAATTGAGCCTGGTGTAACACTGTCAATACCAGATTGCTGCAGTTGGCAGCAGTCAAAATCATGAAAATTATAGACTTTTACCAATATCTGTTAAGGTGAACTATTGGGTTGAGCAATGAGTCAACAAGAGAGACCACTGCCACCTATGTTGGAGGCAGCCATGAGTGGGTGGAGGCATGGTACTGCTGCAATGATATATGGTTGGAACACCAGCATCAGTGTTCATCACAGGTGCAGACAGTAAACGTAAGTTCGAACAAGGTGAAGAGGGCATTACTTGTGCTCATGGAAGAGGCCAACAGGCAACTGGAGCACAAATTGTTGAAAAAGTTACTCTTCGTATGGCTGAGAATTTTGGATGCAGTGTGTGTGATCTTGAAACTGTGTACAAGCTATTGAAGATGAGTAGAGTGGGGGAGATAGCCAAGATCACATCTGAGATATTTTGTGCTGCAGTAAAGCAATTTGTAGGGCAGTTACAGGCTGTCATCAATGTAGATGGTTGTTAGTTTGAGTAAAGTTTGTGCCTTGGAATATAAACATGGTATGCAATTACATGAGGGTCCCTCAAGTATTGGAAGTTTAATTATAACCACTGTACACAGTATAAAAAAGTAGAATCCTAGCCTACTTCTATGGTGTAAGCATGAACTTGCTCCTACACCTGTCAATTGCTCTCCATGAGAGGTAATTTCCTGCATCCTCCTTACTGTGAAATACTCAACCTAGTAACAAATTTTGTTCGTAAATCAAACAGTCATAATTTTGATAAAATTCAGTGGTGTCATATAGAATCAAATGTCTTCAGGAAGTTAAGAAATGCTGCATCCACATCATTTCCTCAATTGGTGGCTTTCATATTTTCTGTGAGGAAAGCTTAATTTTATTTTTGTATGACGTGGTTTTGCAGGCCATTCAGTTAAAGTCTAGGACATAATTCTGTTCAATGCACTTCATTATGTTTGATTTTAGAATACAGAGTGTAACTAAAATAATCATAGGAGATCAAAAAGAATCAAAACTGTCTACATTATCCAAAATATGTCCATGAACAACATACTGTTGCAAAAAGCAAACTGTCAAGGTTTATATGGTTCCCACTATGTAGCAGCAGTGTGTGTCCACATCAGTTCTAGTAAAAATGGTGTTGGGATGGCAGGAAGTGTTTTGTGTTCTATGTTATGCACAGTGCAGGTCAGTAATAACTATTCAGTGTGATTTTCATACTAGGTATGGTGGGAATTCTCCTACAGGATGGAGCATTAGACGATGTCATGAACAATTCCAAGAAGAAGGTTGTTATTGTAAAGGCAAATCACTGGGCCATCCTTGAGGGTCTGACACAGATGTCGAATGCATCCACCATAGCTTTGTAAGGAGGCTGCAGAAATCAGTTAACCATATAGCTCGACAACTCAACATGCCCCCAATGTCTGCTCTGCAAGCTCTTCGTGAAGGTGCAAACAACAACGTTGGCAGGATGGAGGATGACAGTTTCCTTCTATGCTCAGTGTTTAGTGACAGGACAACATTCCATTTAAATGGAAAGGTGAACCATCATAATGATACTGTTACAGGAAGTACATATCTCAATATGCTGGAGAACTTTCCTTTCCCACAGTTGGAGACTGATTTGAATGACTTCTTTTACCAACATGATGGTAAGAATCCCCACTGGTGCTGTGCTGTGGTGGTGGTGGTGGTGGTGGTGGTGGTGGTGGTGGTAGATGTTTAAAGGTCACATTGTGGATTTCAACATATTCGAGAAAAACATATAGTTTCTAGGAAACACAATTCCGAGTGCACAATTACTATACATTAAATACCCCACAATAATGCACTCCCTTGGAACTACTACTTTTTACATTTAAGGCATTGGAAAAATTGCAAGTTATTAAAAATAACATTTCAGAAGTATAAAATTCGTAACTATTAAATGAAGTGGTTTAGCAACAAATATTATGTATTTGTACCAGTGCAGTGAAGTCATATTCAGGGAAAAACTGTGTTCTGTGAGTGTAACAGGGTGAAGTGGCAGTGTCAGAACATAGTAGTGAGAGGGGAAGTATGTTGCCATATTGGGGGTGTGCAGTTCCCTCATCCATAGGCCTGCATGTGGACAAAATCTCTATAAATCTTTGCACTGCCAGAGGAAAATTGATTATCAGTCATCCTGTATGGCAGCTGTAATGTTCTTCCACGAAATGCAGCTTCCCCCATTAAAAGTGTTGCTCTTTTATGTCTACAGACAAACCATACCCCCCAGAATGTGGTCCTGATTTCTTATTTGCAGTTGCTAAGTGAGCTGTCATGTAAAAAAGCTCAACAGCTGGAGCTGTCAACTGTCTACCACAATGAAGAACCTGCACCCAGTGTAACATGCCATCTCTATGTATTACACAGTGTCAATTTTGTGCCTCCTACCACTGCCTGGTGTATTTTTTGCTGTGTGAGGGGGTTGTATGCATCACACCAGCTGTAACTTTCCAAACAAATGAGGAGGTCCAGAGGCTTAGATTCTCCACCTCTGCATTAGGTTGCCATGGCATAAAACTTCACATATTTTGACATAATTCAAACAACACATTACAGCAGATTGCTGTTCTCAAGTCATTCTGTGAGTGCCAGCAATTCCTGAATGGAAGAAATTTGTTTGTAATAGAACTGTAGAGAAAATTCTGGGAAGGTATATCTACGTGTAAACTGGCAAGAGCAGCACTTGCCATACAGGATGACAAAGAATCAATTTACCTCATTGCAGTACAGAACAGTGTGCAGAGATGTATGTAGATCCTGCCCATAGTATTTATTGTTTTGCTATTAATAAAATCAGTCCCATATACCATGAAGTGTCCATGTACTTCATGGAAACAAATAACCCCAGACACCTCTACACACAGTGTCACTGGTGATTTGTACGTCGAGCTGTGGAGTGTAGATACAGCTTTCTGAAATGACCTGTGGTTGTTTCTTGTGATGTAGTGGGGTATGCAGATTGGGGAATCACCTGCTTGACCTTAAATTTGAAGGCTTACGATGAGCAAACTGCACACCCACAATCTGGTAGTGTACCTCTTCCCACACTACCACCTTCACACTTCTCCATCTCCATCCTGATGCATGCTGGAACACAATACATTTCCCTTAACACTTTCTCAGCTGTGGGCACATATACACATCCTGCTATGCCATTTCCTAGTTTCTGTGGAATCATGTACTTGCACACTCAGGTTCTCCTACAATGCTGTGGATCACTGAATGTGCCCTAAGCTGCTGTCATCTCACTGCTGTGGATGAGTTACTTCTGTATCTTGCAAAATAAAAAAGTTACAAGTTTTTATTGTACAATGTATGAGTCTCATTATGTGTGATCATTTGCAAAAAACCTTGCTTCAGTATATCGAATCATTTGAAATAAGATGACTGTTAGGACCACACAATTAGCGATGTACAAGGATATAAATTGGCATGTTACATGTGAAGGTCTTCAAGATATAAAACTTAATAACTAGAGAACAAAATGAAATACAGTATTCTCCAGAATTTTAAATAAAATCTCAGTATCTTAGCCCATACACTGTAGTGAATGTAATGTTGATAAGATCAACCATACGCAAAATATGCAGTGAAATTCTACTTCTATAAACTCTTTAAAATTTAATTCAGTGTTTTACTTAATTTGTTGCATCACAATATGACGGATAATGAAAAGGAACACAGTTCTTTATAGAGTGAAGGTATCAGACTGTAAGATGTATAAAAGTCATTTTTTTTCACCTAATATTTTTCAAAAAGTTGGATACAAATTTCATATCAGCCAGAATGCTGTCTCTCAGCACAGGCACCAGCATTTGTTGAGCAGTGAAGCCAAAACAAAAGTTGTCTCATCACAGAATACAAAGACTACATCTCTAGCAGTGAGAGGATTAATACTGCTCCACTGCACTTAGATGGCATATATGCATTAAATATTTATTCCTACATCCACTTCATTTAATGTTAAACATTAATGTTTCACCCTTAGAACACTATACTAAGTTTACAAGTAAATCAAGTGAAAGTAAATGCACATGTTCCAAGTCTTAATTTAAGCTTTTCTGTCATCCTCTGTAGCATTTGAAGATAGCCTTTCAAGGCCAAAACCAGTTAAGATTGTGTCATAGTGATGGTCGGGCATGGAAAAATTCTGGATTATTAATTTTAGTAAGGTATTTTTTTTATTTTTGACACAATGTGGAAACTGCTAATCCTAGAGAAAATGAATAGGACATTCTTGCAGCGAATTTAATGTTTTTTTTATTATTTATTTATTTATTTATTTATTTTTTTTTTTTTACTGGTCAGCATGTTCACTAGAAGTAGAGTTATTGAAGGAAAATATAGAAAAGTAAACATAGTATTCCCCCACCAACCTTTCCATCAGATGCTTACCACCACCGGTGGGGATTTTAAGTCTATATGCTGTTTATATCACTCCCTCCTAGTACAGTACAAAATTTTGTGAGTACATTAAGTGTTCCCCAATTTTTCTTTGTTGACTGGACTATACACTCAAATACCATTTCTGTGCAATCCTTTAATGTATGTGTGCTAACTTCATTGCCACTGTTGTCATTGGCGTATGAGCAGAATTAGTGTCTTCATGAGAAATCATTAAGTATATTCTGCTACGGTGGGCACTGAAACCCCCCCCCCCCCCCCCCCACGTCATGAACCTTGGTCCTTGTCTAGGTGGCGAGGCTTAGGTACCTTAGCAATAGAAAGAGGTCAGATTAATCCATGGTTGCTGAATGAGGAGAGTGCCCTTTCAAGTTGTTGCAGGGGCAACAGTCTACATAACCAGATCATGCAATCATGCGAATTCAGCCTGCATGTCCTGGATGTTCTGATACTGCAAGTGTGTGAAAGTGAGGGAAAATTAGAGCCAATTCTTCTCCTGTAAGCATGCAGGTCTACTGCATGACCTAATGACAGGGCATCCTATTGATAAAATATTCTGCAGGTGAAATAGTCCACCCTCCCCCCCATCCCCTCCCCCCCCCCCCAAAAAAAAAAAAAAAAAAAAAAAAAAAAACAGATTTAAAAGATTGGATTTCCAGGTAGGGACTGCTAATGAGAATGTCATGTTGAGGAAAAAGGGAACTGTCAGTCTAAGAGTTGGTGTATGGATTGTTTGGGCCTTAATTTAGGTTGTGACATTACAGAATTTAAAAATGTAAATAAGGGGTATGTTAAAGCTAGAAGTAATGGGAATTCGTGAAGTGCTGTGGCAAGGAGGACATGACTAACTTTTGGTCAGGTTGGTTCAGAGTTCATTAACACACAATTAAATAAGGATAGTCCACAAGTAGGCTTAAAGCCTTCTCCACTAGCAGAAAAATACCTTCAGTCATCTTCAGAAATATATGTTATTTAGAATCAGTTGACCAACAACGTTAATGAAATGTTACTTTAAAAAATTAATGACTAGATTTCTGAAAAGAATGTTTTATGTGACACAGTGTCATTTGAGGCAAGCAGATGATAAAGTGGAAGTATATGATGCACGGGTTTTATATTTTGTAAACTAGTAATGAAAAGGAAACTAGTACACTATTTAACTACAGCATGGTACAAGGAAAAGTTGTTACGCTTTCATATAGTTGATGATGTGTTCTCTTTATGATAATGAAGACAAGAAATCTTAATAGGAATTCTAAAAATTACATGTAATTCTTCAGCTATGGTGTTTAATGAGCTCGCTGTATGTACGAATGAAATTTCATTCATTCAGATAGAGATGAGTTCAGACGTCTGTGTGCTGATGTATTTTAAGAATTACTGGTGTGGCTAATTGAGTCCTCACCACTTGCTCTAGCTTATAAAGAATCACATGGGAAAGAAGGAACAAACACATCTGTATGGCAGCAAGGAGTAAGTAATTGTGGATACATCACATCTGAATCATCATAAGATGAGAGAACTACAGATAATGGTTAGGTTGATGGGGCAAAGGCCTCATCATCCCTTGACATTTCATCATGCTCATGGTTCTATAAGGGTGATTCAAATGAAAACCTTAAAAGCCTTATAGTATTTGTACTTGGAACAGTGAACAAACCATTTACATTTATTTTCAATGTAGTCTCCCTGCTATTGAAAGCATGTATTCCACAAATGTGGAAGTGTATAGATATTATGATGAAATAATTATTTTGGCCATGCATGTAGCCAGTTGTGCTCTATGGTTTTGATCTATTCATCATTTATGAAATACTTGCCTGCCATTGTATTCCACAAATGTGGAAGTGTGTATATGTTATGATGAAATAATTATTTTGGCCATGCGTGTAGCCAGTTGTGCACTATGGGTTTGATCTATTCATCATTTCTGAAATACTTCCCTGCCATTGCTTGTGAGAGTGCATCAGACAGATGAGTCTCTAGGAGTGATGTCTGGTGAATGAGGAGCATGTACGGCACATTCAAATTTTATTTCCCAATAGTCTAAACTGTCTTATGGGCTGTATGCAAATGGGCATTGTCATGCTGTAGCAGTATTCCAGAAGTCAAAAATCCTCATCATTTACTACTGATTGCAGAGTGAAGTTAATTTATCAGAATGTCTCAACAAGTAGCTCTGGTTAACGTCAATCCACTACCCACATAATGCTCTAAAATTACTCCATTTGCATTTCAGACGAGAATGAGCATGATTTTTCCAGTAGACAGCTGAGTATGGATTTCTTATAGTTTTGGGGATGAGCTGTGACACCGTTCCTTGTTTGAATTTTTTGTTTCTGACTGGCAAAATTGGACCCAAGTGTCATTGCCTGTCTCATTTTTTTCCCAGAAATGAGTCACCTTCAATGTAGAAATGATGCAAAAGTTCTTCATAGGCATTGTTGTGATGCTCTTTTGATTCAGCAATCAGCTAATATTGCATCCATCTTGAAAACATCTTATCAAAGTGCAGTACATTGTGAACAGTATTCTGTGTTTAACTAATATTAATCTTCAATCTTGTAGCAATTTTTTTCAGAGTTAGGCATCCATTATCCTTTGAAAGCTCCTCCTCTAATAAAATGTTCCTGTCCATCACTACACAGTAAGTGAGCACTGGTCTGGGGCATCTTCAACAGAAATTAGACCATTTTTTAAACATCCTAAGTCATTCATACACTTTCTGCAATGACAAACACCACTACACTGCACTGTCATTCTGCATGAATTTCAATTGATTTAACACCTTCACTACAGAAAATGTGCATCACAGATTGTTGCTCATTTGCAGTGCATGTTGACAGAGGGGTGGCCATCTTGTTGTGGATGGTGCTGCCTTCTGTCAGGCTTTCTGAACCCCAAGGAACACTACTGCCACCTACCAACCCTAGTAGGCCGGCCGAAGTGGCCGTGCGGTTAAAGGCGCTGCAGTCTGGAACCGCAAGACCGCTACGGTCGCAGGTTCAAATCCTGCCTCGGGCATGGATGAATGTGATGTCCTTAGGTTAGTTAGGTTTAACTAGTTCTAAGTTCTAGGCGACTAATGACCTCAGCAGTTGAGTCCCATAGTACTGAGAGCCATTTGAACCATTTTTGAACCAACCCTAGTACACACCTTCCCAAAATTTTGTTGAACATATAAGGTTTGCCTTTCAATCATCCTCATATTTTGTATCCCTAAAGATTGTTACACCCATTTCTCTCTACATATTCCCACTGTCACACATTGATACTATAGCCAGAGGATGCTACATATTTCCATTTTGTGAAGTGCACAATTTTTACACTGCAAAAAACTTAAAACAAGTTGCCAAGCTGTATACTGCTTTCAGTTATTTTCAAGGTCTGACTGAATATTTGGGCAGCTTCTTGTAGACAATACTTCATTACAGATAATGGCATCATCCACAAGAAGCCTGAGGTTACTAACGTCAATGAGGCCATTAATGTACGATATGAACAACGAGGGTCCCAAAACGTTTTCCTAGCTCACACCTGAATTCACTTCAAAATATTTCAATAACTCTGCATCAGAGTAACTTGCTGTATGCTTCCTATCAAGGAATCCTCAATCCAGTCATAAATTTTGCCTTAGTATCAAAAGTACGACCATTGGAGAATAAGTGTAGATGTTGTACCGAGTCTTACAGGTTTCTGAAATGGAGAAGTACTGCATCTACGTGTCTTGATTGACTTGGGGCTTTCAGTATGTCAAGTAAGAAACAGGTGAGTTGGATACCATTTGATCAATGCTACTGATTTTCATGGAGGAAGTAATTATGTTACAGATACTTCCTTACATTTGAGATCAGAATATGTTCTAAGATTCTACAACAAAAATAAAAAAGTTGAGCAAGCTGTGATGGAGACTGAGGAGAAAATTGGAAAGGGGATTGAAGTTCAGGGTGAATAAATACAAACTTTGAGGTTTACAGATGACATTACAGTAATCAGATGGCAGTGCACATGGGGGTGCAATTGAGTGCTGTGGGCAGTGTCTTGAGAAGAAGAACATCAACAAAAGCAAAACAAGGTAATGGAATATAGGCAAATTAAATCAGGGGACTATGTTAGGAAATGATATTGCAAGTATAGTGAGTTTTGCTATTTGGACAGTGAAATGGTTTTCAAAGTAGAGGGGTGATCAAATGCATATTGGTAATAGCAGGAATAATTTTTATAGAGAACGGAGTACAGGATGGGCGTATGGGCAGGCGGTGGGTCGTTATGGAATAATTGGGTAATTTTTAGAGAAAGGCCATTTATTGGCTAAAGCATGTTGAAAGGGGCTACATAAGCCTAGGGAGGTGAAGGTGCTTATGGTCTGGCACATCCTTTACATGCCTCCCCCTTCCGTGGGAGTGGAGAACGTATGTGAATTTGCTCAATGTAATTATTATTTGAATGTAAACAAATTTAGCTTGCAGAACAAAGTCAACATCACTTCATTAAGAATGGCCCTCATGGAAGACGGCAGGGGTCTTAACCTATGGGAGGGTGCAGAGACTCTAAAGACCTCCTAGGGGTCACAAAGGGACTTACAATGTCAACAATATTTGTGTATACAAGAACCACCATAAAACATCAAAACATCATAAAACATCAAAACAAAATTAGAACGGAACATAAGTGTGAATGAGGTAAATAAGTGAACTGTTCTTGTTGCTAAGATGAAGTGAAAGTGTGTCTTTTTGCTTTTGTTTAAATAATTTGAAAATGTAGACATAACCACTGATGAGTCACTGCGGGGGCGGGTGACGTGAGGCGGCGTGGTGTGTTGTCCTCTGTGAGCAGCGTGCAGGCTGCCACTGGGAAGGGGGCGTGGCTGTGGCCAGGTCTGTGCACAGGAGGGGTATGAGGTGAGGTCCACATGTTTCAAACACAGTTGGAAAGGGAATTATCACTAAGGGAACACTTAACTACACTACACTAGTTTTTCCACATTAGTTGATATCATAGTTGCACTCTTAAAAGTAAGGGAGGGCACATGCCTGATAGTTCCTTCTCTTTTTCCTTAGGTCCATATCAGGATGATAATAACAATGACCGGGGTTACCGTGGCACTGGGTATAATGGTTGTATAGCGCTCAGTGGCGGTTTGCCATTCATTTAGGTGTGCCAACAGGCAAACGTAAGAAATTTGTCTTTTTCATGTTTTATGAGGTCGTCAGTGGACGCTAAAAGGTGATCATTTGATATATTAGACAAAACTGGAATGTTAGTTTGACAAGGGAATCATGAATGAGCTTTCAGGTATAAAAACATAAGAAAAGGGGTGCAAATGCTAAGTGAGTAAGCCATAGTGGCATGAAAGGTTATTAATGGTGTTCGACAGGAACCGTTTGCTGAAGATCTGTGCAGACACTATGTCAGAGCGGCACCTGACTGCAAGGCCGAATCTCGTGCTACCTCAGGAAGGCGCGTGGCAGATAACTTCAAAGGGCAGCGCCGCGTCAGAACTGCAGGGTGCACGTGCGCGGCGCAGGAAGCAAGCGTCAGGTTTAAGAGTGAGAGAGAGAGAGATGAAGCTTACCGATGCTGTTCACTGCGTTGTCTGTATTTTACACTCTGTCCACATGTTCTGGGGCTCCTGCGCCAGATGAGCGTATTTATGTGCTTCAAAGTGACAAACATTAATGTCACAAAAAGAGGTATAGCATTACTAAATAAAGGGGAATAGGTACACGTAATCGATATGGTTTATTCACTGATGACCAACAAGTTAGAAGTGGGATTATGCGTGACATCAAGCTAGATGATTTGTTACAGTGGGTTCTGTTTAAAATTACATTATGCCACAGTAAATTGGTTCATAAGTGACAGATACGTCACAATCCCATAACAAAGATCCTATGATGTCCATTTTAGCTGAAACATAATTTTTACATAAACATGAAAATATAAAAATGAAGTACACAAATATCATTAAATTACTGCAAAAAGTAAAAAAAGTTAAATGCCTCCTTGGGCTGACCCTAACGTGTAATAACGTTCACATTATGAGAAGAAGTTTCTCATGTATCAATGTATTTGCTAAAAACCATGAAGTGAGATTGACAAAGAAAAATGACATCAGTTTGGTGCAGGTGGGGTGTAGATTGTGTCGTTGATGTCAACACTGTTGTTAACGAGAGGAGAAAAACAAAACACGACGAGAATCTAGAGATGTCCATATTGGACACATAAAGTGTAAGGAATAGGATTAGAAAAGACTAAGTTGAGTGTAATTTCTGAAAGACTTTTCCATTATGAAGGTGTAGTGCACAGCGCATCGTTGACACGACGTTATCGCCTACTTAATTGTGTATATGACAAAGATGCGATTCCAAGATAGATCCTACACACTTCTTCTTAAAACTCGACATTTCTCACATTAAAAAAACTTTACTTTGTGACCAAATTCGCCGTCTTTATTCTCTCAACATCTTGCGAATAAACTCGCCGTCTGTATAACTTCTTTGTGCTGGCTTCCTCAGGCCCAGCGGGTTGCATAAAACGCCGTCTATCCTTGGTTACATCATACTGTCCTGGGACACATCATACGGTTAAAAGCTACTATTTCAATAGTCAGTATTCCTTCTGAAAATACAACGGGAAAACAGTGTCAAAGAAAGCTCAAGGTTTTGAACACATGTTTCCATTTACTGGCGGTTTAGCAGTAGGCTAGACGCGGTTTGCGTCTGATGTTGCCTGATCAGCTGTCCTCGGAGAGCACGGAACACTGCTCGTGTGAACTCTTCTTCGACATGGTATTACTAGGCCTGTGTTGCAGAAAAGTTGGTGTGCTGAACTTCCGGTTGCTGGGCCGAGCCGCACGATATCGCTCTGTGAGAGCGTGGCGACCGGAAGTTGTGGTTGCGATAAGCGCTACTGGGGTCCAGCTGGGCCGCAGCATGCAGCGTCATTCGCTCTGCGAACATCAAGGAGTGCGGACGCATAGCTCTGGGTGTATCGCTGGGCGTTGGCTTGCTAAGTTCACTTGTGTTAACGTGCCACAGCAATGCCTCTGCGACGTGGTTACCGTCGTCACCGGTGGCACAGTGTACCAGTGTATCTGCGCTGAATAGCTTTGTGTCTGTTGCAAGTTGACAGATGAAAGGGGGCAGGATAGACTATGCCGCAAAACTGAAAAGTGAAGAAATGGCACAGATAGCTAATTGTCCGAACGAGAGCTAACCACATCACGTAAGGTACGTGCCCTTGCAGGTGGTGTATGACATTTCAACGGTTGTTCTGTTGATAGTGGCAAGATGAAAGTGAGTAGAACGGAAAAGTGAAGGAATGACACAGACAGCTAAGGGTCCGCACACGTGCCACCCGCATTACGTGAGGTATGTGCCCTTGTGGGTGGTGCATGACTCTTCAAGGGTTGTTCTGTTGATAGTGGAAATTTGAATGTGAGTGTAACAGACTATGTACAGAAACGGAATAGTGAACCTCCACTTCCCATACCTCAACAGGAATGGAAAGGGGAGGTTGGCAAAGCTTATAGGTGACAGCATAGCTGGGGGTGGTGGGATCACTCACGGGAAAATTCCTGTACTAGTGGGTGTTAGAGCTGCACCTTTTTTTAGACTGAAGTCAGCTGATAGGTATTCCTGCTTAAGGGAAGTCTCTCTAACAAAGAAACCACTTTCGACAAATCTTAGGTATCTGAGTAATGAGGGAATTAGTATATTTCATCAAAATATACAAGGTATTAGAGATAAAGTTAGTGAACTGCTCATAGATGTTGACTCTGAAATTATTGGTATATCTGAACACTTCTTAAATAAGTAGATAATTCAGAGGCTTCCTTTACCAGGATACAGATTGGCTGGCAGCTTTTCTAGGAGGTCTTTGCGGTGTGGGGGAATAGCCATGTATGTGAAAAACGGCATCCCATTTGAGTCAATTGATGTTTCAAAGTACTGCACTGAAAAGGTGTTTGAATATTGTGCAGGTGTGGTTAAATTTAACGGAGCTAAATTTCTAACTGTTGTAATTTATAGATTCCCAGACTCTGATTTCACAACATTTTTGCTAAAGCTAGACGAGGTTCTTGGTTCACTTTATAGGAAATACAAAAAGTTAGTTATATGTGGTGACTTCAATATTAATTGTATAAGTGATTGCGCAAGGAAGCTGATGCTGGTAGACCTCCTGAATTCATATACTCTTATGCAAACCATATTCTTTCCAACAAGAGTGCAAGGGAACAGTAGAACAAACATAGACAACATTTTTGATCATTCCTCATTACTAGAAGGGCATTCTGTTAGCAAAAAGGTGAATGGCCTTTCAGATCATGATGCACAAATTTTAACTCTAAAAGATTTTTGTGCTGCAACACGTGTTAAATATAGTCATCAGCTGTTTAGGAAAGCTGATCCAGTTGCTGTAGAGACTTTTGTAAACCTTATCAAGGAACAATAGTGGCAAGATGTTTATAGCACTGATACAGTAGATGATAAATATAATGCTTTTCTCAAGACTTTTCTCGTGCTCTTTGAAAGTTGCTTTCCATTAGAATGTTCAAAACAGGGTACTAGCACAAACAGGCAGCCTGGGTGGCTGACTAAAGGGATAAGAATATCTTGTAGAACAAAGTGGCAATTATATCAAAACATTAGAAACAGTCAAAATCTAAATGCAGCAGCCAATTACAAACAATATTGTAAGGTGCTTAAAAATGTTATTAGGAAGGCAAAAAGTAAGTGGTATACAGATAGAATAGCTAAGTCTCAGGATAAAATTAAAACCACATGGTCAGTCGTAAAGGAAGTGGCTGGTCTGCAGAGACAGGTTGAGGATATAGAATCAGCGCATAGTGGGAATGTCCATATTTCTAATAAGTCGCATATATGTACGGTATTTAATAATCACTTTCTAAGAATAGCAAGTGAACTAAATAGAAACCTGGTCCCAACAGGGAACCATATAGCGCTCGTAGAAAAAAGTGTTACGAGCCTGTTATCTGAAATGCTCCTCCATGATACTGACAAGAGGGAGATTGAGTTAATAATTAAATCACTAAAGACCAAGAACACTCATGGATATGATGGGGTATCTAGCAGAATACTGAAGTATTGTTCTATGTATGTTAGCCCAGTACTTAGCCTTTAGGAGTGGTCGGTTTGCTGACCAATTAAAGTACTCAGTAGTGAAGCCACTTTATAAAAAGGGAGACAGGGATAATGTTGACAATTATAGACCTATTTCTATGCTATCAGTGTTTGCTAAAGTTATCGAGAAGGTCGTATATACAAGGTTAATGGAGCATTTAAATTCACATAATTTGCTGTCAAATGTTCAGTTTGGTTTTAGAAATGGTTAAACAACTGAAAATGCTATATTCTCTTTTCTCTGTGAAGTTTTGGATGGATTAAATAAAAGGTTGCGAACGCTAGGTGTTTTCTTTGATTTAACGAAGGCTATTGACTGCGTTGACCACAAAATATTACTGCAGAAGTTGGACCATTGTGGAGTAAGGGGAGTAACTTACAATTGGTTTGCCTCTTACATGAAGAACAGAAAGCAGAAGGTAATTCTCCGCAATACTGAGAGTGGTAGTGATGTTCAGTCCCAATGGGGCACTGTTAAGTGGGACGTTCCCCAAGGGTCGGTGCTGGGGCCACGGCTAATTCTTATTTATATAAATGATATGCCTTCTAGTATTATAGGTGATTCAAAAATGTTTCTGTTTGCTGATGACACCAGCTTGATAGTGAAGAATCTTGTGTGTAATATTGAAACAGTATCATATAACGTAATTCATGAAATAAGTTTGAGGCTTGTGGAAAATAATTTGATACTAAATCACAGTAAGACTTAGTTTTTACAGTTTCTAACT
Source organism: Schistocerca nitens (assembly GCF_023898315.1). NCBI lineage: Eukaryota > Metazoa > Arthropoda > Insecta > Orthoptera > Acrididae > Schistocerca > Schistocerca nitens. The sequence goes on along the minus strand of NC_064623.1, from coordinate 198,752,724 downwards.
CACAATTCAACAAGAACCGATATTTTGATCAGACAGAATGGGCGTATTATAAGCGAGACGGAACGGTTCAAGTTCGTAGGCGTTCAGATAGATAGTAAGCTGTTGAGGAAAGCCCATGTTCAGGATCTTGTTCAGAAACTAAATGCGGCTTTATTTACCATTAGAACAGTATCTGAAATAAGTGACACTTCAACACGAAAAGTAGTCTACTTCGCATATTTTCATACGCTTATGTCGTATGGTATTATTTTTTGGGGTCATTCTTCTGATTCAAAAAGGGTATTTTTGGCTCAAAAACAGGCTGTTCGAGTGGTGTAAGTTCGAGAACCTCTTGTCAACCCTTATTCAATAGTCTGGGAATTCTGACATTGCCCTCACAGTATATATATATATCCTTTAATGTCGTTTCTTGTTAGCAATATTAGCTTATTCCCAAGAGTTAGCAGCTTTCACTCTGTTAATACTAGGCAGAAACCAAATCTGCATGTGGAATGCACTTCCTTGACCCTTGTGCAGAAAGGAGTGCACTATTCTGCTGCATCCATTTTCAATAAGCTACCACAAGAACTCAAAAATCTTAGCAGTAACCCAACCACTTTTAAGTCTAAACTGAAGAGTTTCCTCATGACTCACTCTTTCTATTATGTCGAGGAGCTCCTGGAAGAGCCAAAAAATTAAGCAAATTCCAGTGTTACATTGTGGATTTTCTTTATTTAAATTTACGACTTGTCACCTGAATATATTTTTTTTTTATATTTCATTTTATCTGTTTCTAATATGGTGTCATATTTTCATGTATTGACTCGTTCCATCACCATGGAAACTTCTCCTTAATTTGGTCCCACGGAATAATAAATAAATAAAAAACGACACAGGCACCTAAGGGTCTGCACGGGTGCCACACGCGTTATGTAAGGTACGTACCCTTGCGGGTGGTGAGTGACTCTTCAAGGGTTGTTCTGTTGATACTGGAAAGTGGGTAGAACAGACTATGTCGCAAAACGGAAAAGTTTAGGATCGACACAAACAGCTGAGGATCTCTGCGTGTGACAACCGCGTTATGTAAGGTACGTGCCCTTGCGGGTGGTGCAAACTCTTCAGGGGTTGTTTTATTGATAATGGAAAGATGAAAGTGGGTAGAACAGACTGTCGCGATACGGAAAATTGATGGAGCAACACAGACAACTAAGTGTCTGCGCGGGTGCCACCTGCGTCACCTAAGGCACATGCCCTTGCGGGTGATGCATGACTTTTCAAGGGTTGTTCTGTTGATAGTGGAAAGATGAAAGTGAGTCGAACAGACTACGTCCCGAAACGGAAAAGTGAATGAACGACACAGACCAATAAGCGTCGGCACGAGAATCCAACTGCGTCACGTAAGGAACGTGGCCTTGCGGGAAGTACATGACTCTTCAAGGGTTGGTCTGTTGATAGTCTGTTCTACCCACGAAAAGTAAACGAACGTCACAGACAGCTAAGGGACAACGCCAGTGCCACATGCGTCATGAAAGGTACGTGCCCGTGCGTGTGGTGCATGTCTCTTCAAGGGTTATTCTGTTGATAGTGGAAAGATGAAAGTGGGTAAGATGGACTATGCCACAAAACTGAAAGGTGAAGAAATGGCACAGACAGCTGGGGTTTCCGCGCAATTGCCAGTCACGTCGTATAAGGTACGTGCCCATGCGGGCGGTGCATGACTATCATGTTTTGTGTTGAGAGAGGGGATATGAAAATGGGTGGAATGGACTATGTCACAAAACGGAAATGTGTTGAAATGACACAGACAAATAATGTTCAGCTCAGATTCCACCTGCATCACCCAAGGTACCTGCGTTGCGGGTGGTGCATGTCTCTTCAAGGGTTATTCTGTTGATAGTGGAAAGATGAAAGTGGGTAAGATGGACTATGCAGCAAAACAGAAAGTGTGAAGAAATGGCACAGCCGGCTGCTGTTTCCGCACAATTGCCAGTCATGTCGTGAAAGGTACGTTCCCCTGCGGGTTGTGCATGACTTTCATGTGTTGTGTTGAGAGAGGAAAGATGAAAATGGGTGGAATGGACTATGTCACAAAACGGAAATGTGTTGAAATGACACAGACAAATAATGTTCAGCTCAGATTCCACCTGCATCACCCAAGGTACCTGCCTTGCGGGTGGTGCATGTCTCTTCAAGGGTTATTCTGTTGATAGTGGAAAGATGAAAGTGGGTAAGATGGACTATGCAGCAAAACAGAAAGTGTGAAGAAATGGCACAGCCGGCTGCTGTTTCCGCACAATTGCCAGTCATGTCGTGAAAGGTACGTTCCCCTGCGGGTTGTGCATGACTTTCATGTGTTGTGTTGAGAGAGGAAAGATGAAAATGGGTGGAATGGACTATGTCACAAAACGGAAATGTGTTGAAATGACACAGACAAATAATGTTCAGCTCAGATTCCACCTGCATCACCCAAGGTACCTGCCTTGCGGGTGGTGCATGTCTCTTCAAGGGTTATTCTGTTGATAGTGGAAAGATGAAAGTGGGTAAGATGGACTATGCCACAAAACTGAAAGGTGAAGAAATGGCACAGACAGCTGGGGTTTCCGCGCAATTGCCAGTCACGTCGTATAAGGTACGTGCCCATGCGGGCGGTGCATGACTATCATGTTTTGTGTTGAGAGAGGGGATATGAAAATGGGTGGAATGGACTATGTCACAAAACGGAAATGTGTTGAAATGACACAGACAAATAATGTTCAGCTCAGATTCCACCTGCATCACCCAAGGTACCTGCCTTGCGGGTGGTGCATGTCTCTTCAAGGGTTATTCTGTTGATAGTGGAAAGATGAAAGTGGGTAAGATGGACTATGCCACAAAACTGACAGGTGTAGAAATGGCATAGACTGCTGGGGTTTCCGCGCAATTGCCAGTCACGTCGTGTAAGGTACGTGCCCCTGTGGGTGGTGCATGACATTCATGTGTTGTGTTGAGAGTGGAAAGATGAAAATGGGTAGGATGGCTATGACACAAAACGGAAAAGTGGAGAAATGACACAGACAGATAGGGGTCTGCACAGATGCCACCTACGTCACTTAAGGTACGTGCCCTTGCAGGTGGTGCATGTCTCTTCAAGGGTTATTCTGTTGATAGTGGAAAGATCAGAGTGGGTGAGGTGGACTATGCAGCAAAACTGAAAGGTGAAGAAATGGCACTGATGGCTGGGGTTTCCGCGTAATGGCCTGTCACGTCGTGTAAGGTACGTGCCCCTGCGGGTGGTGCATGTCTTTCATGTGTTGTGTTGAGAGAGGAAACATGAAAATGGGTAGGATGGACTATGTCACTAAACGGAAAAGTGAAGAAATGACGCAGACAGCGATGGGTCCGTTTGGGTGTCACCTGAATCACGTAAGGTACGTGGCCTTGCGTGTGGTACATGTCTCTTCAAGGGTTATTCTGTTGATAGTGGAAAGATGAAAGTGTCTAAGATGGACTATGCCGCAAGACTGAAAGGTGAATAAAAGGCACAGACATCTGAGGTGTCCGCCCAATTGCGTCATGTCGTGTAAGGTACTTACCCTGTGGGTGGTGCATCACTTTCATGTGTTATGTTGAGAGAGGAAAGATGAAAATGGGTAGGATGGATTATGTCACAAAACAGGAAAGTGAAGAAATGATGCAGACAGCGATGGGTCAGTGCGGGTGCCACCTTCGTCACGTAAGGTATGTGTCCTTGCAAGTGGTGCATGACTCTTCAAGGTTTGTTCTCTTGATAGTAGAAAGATGGAAGTGGGTAGAATAGACTATGTCACGATACAGAAAAGTGAAAGAACGACACAGTCAGGTAAGAGGCTGCGCGTGTGCCACCCATGTCATGTAATGTTCATGCCCTTGCGGGTGGTGCATGACTCTTTGAGGGTTGTTCTGTTAATAGTGGAAAGATGAAAGTGGGTATAACAGACTATGTCATGAAATGGAAAAGTGAAGGAACGACACAGATAGCTTAGGTTCTGCGCGTGTGCCAACCACGTCACGTATGTTACGTGCCCTTGCGGGTGATGGATGACTCTTCAAGTGTTGTGTTGAGAGAGGATAGATGAAAGTGGGTGGGATGGACTATGTCACAAAATGGATAAGTGAGGAAACAACACAGAAAGCTAAGGGTCCACGCGGTCGCCAGCCACGTCACGTAAGGTACGTTCCCTTGCGTTTGTGGTTCTCTTGTTCATCCAACAGACTAGGTATATGGCCAAAGCTTGCTCATTCTGTGGTTGTGATTCACTCTGTTTACGTTATCTATCATGGTGGTAGGCATGTGGTATGTCCCTCCAAATAAACATTCAAATACAAATGAAAATAAAGCATGAATACAGCCCAAATTACCCTTCCAAACAATTTATTGCCTAAGACATCATTATTACTAAACAATTAATTGGCAGTACTCGGGAACTTATTCTAGCTTATTTGAAATCCAACAATGTGATTATCCTCATCAATCTAGTAACACAGTGACACATGGAATCACTAGGTTGATACAAATACTAAATTACTGGTGCTGGCAAAACTTTAGCAAAATTATCTAAATATTTGACAATAGCATAAATGAGACATGGACAAAATGAACAATAATAAAAGTAATACATCAACATAAGTAATTAGACATAGTCAATTGGACACAAGTAATTGGACATAAATAATTAGATGTAAGTTATTGGCAACTCGTCATGGTGATATAAGTGGTGGCACAACCGTAGCAGAAACAAAAATACAAATTATTATTTCCTTTGCACAATATTCCCTTACACTCCAGTAACGTTTTGTAGGAAAATGAATGCAAGAATCCCCTGGTATTCCTGTATGCTCTCGTTTATATTTTCATACCAACTAATAGTCTTTAGTACTGTCATTAAGTAATGGGAATGTGTGTATTGCTGTGGAATAGTGTCATGTGACTTAATGCTTCCTTTAACAAGAGTCTGATCAAAAGTGGTTTTGTGTCTCCTTCAATGAACAGACCAATAATTATTAAACATGTGATATGCTGTTTGCTGTGTTGATTTGTTTTTGCAAATATTTGTGATTATCAGTCACCCAGTCAATCATTCCAGTGTGTATTTGTTGTTCCTTTTGTTAATTCTCTCACCTATCTGCTTCCATATAATCATTATTGGTGGCTCGATGAAGATAGTTGCATCTCGAAGACGTTGATATAATTTACCTGTTGGTGCTTTGGTTTTTAATAAAATTAGAGTTCATTTGTGATATATAAAGTTTGTAGGGAGCAAAGTAAGTTCCTTACTATTGAAAATACACGTAAAGTTATTCAAAAGGTTCGTTATATAATGGTTAAGTATTTCTGTGTTGAGATTCAGTGGAGCTTGAGGTGCTAAGGTGCAACACGCGTCGTGCTCGTGAGATTGTAAGTTGCTGACAGCACAGCTGACAGTAGGGCTGCGTCCGGTTTCACTGGCTCTTCGGCAGAACTGGCATTCTTGTTGGGTCTGTCCTCTTGCTACACATGTAGTTTAGTCTCTCGATACTGTCACAAAACTTCCTTCCAGTGTTATGTTGTTCACGACAGTTATGCATGAGGCTGTTCTTTTCTAAGAGACTCTAATAACTTCAATCGCTAAAGGTCACAGAACTATTGGGTTCCAATTATTTTACTTAAGTTGTCTGTTCTTCTAAAATTTAGGTAATTGGCAGTTGTTAGGCTTCTAGATAAACTGTGTTTTGCGATGGCATTCCAAACCCAACTCCTTGGCTAATGCGTTTCCCAAACAGCGGTCGTTTACAGGACAGATATAGCGACAAGTGCCAGCTCCCTTGACGCCATATAGATCCATTTATTAACCATGGTGGTCATACAACATAGCCTGAGATCGATCTGAAATTCCAATGTTTTCTAATCCTGATGGTTTGGACAATGCATACCAGGAAAAAGTTCTCTCTCCGACAAAACAAATAGATCCCCATCTTTAGAACAGGCTAGTAAAATCTGCAGGCCCAGATGCCGCTCCTGTCTCGGTGTCATCCTAGAGAGGGGTCTGTCAGCATAATATTGGCTGATGTCATCTCACAGCCCTCCCTGCCCTTCCATTCTTGATCTTCGTGTTGGTGCTTGACATTTCGCTGAAACATCCAGACAGACAGGAAACAAAATTCCAAATTACTCTAACGAAGTCAACAACTCCATGTATAAATCCAAAGTAACTGTAAGACAAACTAACTGCTCTATCAATGTGGAAGACAAATCATTAATTCTATAGATTTTCATTCCATCTTTGAGTCCTTGCATATCAGTATGCAAGTGGAAGTGCTTTCTCAACTAGGATACTGAATTTTTTTGCTTGTGGCAGAGGGGGTGGGGGGCAGGTGGGAGAAGGGTGTAATGTGAGTAGAAATAAGGAACAGAAGTTGGGATGGAAAGAGCCAAGGTCACAAGGGCAGTGTGTGATGGACGGGTGTTGTGTTGAGAGCCTATATCAGAAGTGCAACAGACTTTGTGAGGGATTGAGACATCAGCTCTTCTCAGTTGCTGGACCTGCATTACTCTGGTTTTGGGGAGGAGGTGGAGTGGACTTAGTTTCTCATAGCAGTTAGCTGCGCAGGGTAGATGTGGTATTTTGCAACATATGTAATCAGTGTGTTGGTACCTCATGGATTTGACGTCAGTGTCTTGCCTCACATAGTTGTTTTCTCAGTTATATCAGTCTCCTTGTCCTTTCCACTGTTTTATGTAGGCTGAAAGCTTTGCAGCTTACAATTTTACACGAATATCAACAGTTGGATGAGCCCATTGCACATCCAGTTCTGTCAGTCAGGTCCAGTCCTGATCAGCTGACAAGAAGCTACTAGGGTGACCATATGCTTACTATAGAACTTACTAATATGTGCTTATTTTGCTGATTATTCAGCATTTCTGAACTTCCCCCTCTGTAAATTGATTTCCTCTGAGGTTGTTATATGAACAAGGATGCCAATTAAGAGCAGGTATCAATATGTGAATGTATCCTTAAGCACTACAAACATACCAAAAGTAACCACTGTTCCAATTGATTCAGTTCATCCATTGTGACGAATCAAGCTGGGATAATTATTCTTCCCCACTTGTTTTGCCATGTGCTTCCTTAAAATTCATTTTTTCACTTTTGACTAATTACATATGCAAGTATAATCTGCGTTTTCATATAAGAGAAAGGTTGGCCCTCAGTTTTAAGGAATTTATCACCAGATCTAATTTTGTGCTTTGTTTTATGTATGTAATTGATGTGCTTATTTTGATTATTACTTGTTACTATCTTTCATTGTAGGGCAAAATCAGTAATTATTTTGTAATTTAAATTCTGTTGTTGATGTATAAACAAATATAAATTCTACAATAATTATAAAACATTTGGAAGATGAAACAATAGCATTCCTTAAGTATTTATTTGGGCCTATTTGAAAGCATGTTAGTAAAGCCAGACTTTAATTAATTCCAAAGTAATTAACAGTTTTGACAAAAGTATTGTTTGTTTAACAATATTTCTCAATTTCATGATTTAAACACTTCATTTACAGTTGCCATCATATTATGACACAAAAACAGATTCCCCAGTTGCTGTTGTTTACTACAATCATTCTCAACGTTAACATTAAAATCACCAAGAAAAATTACATTATGTTTAAGTTCATTCAGTAGTTCCTCAAGGTTTTCCATAAAAATGGCAAAGTTGCCCAATGGTGATCAGTACAAACACACAATAGTAATTTTTAATTTGGTTAGCTCACATATACTGTATTCAAAACCTTTTTCTATGCATTTTAGTTTGCATTTAATTTCTTTTGATTCTACCCCTGTCCTAACATAAATACATGTCCCACCCCCTTTATGGTTGATTCTACAAAATTTGCTAATCATTTCAAAATTTGGAATAATTATGCTAGACGCTTGCATTTTTTACACCCAGTGCTCACTTATGCATAGCACGTTAATGTCTTTTAGATAGTCAGTTAATAGAACTTCCTATTTCTGCTAATTTACTTTCTAGTCCCTGCACATTTTGGTATACAAATGTTAAAGTTTCATGTAGTGGATTTGCTGCGCTATTTACCTTTGTACTTTCTTGCTGCTGACACTGTAAATGTACTGCCTCTTCTTCTTCTTCGAATCGATACCCCTAACCCTTGAGTAATTCATGGCTACTTTGTAGACTTGGCTCTAACCTTGGTAAGTTTCTGGGGAAAACAGTGTTTCAATAAGGTAAGCACTTTTGCTAATAAAGTTTTATATTTTTCATTCATGCCCTGAGCAGTTTAAACATCTGTCCAGTTAATGTCTCACAGGAGTGTCCTAAAACAATCAATTTTTGGCTTATTGATTACCCTCTTGAGCTCATATTTAACTAACAGAGTTCATATCCTGTTCAGTGTTAACATTTAACAGAAGGAACTGCATGTCATGATCTGAGATGCCATTGAATATTGGTTATGTAATATAATTTTGTTCATTGGACTTTCCTATAAAGATATTATCAATGGCTGTTTGTGAGTAATTGGCTGCCCTAGTGGGGAACTTTACAGTGAGAATTAAGTTGAATGGTTGTGTTACTAACTCAAGTAAGTTCTTATTGGGAGAGTCTTTAAGGAAATCTACATTGAAACCACCAGCAACCACTATTTCTTTGTTTTTGGTTGTTAAATGGGCCAGTACAGCTTCAAGGTGGTTTACTAACAGATTAAAGTTACCTGCAGGTGCTAGATATACGCTTATAATATTATGAAGGATTTTTTTGTGAAATTCTACTTCTGTTGCACATGCTTCAATATGCTGTTCTAGGCAAAATTTATGAATGTCTATGTTCTTAAATTTATGACAGTTCCTGATGAATGTGGCAACTCCTCCTTTCTCCATTTCTATTTTCTACAAAAGTGAGATGCTAACCTAAACCCTGTAACACTTAAAAGTTCTATGCCAGTGCTTACATGATGTTCAGAGAGGCAGATTATGTACACACACACACACACACACACACACACACACACACACACACACACACACACACACACACACACACACACACAAAAAGCCACAGTTGTTCGAGCGAGTTTGTAAGGTGAATGATGTTCCAGGAGAATGAAGCATGGGGAAATGTCTTGCATATCCAGTTTTTTCTACAACATTGTATAGAGTTGTATTCATCTTATCCCAACAGTATGAACAGTATGTTCTTGTGTACATAGTGTGTTATAAATTTCTAAGCATGTTTCAGAGTTGTGCTTACATATATCTCCTTCCACACCTGCATCCCTAACAGTTCTTTAAAATCACTGATTGTTTTCCCAACTACTAATCGATACGTGGATGACTCTGACTTAGATACCCCCAAGTGTTCCAGAGGTATGACTAGTGCGTACCTGCATTATCTGTTAAGCCCTCTGACTCTTGATGATCAGTCTTGTAGAATAGCTGTAAACTGATTAACAGAAATTGTGCAAATGATATACACTACATAGTTTCAAACTAACATGGCTTTTCTCCATATTTATCACCACCAGAAAATACTATGCATGTCAAATGCTCCTATGCAAGTAAATTTGCTCATCAATCAGCCTGCCTCACTCTCCTATGACACAGTACCACAGTAGAAAATACAATCACTGTTTGAAGTTACAGTCCTTCCTAGATGCAATATTTTCAGTACAGTTTGACAAAAACTAACACACTTTGTGTAGCAAATGCTCACAGCAGTTCCAAAACATATTTTTATTAGATACTTAGTGTTACGTGCTTTGTCAATGGCCACATCTATACCATTGTAAAGGGGCAGTTTTAACGGGCATGGAACTCCACTGCTGCTTTTTCTGCTGGCTGTGAGGAAGATGATGGGAATGTGCCCATGGATGGCTACTGGTGACAGAATAACAACATTTATTAATAAACTGCAATTTATTGGTTTTGGGCACTCTATGTGAGGGTTGCTTCCATTCTTAACATTCTTGGTGGTGACAGAGACTGGTGGATGTTAACACGTGCACATGCTGCTGCATTTGAAGCTGCATTGGCATAACTTGAATCTGCTGCATTGCCAGTGGCACTCCAGCCTTCCAGGACCTTTTGCTGCAGCTGGAACCACTCACTGTGGGCATCAATCATGCTGGCATTTGGGGGGTGTGGCAGGACAGATCAGTGCCCTGTCTCAGCAGACATCCTCAGCACCGACACTCTGGTGTGAATGGGCCAGGGTCCCTGGACCCGCCCCAGTCATGGCATTCATGCCAGCAGCATCCAAAGCACCCCAAGCAATGGCTCCAATGACATATGGCTACCTGTTGATGGTGTGCGAAGATAATTAAGGCAGGTTAGTTATGGGAACGAATCACTCTGGCACCTCCTGGGAAACTACCTGCATTATGACAGTGACTATTACAATGATTGTGATTGCAGTTACAACTCTACAGCTCTGTGTCACTCAAACACCCCAAGACAGATGATGTTGATGAGCAGACTGCCGGTCCTTAAATGTGGCATTCTTTTCCTGATCTGCTGTTTTTCTTTCCCAGTAGGTCAGGAGAATATTCTGATGTTGCTCAGCCTGCCTATCTGATTCTATTACTGCCCCGATGTCGACACCCTGGCTTGCAGTGAGCTGCTTCTTGTCATGTCTTCTTCTGTATGGTGAACTGGCTGTTGACACAGCATTCTCCTTTGTGTTACTGTACTCAGCACTCCACCAACCAATTATGCCACAGTATCATAGCACTGAACTGCACAACTGAATGTAACACACACAAATTCAGGCTACCAATATTCCTTCACTTTTTATGTATCTTTATTATTCAAAATTCCTAGCATTAACTAATTTAATCACTCTCATCTTTCAACACTCTATAGTGTGTTCAGTCCCCAATCCAAATATTGTATTCCTTTCAGTTTGAGAGTAAACATGAGTAGAAGTCAACTTCCTCGCAAGTGTTGTTCCTGAACTCATCTCTAAGTTTTTAATATGGGAATATGTAAAGTGTATTGTTTACTTAATACCAATAAGAACAGTAGTTAGGAGGTGTGCATCTTTTATAAACTTGTTCTATAATGAAAAATTATGCTCTTAGCAAAAATAATCTGTTGCTAATGCTTTATTACGTATGATGACATTATTAGGTTTATATTTCAATAAACTGAAAGCATATGAAGACTGGTCAATTTGTAATGCAGAATGAGCTTATAGTTGTTTTTTGAAAATGTTTTCATGGGATACATCTTATCAGTGGAACATGATTCCACATATCTGCTACAACACTCAAATCGAGTATTACCATGCACCACTTGATTTTTCACCTGTAGGATGCTTCTTCCTCTATGCACCTCCTTACTTCATTCAGATATATTTATTTAGCACAAAGGGAACAGTCAAGCAACAGCTTGAATGTATCTTTATCAACAACAAAATTTAGTTTTACACTCTTTATGAGACATCACTTTTATTGTATGAATAATTGTTCCATACAATTACATTACAGTACATAAATTTAACAAGATATCAGACCTACTGTCTCAACATTCACATTCCTTATTTAAAATTTTTCATAACTAAAACTATTTTATTTCTACATGAGATGTTGCCTTGGTTATCTACAAATTCCGTTATTAGAACATGAAACACACTATTTTTAACATTAACAATGTTCCTAACAAGCCTAATCACACATAGTTTGATGCTGGGATCAAACCCAACGTAAAATAATCTCCACTAAAAATTAACATTACATTGCATTAATTAAGTGTTCATAATGGAGTGATGTGTTAACTGTTTAAAATAATAGCAAGTCAGCACTGGGTTATACGATATATAGTAGGTGCTACATGTACTTTGAATTAATAAAAATTTGATAGAAGCTGTTTCTCTTGGAGAATTCCAGGAATTTCTGTTGAGCTGGCTTATGTTGGAGTGAGACAGACTAACTTTGACATTGCTTTGTCCTGGCATTCACCCACTGGTTGTTAGGAAAATGTCACCTTTAACAAATCGGTAACAGCAATAAATCTGGCTTCTCCCTTGTGCCTGATCTGCAATGCAACACAATGTCTTGAGAACATCCTCATATTGATAACTACAGCAAATCGATAGCAACAGTTGATCAGTAAGAGAAATAAGTCACTGAACGCATGGGGGTGGCAATAGGAACACGGGTCTCCATTTACTTATCTCACGATGGTGGTCATGTTGTACATGCAACAGATTGTAGAACTCATGCCACATGTTAGCTTAATGCCACAGTAAGCAGCAACAGGGTCCTGGAAACTCATAGGCCTATACATTCATATTACACTGGCTTCAAAAATATTAGGACAAAAGCAACTTTTGCATGGTGTCACAGCCAAGTAACAGAGCTCAGAGAAACTGTACATACAAATAAGTATTTCAATATTCTACAGAAGGCAACTTAAAGAGAAACTGACAAACATAAATGAGACTTTCATTCAAAGTACCCTAGAAATGACCATGATTTATGATGGTCGTCTGGACATTACAAAAGACAGGACATGGTTCTTAATAGGGTATGTGATCAAGATTGACAATGTATGATCTGCAATGTGCACCCATGTTGGCACCAGGTTGGTAAAGAGTTCATGTGTACGATGTTCCATTCCTCCACAAGTGCAGCTAATAATAGCTAGATGCTCGTTGGTGCACGTGGCCACGCTGCAACGCATCTCCCCAAAATCTTCGATAGGGCCTAAGTCAGGGGAACATGCAGGACAGTCCATTCTTCAGATATACTTGTATTCCAAGATCTCCACATGCACTGTTTGATGCAGTCAGGCATTGCCATCCATAAAAACGTAGTCATGGCCGAATGCACCCATGCAAAACCAAACATTGGCAAGAAGTACAGTGTTGCAATGGTGTTTTCTGGTAAGTGTACTTTGTTCAAAGATTTGAAGGCAGTACGCCCTTGCAACATTGTGCCTCTTACGTCATAACAACTAGACTACCAAAATGATGATGTCAGGAAGTGATTTTGAGACGCATTAGTGCTCTCACCGAGAGGTCACGCATATTGCATACAGGAACATTGTTGAACACGATCAATTTGGCGGTCGAGGTTTTACAGCGTCAACATTGATAATTTTGCATGGGCATATTGCCTCCTAATCATTGAACACAGTACACTTACAGGTCAACATCTTTGTGGCACTATGCCTTCTAGACGTCTGCCTTTCCTAGAGTGCATTTGGCCCTGACTTCATATTTATGAAAGACTCTGCAGGTCTGAATCAAACAGCACAGGTGCAAGAGCTTTAATTCCCATGTAGCATGGGTGGATGTGTTGGGGAGACATATTGCAGTGCATCCATATGCACAGTCAAGTGACCTGCAATTATCGACAATACTGATGAATGGAAAGACCTACCATAAGAACTACATACCAAATGTGAGCGCAGTATGTCACCACATTACAGAGCACACATTGCCATCCACGGTGATCACAAGAGATGTGTGCAGCCTTTTGTCATTTCTAAGAGTTCTGCTTGAAACTGAATATATAAATATCAGTTACGACAGATTAAAGTTCACTTAACAATTCTGTAAAATTCCTTTTCGTAAGAAAACACATTTAATCTCAAACTAAAGTGTATAATTTTACCTCATAAATTGACAGTCACTTGACATCATAATGAGAACACGAGATTGATTCTTCAGCTTAACAACTCTCTCTGGCTCCTTCTTTTTCTTGGGCGTGGGGCAGTGGGATGCACTGTCACTACCACTCTGATTCACAAGAAGAAAGAAAAAAATTATGTCACCAAAGATTGTAAGCAATGGAATGAGTTAGATGCCAAGAAAAAACAGTTAATTACTGGTATCTACAAAAACTGTTTTTCCCTTTCTCTTGCCCTACAAAATACGGCTAGAGTGTGATTGTGGCCACCACCATCCCACAGAATATGGGCTGAGGTAGTAAATAATCTGTAGCATACCCTGTAATCTAAGATAGGCTGGTATGTGGCAATCTGTTTATGAGTCTGAATGCAATCTAATTAAAAGACTGATTTATGGGGTAGTCTCTTTTCAAAGTTTCCTACTGTGAATGTACAAACCATTATGAATACAACAAAATATACTGTAAGACTGTTCCATTACCTGCCATAGGGCTAGAGATACTATAGTTTCATCACCATTTCTTTAATGTGTAATTTTTCGAAATGAGATCTTAATTCCAGCTACTTCAAGCATGTGTAAGCTTCACTCGCTGTGCACAACACTTCAAAAAAGAAGCAGGATATGTGGTAAGCATTTTCATGCAGCAAAGCAACTTAGACAATATTAACAAAGGAATGGCATCCATTATAAGCATGTTCTTAAATAAACTAACAGATTACTGTTAATGATACATGCACAACATTACATTGAATCATATTATATTGATTACTTTTCTTGCCTGTCCTTTGTACACTTCTGTGTTTTTGTGTGTTTTGAGAGTCATCACAAGTCTGACACTTGCAGTCAGTGGCAAATGCATTTTCCATAAGTTATGACTTTAGACAAAATCTTTCTACAAACACTGCATTGATACGTAATTATACCACGTGAGCAAGAATAATCTATACAATATGCCACTCCAAACAGAATGGTTTCATTGGCTGATTGTAACTTCAGTTGTCATTGGATAACTATGAAATGGAGCAAATATCTTTGGAGTGGAATGTATTTTAGACTGATGAAATAAGCATGCCATCAGCAATCCTTTCACAACTGTAGTTCTGGTCGACTCTGGCATTCACTGCTGCAATCATTCATCTTTTCTTGTTACTGCTGATGTATCTAATGAACTAAAAGAATTAAGTGTGTGTATTACTTTACATTAAACTACATGAAACATAAGAAAATAAGAAAATTTCAGTACAGAAAACTACACTGAAACATCATAGTTACAAAACTTGGCTTGAGGACTGAAGCACTTTAAAATATCTTCGTTAGGGTGCATAAACAGTGGAAACAATCAACTCTGTCCATTCATTGGGGCCTCTGTAGGGATCACAGTTTAATGTTTTGAGTACTCTTCACTGGGATCCCTTCTGTGTGATGGTGGACAGTTTTCAAATTCAAGAGTGAGGAATGTCCATGGTGCACTGGTATATTTTCGACTAGGAGCCATCTTTGTAATCTTTGTAATTGTTCCTACAAAGCACTTCCATTAGCTGGTTAATGCAATAAATATTAACAAGCTGACAGTAAAGTATTAGTCTGACTTGTAAAATCTGGGAATCTAATAACTTTTTCCCAGCATTTTTTTTCTGTTGCTTCTATCATAATCACTATCCTTTTACCTTGTAGTACAGAGTTTTGACTTTCCAACCACTACCACAGGTTTCAACATAAATTTTCAAAATCATATATGTGGAAAAAAAATTGTGTTCTTGCTCATGCTTAACCTGTAGGGTAATGCATAACAAAACTGTTTAGCACCGTAAATGCCTTTGGGTTCATTTAGAAATATATTTGGTATTTTTAGTTCTGCTTTCATAATGGTTTCACAATGTTTCATCACTTGAGTGATTGAGAGAGTGTTGTAGCTGGAGCAAATGTTTTCTGGCTGGGGTTTTGGTTCCAGTGAAAGATTTTTAGAATCATACCGAGGAATGTAGAGTAGAATGTGCCATAGGCTGCTTTGGTCATTTTTGACTGTCTTTCTTGTTTTGAGTCATTGGTGCAGCTTTTGTAAATGTGAAGTAAAATACGTTATAGCTGTTTGGGATAACTTGTTCATTCTTCAGTTACAGAGATATAAGGTGAGTAAAATCAACATATTTTGAAATGTATCGCATAAATCATGGACTCATCTGTCCATGTGTCATCAGTCATGGAAGATCTTGCACCTTGAAACAGGAGGTGTTCTTGTACCTTGGTGATATTTGCCAACTGAGTTTCTTTAACATTTAAATAATTTTCCTGTCTTGAAACTGGAAATTGGTGTTCGAAATATGGCAGGTATTTCAACATATTTTTCACTTGTAACTGATTTTTGATGTACTACTTCATAAAATGATAATGCTTACTTATTATTGGAGTATTGCAGATTAATAATGTAACACACACCACCAAATACAATAATGATGTAATTTTCCCAAATATATAACTTTTAAATTTTGATAGGATATTTGCCCGCAAAAGGTAAAGGTCCATAACTCAATTCATCAAACAGTTTTAACCAGCCAGGAAGTTTCATATCAGCACACACTTTGCTGCAGAGCAAAAACTATGTTCTGATGTAGTTTGATAATGTTTCCGAATTTGTAAATTGTGAAAAATTTTGTCAAAATATAATTTTCAAGTGGTCATGCAATGCAATAACCTCATTTAATTGGTTTGACTTAAACATTGACTTTCACTTATGTGCTTTTGCAAACAAAAATCAGTTGTGGATGAAGGTATCACAGAAAGAAAATCAGGATCTAACTGCGAATAAAATGACAATGGTAGGCTTGATACAGATACTAAATTTGGTTTCCTGGAAGAAAAAAAATTGTGACGATGATTTGCAAGATTAATTCTTCCAATTTCTGCAGAAACAGCATAGATTGATTGAGAACTCCATCTGACCTGCATGGCTGGAGGTATATCTGCATACTCAGTGCAAGCCACTGCACAGTGCTTAATGGAGGGTACATTATACCACTACCACTGGTTCCATTTTCTGTACAAGTCTCAGATAGAGAGAGTGGAAAGGGAATGATATCTTTCTGAATATCTGTCCTAAATACTCAAATATTGTTTTATGGTCCCTATATGAAATATTTTTTGGCAGCAGTAGGATAGTTCTGCATTCAGCTTCAACTGTCAATTCTCTTAACTGTCATATTCTTAAAAATGCATGTCCTGTTTCCTCCAGGGTTTCCCATTTGAGTTCCCAAAGCATCCCTGTAACACTTGCATGCTGATGAAACCTGCTAGTAACAAATCTAGCACCCCGCCTCTGAATTTCTTTGATGTCTTACTTCAGTCGGACCTGGTGCAAACCCCATTCCCTAGAACAGTACTAAAGTGTAGGTAACACTAGAGTGCTATATGCAGTCTTCTTTACAGATGAACCACACTTTCTTAATTGCTCCAAATAATCCAAAGCTGACCATTTGCCTTCCCTATTGCAATCTTCGCAGGTACTGTGGGATGCTTTGACTTGCAAAGTCTGGTACCATTTGACAAGAACAGTAAGTAGCCTTTTCATAGTAATAGCATTCTCATTTTTCATGCTTTTTAGTTAAATATCTGATGTTACAAACCTCTGGAACATGAAACATTGAAAAATAATATGTGGAAAAATTGTTACTTTTAAAGTGCAATTACAAAAAAAAAAAAAAAAAAAAAAAAAAAAAATAGCACAACATTATGCAATGTATTCTACAGGGCATTTATTATGGGTTGTCTGTATGTTGGGGTGCAACATACAACAGCTATGGTGACAGAGACCATATTGGATTTCAGTTACTTGTTTCAGAAGGTGAGAGGATTGTGTGTGACATCATTCTGAACTGTCTCTTTCTCAGAAATAAACATGTGAAATCCGTTTTAAGAAACCTTTATGCTTTCAAAAACCATTTGTAATGGATCAAATCAAACCTTTATTTGTGTAGGAGTTATGACCTGTTAAAATTTGGGACACTTGGCAAAGCCAGCATTGCAGCATATGCTCAATAAGACCTCCATTGTGCCAAACCATTCTTGCCAGTCATACTGCACACATCATAGGATCTGTGGGTCCAGCTGTGAGACCAGGGCACCATGGTGGCCTTCTGATAAAATGCCTCCTATGTATCCTGTGACCTACAAACTCTTTTAGCCAAAAACAGTCTGACTTCAGTGGCGTATTGGGAAGGTGCACAGTCTCATTGGAAGGTGGTTGGGGAATCACCCTCTGATTCATCAGTGTTGGAAGCACATAACCATGGAACATATTAAAATACCTTACCCCATTCAAGGTTCCACCAATAAACACCGGACCCACGATTTTTGTCCCAAATCCCACATAAAATCATCAATTTTTCACCACCAGCACTTTTCAAGGGGTCCATGCACAAGGGTGTTTGAATCTGACAAGTAATAATAATTTTCTTCCCCTTGTAAATAAAAATTAACTTTGTCATGGAACAACACCTGTCGTATGAAGTGCAGATTCCTATTACACCGATCAAAAGCCCATTCTACAAATTGCACCTGCCAGTCAAGGTCACCCTCAGATCTGATGCTGAGACTGTAGCTTATCTGGTGTCAAAGTCTTACGCTGCATCTATTGCAAACACACCATTGGCACCTGTATATTTCTGACAACCAGTTTGTGTCAAAATTTCTGTCACTGTCCCTTCATCAGTGGTTGTTCTTGGATTTCAATGCATGGCTTGTCAAGTAACTTGGACACTGTCCTGTGTGAAACACCATTTCCCTTAGGATGCTGGGCATTGAAGACGTCACCAGCAATCATTCTGATACTTCATCCACCTCTTATTAACAGAATTTCATTGTGTCCCTACTGTGTGTCATTGTGAATCACCTGCAACAAAAAGTGGAATTGATCACCTGCTAGAAGTTTCAAACTTTAACAGGCAATAACTTCCAAACACAGAGACCGCTGAAGAGAGACTTCACATGTGTGTTCTTGATAAAGAGGCATTTCAAAATGATGTGCCACATGAATGAAACCCTCGATACCAGGTACCCACACACAACTCGGAAACCTGATACTGTATATTTCACTTGGACTATATGGCAGATAAAAAGGACACTCACAGTGCCTGACACCAACACACTGAAACCATCAAATCTATGTTAGATAGGGTAAGTAAGTGTTTGCATAACGAAGTCCATAGTAAAACAAACGAAAACTCTCCCACATAGTACAAAAGCCATGACCAACCAACAATGGTAAAACAATATATGTGACACCTACCTACCACTGTCTAACAGCTGCCAGATACTAACAAGAAACTATTTGTAATTAATGGAAAAAATCGTACACTATCAGTCGAAATATCTGTAGGTAGCTTATCATACATGATTGCTTAGTTCAGTGCAACAAGCAATAACGTGCTCATAAATTCCTTTATCACAGACAATGAAATTGATATCCATCCCTTGTCCTGAAAATGTATTCTGCCACTTTTGGTCAGTTTCCATCTTTCCTTCTCACAGCCTTCACAACAGAGCTTTTTGAGTTGGGTGGATGAGAAATCTGAAGCCAAAAGATGGAAAGAAAACTTCTAAAGCAAAAATAAACAGTGCAGCCACTGCTGACTAAAACAAATAAATAAATAAAGAGAGAAAGAAAAAAATCTAGAACCATCTATTACAATGAAACAGGCAAAGTAATAACATGAAATGTAGTTTGTTTTTTATATTTACTGTCAAAGAAAATATTCTGAAAGAGCACGCTATTATACAAGTTGTCTCAGAGTTTTAATGAATGAACAGTATCTACATATCATTCATTTTGATTTTGTATGTATCACATGTTAAAAAGAACATCAATTAAAATGTGAACACAATTTATTAAACCTTACAGCACTGAAAAATACAATTTACAATAAATATAAGAGAGTTCACATGCTACGGCTGTGAACTCTGCAAAGCAAGGATTTTGCAGGTGCCTGTATGACCTCAGTGCCCTGCCCTACTCCACTCTGCAGAGAAGAAGAAACACAAGTCCCAAGAGAAGGAGCCTCAGTGCCCCAGGAGGTGCCATCTCCCCCCTTGCAACCTGAGTCTGGCATCTTATTGATGTCACCCCATCCTTGTCAGTGACGACCACTGACCAAGTGACATGACGTCCTGTCAGCTTCTTTATATCGAACCTGTAATCTTGCCGTACCATCATCCAGTGGAATTGCAAACAGATACTATCGCCACCTACCGGAAATAGATTGCAGAATAGGAGGAGACAAGGCATTGTCTTGCTCTTCAAGAAATGTGCGTTTTTGATAACTACTATCCAGCATTTCATGGTTATCAGGCATTCTGTCAGAACAGTGCCAGCCACCGTGTGGCTTCTGGCGGGGCCTGCAATTTGGTTCACTCCAATGTCTTCAGTGATTGGATACCTCTATGTAGCAATCCCTCAATGTTGACCTCCATCCAGATAGGCACTTCCTTACATTGAATTGTCTACCATAATACAGCAACTACTGTCTCTGTTTCTCTTCCTTTTGGACTTAAATGCAAACCACCTACTGTGGGGGAGTGTCACTTCAATGGGTAGGGCTCTCGTAATTGACCAACTTATTATGGACTTTGATTTGTCTACTCAGTGATGGTTCCCCTTTCCACTTGAGGGCTGCCCATGGCACCTTTGCTACTATCGATATCACAATCTCCTCCCCTGCTCTCACGGCTTCCCTACATTGGTCATCCCGTGAGCACCTTTGTGATAGTGACCACTTTCCAGTGATCCTATCGTTCTCTGGTGCTGCCAGGCAGACAGGCCCCCATGTTGAGCATTCTGCAAGGCCAATTGTTCTTTATATAAGTCGGTTGAGCACTTGGACACCTCCTTCTCAAATGGCATTGATGCTGCCCCGCAAGGCATCTGTCACTATTCACTGCTGTGCCCCTATCCACAGGACCCTCTTGTCATCGACCAATGGACCAAACGCTTAGCAGTCACTGTCCAGGACTGCCGATGGGTGCTGCAGCAATTTACATGATACACTTCACAGACCAAGCTCCTTGCTTTTAAGTGTCTGCATGCTAAGGCTCATTACCTTATTAAGCAGAGTAAAAAGGAATACTGGGAGCACTTTGTTTCTTCCCATGGGACACACCTCTCTTTGTTGCAGGTTTTGTCCGTGCTCCGTAGCCTTCTGAGCTGCCAGTGTCAGTCAACTCTACAGGGTCTTAACCTTCAAGGTGCTCTGTGCAACGATTGATCGTCCTCGCAGAACATCTTGCAACACACTTCACGATGGCATCAGCATCCTCTTCCTATCCTGCTACATTTCTCCAGCAGAAAATCCAAGTTTAGCAGACCCCATCTGTTTCAAACCGCACCATGCTGAGCCCTATAATGAACCCTCTATTGAACGAGAATTCTTGCAGGCTCTTATCTCTTAAAGAGACATGGCCCCAAGACTTGGATTCCGTTAGATGATCCAAGCCATGGTTGTTCCCCAGAGGCAACATCTCCTCAGGGTCTTCAACCACATTTGGCTCATGGGTGCTTTCCCATCATAATGGCCAGATGGTATAGTTATTCCTGTCCTTAATCTCGGGAAGAACTCAACTTCTCTTGACAGCTACCACCTGATTATCCTCCCTCCTTCTCTCCTCGTTTCTCCGCTTTGGCATTTGGGAGGTCTCTCTTTTTCTTCATCCTCCCCCCTGTGCGCTCCTGAAGGCTGGCCCCCACATGTGACACATAACAGGTGACTGGGTAACACATAATTCCCAGCCCCAGGTCAACAAGTAGGGTTCTCACATACCACCGGGTACAGATCAGGCCCAGACAAGTGTGATTGCCTGAGCTGCTACCTTCCCAAATTGCCAGTTGGTCCCTCTGTCAGGTGTTTGGGAGGTGTGACCTGAGGACTGAACAAGCACCCTGGGGGTGCACGCCCCTTGTGAAGTGGACCCTCAGTTGGGAGGATTGCACCAATGGAGATACTGGCAATCGTGGGGATTCACTGGCAATGAGCTAATCATCTTCAAAATCGACATCTAACGAACATAAACAGAATGAGACTAATTATTCAAAGACCCTTCCAGCTGCACCACGGTTTCGCTACAGTCACAGGTTCGAATCCTGCCTTGGGCACGGATGTGTGTGATGTTCTTAGGTTAGTTAGGTTTAAGTAGTTCTAAGTTCTAGGGGACTGGTGACCTAAGAAGTTAAGTCCCATAGTGCTCAGAGCCATTTGAACCATTTTTGCACCACGGTTCCTCATGGTCTCATGTACTGAAGAGTGTCAGGCCTCTGCAATGGCAAATCCATTTATTATTCAGAAAGGTGTCGATGCCATTGCCGGCCCTGTAAAATCCTGCTTTCGTTTATGGAATGGCACTTTGCATTTGTAGACTACTTCTGTTTCTCAAGCACAACAACTGCTTACTGCCTCGCTTCTCCGTGGCTATCCAGTTTCTGTCGAGGCCCACAGAACTCTGAATTCTTCCCATAGTGTTATTTATACTAGGCTGCTTGATGGTCTGATCGAGGTCAAAATCCAGTCTTACCTCTCTGATCAGGGTGTCATTCCTGTCCATCATATGAGGATAAAGGTAGATTCCTCCTTAATGCCCTCAAGCACTATTATTCTCACCTTTGGTGTAGTGGTGCTTCAGTCCAAGATCAGGGCAGGCTATGAATTTATTACACTTTGACTGTACATTCCAAACCTGATGCACTGATATCAGTGTCATCATTTCAACCATACTAGAACATCTTTCTGACACCCAACCAAATGGTAGGGATGAACACAGGGGTGATTGTCCGCCTCCTTCTCCCCTCTATATCAAATGCAATGGCAGCAGTGCCACCTCCTCTCAAGACTGTCCCACATATCTTGATGTGTGGGCTGTCCAGGAGATCTGGGTAAAGAAAAAAGTGCATTGTCCAGTTGGGCTCAAGTTATTGGTCAGTCACAAACCCTGCATTCTCCCAACTGGCACTTTTAGTTCTGTTCTCGTTATCCCTCGCTCCACAAAGGACACAGCCATGTAGACATGCAACCTCAAATACAGTATGAGGTTGTGAAATCACCCAGCGTCGAGGTAACATCACCGTCACCCCATCCAGCTGTGCGACGAGCCATCAAATTCTCGCCTCGAGAGGTGAGAGGCAAAGCCACCAGCTACACAACTGGCAGACCAGAAAGGACAGGAGGAGTACTCTTGTCAAAACTTCCTATGTCCCTCCAACCAAACTCCACCTGAGTCTTCCTCTGCTAACTGGTGAGGCTCAAAGTAGTCCAACAGAGGCACGCGGTCTTCTTTGCCGACTCGAAGCTCCACTTCGACTGTGTTGCCATGTGATGCCTCAGCCCGGCTGGCCCCTGTGTCGGTAGTATGCACCGCCGACCATTTCTCTGCATTGGACTTCACAGACTGACAGCACGAGCAAGCTGACGCTTTTGTGGACCTCATGACGACAGTCGACAGGGTCCGTAGTGCCACCTTGTGCTGTGGTGGGGATGAGGTGCCTGGGGCAGCCTCTGCTGTACTAGATGTGCAGGGGGGGATGTCACAACTCTCTGTCACTGAGCCGCCTCAGGTGCAACTGAGCCGGATGGCCCACTCTCACTTCAGTGTGGGCGGTAGACTGTGTCGAGGTCTCTTGCCTTGAGGTGAAGGCTGCACGGGGGACGCAGGCTCGTGCCAAATCCCGTGCACTTTGCTAATAGTTTCTGTCTGCTATCTGATGCTTGGGGGTGGGGGGGGGGGAGGCTGAGCTGGATCAGAATGCATCTTCTGCCAGGATAGTGGCCGCTCCTTCAGCAAGGTGCGGACGGGCATGTGGGGATAGGGGTTTGTTAGTTATTGGGAGCTCCAATATTTGGCGGGTCATGGAGCTCCTCAGGAACATAGCAGCTAGGGTGGGTAAGAAGTCCAAAATTCACTCAATGTGCTTGCTGGGGGGCCTTGTCCAAAATGTGGAAGAGACTCTTCCAGTGGCTATCGAGTGTGCGAGGTGCAGACAGCTGCAGATTGTTGCATATGTTGGCACCAACAATGCCAGTCATCAGGGTTCCAAAGAAATCCTTGGGTCCTTTCGATGGCTAGCTAAATTGGTGAAGGAGCCCTCCATCTTTCGAAGACTGGAAGCCTAGCTGACGATTTGCAGCATTGTACCCAGGGTGGACTGAGGTCCTCTGGTTTGGAGTCAAGTGGAGAATCAAACCAGAGGCTACGTCACCTCTGTGATGAAAATGGTTGTAGATTCCTTGATCTATGCTATGAGGTGGAAGGTTGTAGGACTCCCCTTGATAGATAAGTGGTGCCCTCCACACAGGAAGCAGCTACATGGATAGCACAGTACTTGTGGCATGCACATGGGAGTTTTTGGAATTGGTTCCTTCCCATTGGAAATAAACCGTTGGCCTGAAAAGTTACCAGTTCATGACACTGGTGTGGGTGTGCCAACTGTAAAAATTGTTAGTTGGCCTAAACAGGTCATTCCAAAAGATTTAAATTTGCTAAATCTCATGTTAGTAAATTGTTGAAGTGTCTGTAGCAAGATTCCCGAGTTACTCTCCGAAATAATCAGTAGTAAGGCGATTATTGTATTAGGTACGGAAAGCTGGTTGAATCCAGACATAAATGGCAGTGAACTTTTGAACTCTGATTGGACAATGTTTAGGAAGGATAGGACTGATGCTATGGGAGGTGGTGTGTTCATTGCAGTTAAAAGCTGTTTAAATGCAGTTGAGATCGATACTGGGTCAGACTCTGAAATAGTCTGGATAATGCTGTCAATTAGACAAGGAGTAACCATTGTATTAAGATATTTTATAGACCACCAGCATCCTCAACAAACATTGCAGAAAATTTCTGGGAAAATCTTGAATACATAGGAAATAAATGTCCAAATTATCCATTAGTTATAGGTGGATACTTTAATCTGGCGTCCATTGACTGGGAAAATTACACGTTTATCACAGGGAGCAGAAGCAAAGACTCGTGTCAAGTTATTCTAGGTTCCCTCTAAACATACAACCTTGAGCAGTTGGTTAGAAAACCAACTTGAGATGGGAACATATTAGATACCTTGGCAACAAAAAGAACTGATATTTTTGAGGAAGTTAATCTAGAAGAAGGTATTAGTGACCATAAATTCATTGTGGCTTTTATGTCAGTGGAAGTTGCAAAAAAAAAAAAAAAAAAACCAAAGAAACAGCATATAGTCTTTTTATTTGGGAAAGCAAATAAAACTGTCATTAATGAATATCTTCATAGTCAGCTCCAAGCATTCAGCACAGGACACAAAGATATTGAGCATCTTTGGTTGGAATTCAAATGTATTGTCCACCATATGCTAGAGAAATATGAGCCTAGCAAAAATATAGGAGAGGGAAAGAAGCCACCTTGGATCAACAAACATGTTAGGAAGTTGCTGAGAAAGCATAGAATTTTGCAAAGTCATTTTAAACGTAATCTCTGCCCTGCTGACAAACAGAAATTATGTAAAATGAAAGCTGCTGTCAAAATGTCAATGAGAGATTGTTTAACAAATTTGAAAGCAATATTTAATCTGCAGATTCTATAAGTAACCCCAAAAAAATTTGGTCATACATAAAATCTATGAACACCACAAATAATTCCATATTTTCTCTTGATGATAGTGTGGGTAATGTAATGGATGATGACAGACCAGAGGCCAAAATTCTAAACCTAGCTTTCAAAATCTCGTTTATGGTAGAGTACTGCAGCACCATTCCATATTTCAATTGTTGAACAAATGCAAGGGTGGCTGAGATAGTGTTAAGTGTATCTGTGATTGTAAAACAGTTAAGATCCTTAGACGCCTGGAAGGCATCTGGCCCAGACCATATCCCCGTAAGATTTTATGTTGACTATGCTACAAACATAGCTCCATTCTTATCCATTATCTACCAGAGCTCATTGGAACAATGGAAAGTTCCACAGGACTGGAAGAAAGCCCAGGTCATAGCAATCTATAAAATGGGTATAAAATCAGACGCCCATAATTACCAGCCCATTTCATTGACATCGATTTGTTTTAAAAGCATGGAACACATTTTATGTTCAGACATAATGACCTTTCTAGACTGTGAGAAGCTCATCTACAGAAACCAGCACAGTTTTAGGAAACAGCGGTCATGTGAGACACTGCTGGCCCTCTTTGTGCATGATGTACAACAGGCTCTATATACCGGCTCCCAGGCTGATGGCATATTTCTCGGCTTTTGAAAGGCAAAGGTGTTCAACTCAGTTCCGCATTGTCGCATGCTCCAAAAAATGCATGCTTACAGTCTATCCGTTGACATAAGTGGTTGGATAGAAATTTTTCTGTTGATTGGTGGCTCCATAGAGTGCTGTGTGCGCAATGACCATATACATGAAATTAGAGAGAAGGTCGGTGTTAGCTGTAATATTGATAGTTTATTGACAGAAAAATTGATTTTCAATCACATAGTATCATCTTCAGTGCTGTGGTGTTATAATTAAACTCATAGGCACTGGAGTCAAGTTATTATCTGTAACCAAAGCTTATGAAATGATCACAATAATTTTTCTAACAGACAGAGACCAGTGTGTCATACTGAATGGGGAGACTTCAACAGAAACAAGCGTAACATCAGGTGTGCCCCATGGCAGCGTAATAGGTCTGCTACTTTTTACAATTTACATAAATGAACTGGTTGATGGTATTGACAGCGGCATTAGACTGTTTGCCAATGATGCTGTAGTCTACAGGAAAGTAGTATCACTTGAAAGTTGTGAACAAATCAATGAGGATTTGCAAAAAAAATAAATGAAACTGGCAGTTATCTCTCAATATTAGTAAGTGTAACCTACTTTGTATAAGAAAGCAAAAATCCCTTTATTGTATGAGTACAAAATAAATGTCCAGTCTCTGGCAGCGGTAATAGCTGTCAAGTATCTGGGTGTGACTGTTTGAAATGAGCTGAAATGGAATGATTAGATTACACATGTAACAGTTAAGGCAAATTCTAGATTGCAGTTTATTGGTTGAATCCTGAAGTGATGCAGTCTTTCAGCAACCAATATTGCTTACAATACTATAGTTCGTCCAGTCTAAAAGTATTGTTCATCCTTATGGGACCCTTACCAGATGGGTCTGACTCATGAGAGTGAGAAGGTCCAAAGAAGAGTGGCAAGATTTGTGAGTGGTACATTTAGCCATTGCAAGAGTGTTACAAATGTCATAGAAAATCTGAAGTGGGACACACTTGCATATAGACGACATGCTAAACAGAAGGGGCTGCTCACTAAATTCCAAAATCCTATCTTCGCTGAGGATGTAGAGTGTATATTATTACCAGCAACTTTCATGTCATGAAATGCTCACCATTCAAAGACAAGGGAAATTAGACCTCGTACTGGGGCATTCAGACAGTCATTTTTCCCTCATGCGATCCGCAAATGGAACAGAGGGGGGAAATATGACTTTGGCGCAAATAGTGCCCTCTGCCACACACTGCTTGGTGGCTAGTAGAGTATGTATGTAAGTAGATGTAGAGCAGGAATGTCCTGCTTGTGTGTCCAGTAGAGGGAGTCCTAGCAGGCTGTCTCTTGGCAGCTGCCAATGTGACACCTCTTCATCTCTTCCTCATCATGACTCTCTCCTCCAATGAAACGTTCATGGTCTTTGGTCCCACAAAGAGGATTTACAGCTACATTTAGCATCACAGTGTCCCCTTGTACTCAGCCTTCAGGAAACTAAATTGCATCCTTACGACAGCTTTGAGCTTTCAGATTTCTTCCCGGTTCATTTTGACCTTCCCCCTGAGGCCGGCATTCCATCTCATGGGGCCATCATGCTGCTCATACATGTGATGTTCTTAGTCAACTCCTCTCCCTGACTACCCATTTTCAAGCTGTTGGAGTTTGCCTTTTCCTTCCTCATCTGACTTTTTGCCTCTGTACTATTTATGTGTGCCATCCCTCGATGTCACCAGGGCAGACTTACTTCATTATAGCACAGCTACCTCCCACTTTTCTGCTACTTGATGCCTTTAACACACATCATCCCCTTTGGGGTTCTCCCAGAATCTGTCAGAGAGGTGCCCTCTTGGCTGATCTTAATGGACTCAACCTCTTCTGCATTAACTCTGGAGCACCTCCCAAGGAGGTCGACAATTGTTTTGTATGGTATGTGTGTGGTGAACATGGGACCACAAGCTTGTGCAGCTGTCTTTCCTTTCCAGGCTGTATGCCTTCTCTTTCCCTCCCTGTCCCGCTCCCCCCCCCCCCCCTCCGCCCCCCCTTCTGCCCATCCCTTCTCTGTCTCCCTCTCTTTGGGAGTATGTTTTGCACCTACGTCCAGAGGCAGACATGTGTGAATGAATGAAGTAGTTTCTCTTGTAGTTAGTCCTTCTCTTTCCTTGATTCTTCTCTTTATCTTCTTTTCCACTGCAACATTTGAGAATTCTTCTCTTCTTTCCTTATCTTCATTTGTCTGCTTTTCTTTCTTTCCTCCCTGTACATGTCTGAAGGCCGACCCACACATTCCCATGCATTGCCGGTAATGGGGTATTGCATAATTATGTGCCCAGGGTAGGCACGCAGGACATGTACATACCCCCTGGTAGTGGCCAGGCCCAGCAAAGGCTGCTTACCTGGTCTGGGACCTTCCAAATGTGCCAATTTGTCTCTCCATCCAGTTCTCAGTAGGTGTGACCTGAGGTGTGGACAGTCACCTAAGGCGGTATTGCCCTCAAAGAGGGCACCCATTAGGAAGGAGTGCACCATCAGAGATGCCAGTAATCATGAGCGATACTTTTGTAGTTGTTTCTTCTACATCTAAAACTTCTGCTCACAAGAGAAAGCTAGATGAATATCAGACACAGAAAATTCTTATATAAGTGCCAAATTTCCAAGTTGTTTCTTGGTCTGAGAAAGGTCAAGACTTCTCAACAGTAAACCCTTTCATTATTCAGAAAGGTGTTGATGCAGTTGCAGGTCCTGTAAAGTCTTGTTCCCAGTTACGAAATGGCACCTTGTTGTTAGAAACAGACAGTGCCTTCCAGACACAAAAATTGCTTTGAACTACACTGCTACATACCTTCCAGGTGGAAGGGCACCATTTGTTAAACTCATCACACAGAGTGGTTTATACCTGATAACTCAATAGATTATGCAATTAAGGCATTCAAAATTACTTGTCTGATCAGGGAGTTGAACCATGAATTTCCTTTCAAACCCTTTTCTTAAGATTTTACTTTACTTACTAGCGATTCATCAAGAACATTAACACATTTAATCACACTATGTGAACGTGGAACTAGTTGCCAGTGAGTAACTGATGAAAACAAATCAAATTTCTTTCAAAAAATGGAAATTTTATTCCTAAAGCCTTTTTTTTAGAAACAGATTTAAAATTATAATCATAAAGCATCCTCTAAATATCAAGTTACAATTTATTCAGCGCCAGAAAGAACAAATTTTTGACAGTATGGGCTTTCGGGCTGAGAACCTTACCGCTCCCTTTTGACACGGCCGTAATCATGACCGCTCACAACAACATCTGAAAGACTACACTGGTGCAAATCTGCAACACACCAGATTACTTTAAACTAAAAATTTTAACTCACACAAGCACATAAACTATGATGGGAGGGTGGCAACTTTATATACAAAAATGACCATTTAAATAAAAACCCATGAAATGCAGTCTTACATAAAATATACAAGGTTAGCCAAACATGCTCTACATTATACATATAACACCTATCAAGATGATAGGCAAGATAAAAACATATTTCAGGAATTCAGCCATTAGACTTCAAGCAATAAATTCGTTAACACTGAATCTGACAAACCTGACAGAGGCAGCTATTAACATACGGCAGACTGACAGACAGACACTAACTGCCTAACAAATGTGGACGAGAGACAGACGAGCAAGCTGGGGATGAGAGACTGACCAAGAAAACAAGTAGAATTTAACAAGTAAATGAAACAACATATCACAAATCAGTAACTTCTAATAAACTGCGATGTCTGGCAAAGACCTGGCACAGCAACCCCAAAACACTCACCCAAACCATCCGCTGCCAGCCGCTTCAATGGATGCATGAAGGCGTGCCGATCTCCTGTCTCACAGCGTCGCATATAGCACTGGCCAGACCATTGTCATGGGTAGACTCCTGTTGCTCTCGTGCCGACCGCCAAGCCACTATCCTTCGCTATATGGTGCAGCCCACTGGACTCATGTGGCGACCTCACATGCACGGACGCTCAAGGCGGGCAAGTCATCTTGTGTCTCAGTGCGCGACTGACCAACTGATCGGTCCAACCGCCAATGACCGTTGCCTGAACAACTTGAGCAGACTAGCGCGCAGACTCAGATGCAGGAACTCAGCCCCAACCAGGCAACCACTAGCTGAGTTCTGTTACTGGCAGAGTGGCAAGACTCTCATTTTGCTGGCTTTAAAGTTCGATCCAAATGACAGACATACTAGCACTCCAAACGACAGACAGACACTGACTGCCCCACACTGACCCAGCTGACCAACTGCTCCCAACTCGCCCCATAGTGAGCTCATAGAGCCCCTTAAATGCACATGAACAGGCTACCTTTCCCCTTTCCCACCAGAGGGGGAAACCAAAGCTGCGATTGCCACAGCGGTGCCACCGCCAGAAACGGAGGGCGACTGCTTCAAACTATGCACTGCAGCACGCTCTTCAAAACAGCAATTTTTACCAAGGCTCAGGAGTAACTGCCATACATCAAGTTGTGAAAAGCGCTGAAAATGAATTGGTACTGACCTGCACTCTCTTCTTGACATTTTATGGAGTCCAACTTCCATCTAGTATTAAAGTGGGATATGAGATAATTTCAGTTTGCTCTTACATCCCCAGCTGGCTGCAGTGGCCAAGTGGTTCTAGGCGCTTCAATCCAGAACAGGCGACTGCTACGGTCGCAGTTCAAATCCTGCCTCGGGCATGGATGCATGTGATGTCCTTAGGTTAGTTAGGTTTAAGTTATTCTAAGTTCTAGGGGACCGATAACCTCAGATGTTAAGTCCCATAGTGCTCAGAGCCGTTTTTTTCCCCCTTACATCCCTAACCATACACGTTGCTATCAGTGTCAGAGATTTAATCATACCAGCCGTCACTTTCCAATACGGCCAAATGCAATACCTGTGGGAGGGATACCCATGAGTGTGATTATCTACCCCCATCCGCTCGCAGCATCAACTGTATGGGTGGCCACGGTGCTTCCTTTAGAGTTAGCCCAATTTTTAAAGATGAACAAATTATTCGGGAAACTCAGTGAAGGAAAAGGTATCTACCTTTGCTGCTCGTTAAGTTATTCACCAGTAGAAAACCCATTGTACTGCCAGCAGGTAAATATATCACTGTCCTCTACCTACTAAAGAGGTAGCCATGCAGACTTATGATCTGACCTTTAATGCCACAGTCGTCTGATCAGCCAGCCCAAAGATCCCTTGTTCAACCTCCCACTATTACCTGCTCACTCTAAGGCTCCAGTCCACAGCTCATTGTCTAGTGCCTTTCATTGCTACCTCTGTAACACTGATGCCCGGGTTTGATTCCTGGCCATGTTGGGGATTTTCTCTGCCTGGGACTGGGTGTTTGTGTTGCTCTCATCATTCCATCATTATTCATGATAGTGGCTACACTGAACTGTGTACAGATTGGTAATATGTACATTCACTGATCACAATGTAGTTGAGTGCCCCAGAAACCAATCATCATCATCATCATCATCATTATCATCATCATCATCACAATCATCATCATCAAGGCTCCACCTTCATTGGCTCCTGCTAAATCATCCAAAACTGGCTCCCGGTGTTCCAAAAAAGAGACTACTCATGAAGACTTTTTACGTACCCAGATGTCAGAACTCTCAACTCCTCCTTCCTCTCAATGTCATGATTCCAAGGAGGCTCATAAGAAACACAGTTAGTCTCCTTCTCCGTCATGGCATGTCTCACCTACAGTGCCACCCAGAGGTAGCTACCCTCAGCCTACTTGGTGGAATGAGGCGTGCCATTATACAGTACATCAGTGGAGATGAACTCGTCATGTTTTCCGCCGTCATCCTACATTGTCCAATTGTATCCACTATAAGCAGTTACGTGCGTGATGCTGTCGCATCATACGCAGTAGCAAGAAGGCAAGCTGGGACTTCTTTACCAGCTCCTTCAATACCTTCACTCTCTCATCAGTTGCTTGGAGTCAACTCTGACGGCTATCTGGAACATCTAGTTATTTCCGAATCTCTCGACTAACTGTTGTGTAGGATACCTTAGTGGACGCAGTCTTAATCTCTAAATCGTTGTGTCGATACTTTGCTCATATTTCAAACTCTTCTAGTTACCCAGCAGCCTTTCTCTCAAAGAAATTGGTAGCAGAAGAGCGACCTCTTACTATTTTCTCTCAAAATCATGAAAGCTACAAAGCCATTTTTTCTATACAGGAACTCATACATGCACACTCCTCCTCCCGCTGCTCTGTAACCGGATGGTATCCACATCCAAATGTTGCTGCACCTATCATACCCTAGTCTGTGCTACCTCCTTCACCTTTATAACCGACTTTGGGCTGACAGTGCCTTTCCCAGAAGCTGGCTATCGTCATTCCTGTTCCAAAACCTGGAAAGGAAAACATCTCCCCTCCAACTATCGCTCAATCTCTCTCACGAG
Source organism: Schistocerca nitens (assembly GCF_023898315.1). Classification (NCBI taxonomy): domain Eukaryota; kingdom Metazoa; phylum Arthropoda; class Insecta; order Orthoptera; family Acrididae; genus Schistocerca; species Schistocerca nitens. The sequence continues at coordinate 198,720,404 of NC_064623.1, read as the reverse complement.
TAGTGTATGTAAGATTTTGGAGCATATGGTAAATTGCCGTTTAGGCTGGTGGCTGGAGTCCCAAAACCTTTTAACACCTGCCCAATGCGACTTCTGAAAGCACTGTTCTGCAGTTGACCATCTTTTTGCTCTCGTCACTTATATCATGAACAAATTTCCCAGGAAACGCCAAACAGTAACAATATTTTTTGATCTGCAGAGGTTTTAAGATAGCTGTTCTAGAACAGGCATCCTCTGAACACTGTTCTCTTTGGGCTTTTGAGGTCGGCCACCCCTTTTTGTCCATGAATTTATGACAGAACGCACAATTAAGGTTCGGGTTAACACTACTCTACCCCACACTTTCTTCCAAGAAAACGGGGTGCCCCAAGGCTCTGTGCTAAGTGTTGTACTGTTTGCCAAAGCCATAAATCGAATTATGGATTATCTACTTCCTGATGTCTCAGGCTCCCTCTTTGTCGATGCTTTTGCGATTTACTACAGCTCTCAATGGATCAGCCTTCTTGAATGACACCTTCAAGGATGTCTCAATCACCTCCACTCATGAAGCATCGAAACCAACTTCTGATTTTCTCCCAGTAAGACTTTCTGTGTAAATTTTTGGCATCATACGGAGTACTATATGCCTTCCCCACATCTAGGCCCAGTTGACCTTCCATTCGTGGATATTTCCAAATTCTTGGGACTTAAGTTTGACAGAAAACTGACGTTTAATATCATTCAGTTCGCTGTCTGCGATCCCTCACAACCTCTGTGTTCTGAGTGGTACCTCCTGGGGAATGGACCGAGTGGTCCTCCTTCGCCTCTATCATGCCTTAGTGCACTCGAAATTGGACTATGGAAGCATAGTTTACTCCTGTGCACAGCTATCTATTCTTTGGCATCTAAACTGTCCACCACCATGGATTGCATTTAGCATCTGGAGCTTTTTACACTAGCCCCATGGAGAGCCTTTACTCTGAGACTACTGAACATCTGCTGTCAACTCAGCGCGCTGTCCTTCTGAGTCGTTACACTTGTCATTTGTCTTCCATACCTGCTCATCTGACCCATGCCATTTTTTTCAATGTCTCCTTGGATTTATGGTATGAAGGCAGCCCTTCCTCTTTACTACCACCACAGGGAGTCCACTTCTGTCAACTGCTACTTTAACTTTCCTTCCAATTTCCTAAAACTTTCTACAGAAATGGGGGTACGACACCACCTTGGCTTCACCCCTTGACCTGCCTTCTCCATGACCTTTTTCAGCATCCCAATGATAGTACCCCCCTATAGTTTATCATCGGGCATTTGCTGCTCTAGGCACACAAATAGAGGATGCGACATTTATTTGCAATGATGGCTCCAAGACCACCTTTGGTGTCGGGAGTGCCTATGTTCTTGGCGGCACCCTGTTTAGATTTTGGCTTCCTGACAAGTGTTAGATTTTTACTGTGGAGCTTTACCCTGTTCACCATGCTGTCCAATAAATTTTCACCATCTAGGAATACAGTATATTATATGTTTGGATTTTCTCAGCTCTCTTCTCAACCTCCAAGCTCTTTACCCCTTCACCCTCTGGTCTTCCAGACCCAGGACTGCCTCCACTTGCTCTACTTGGAGGGCATCTATGTGGCATTCCTCTGGATCCCAGGGTATGTTGGTATACATGGAAATGAGGCAGCCGATATAATGGCAAAGGCTGCAGTCTCTCTCCCTCGGCCCACTGTTCGCACGGTTCCCTTTGCCAATCTACAGAGTATTTTATGTCATCGTGTTGCTCTTTTATGGCACACACATTGTTCCGCACTCCAGGATAATAAATTATTGGACATGAAACCTCTTCTCTGTTCTTGTACTTCTTCCTTCCAGCCTCATCATTGGGAGGAGGTAATTTTAACTAGACTCCAGAGTGGGCACCGTCTTTTTAGCCACTGACATCCTTTGAGTGGTGCTCCTCTCCCACTTTGCCCCTACTCGATCATGGACAATGAGACACCTTTTACTTCAGTGCTGCTTCTTTAATCTGCTATGCACCTGTTTACAGCTGTCACCTGATATATCTTCCCTTTTAGCAGATGATGTGCATTCCACTGATCCCGTCCTTGAGTTTATAAGTGTTAATGAGAAGACATCAGTCATTTGAAGCTCTCTTCAAACCCCTTCAATAGCACTTTTCTCCTTCCATTTTTTAGTTTCCCTCCGGCTTCAGTTTCACTCTAATTCCTCTTGATTTACATTATTGTTTTTATCCTTCAATAAGCCACAAAATGGGCACTTTTTTACAATGGTTGTTTTGCACCATAAAACCATAATCAAAAATAAATAAATAAATAAATAAAACAAAATAAAGACTGGAGCACCCACATTCCTTTCTGACTCTTCGCACACCTGTTCCCATTTGAACGTATCCTTGTGGACTGCCCAGCTTGCCCATCATCTTGAGTGGTCTGTTCTTCCTGAAACCTACTCAGGCAACCATTTCCCATGTGCCATCTGTTACTGACTCCTATCCCACCTGCATGCAAACCCAAGTGGGAGCTTACTAAGGCTGATGCAGAATGTTCCATACCTCTCACCTTACCACAACGTGTCCCAGTCCATTGGTGGTCTGAGGTGTGCCTCAACTCAATTCATGCACAGACATGTGCTCTCCGAATTATTAATTGTCATCCTACAGTGGCAAGTTGCATTCATTATAAACAGATGTATGCACAGTGTTGTTGTGTTCTTTGAGATATCAAAAAAGCTAGCTGTATTTCATTTACTAGTTATTTTAACAGTTCTATCCCTTCCTCTGTTGTGTGAGCCAACCTCTGACAGCTCTCTGGGACCAAGATCCAATCGCCAATCTCCAGCCTAACAGCAATAGGGTCTACGATGAGAATGCCTGTTACTATCTTCAATACCTGGGGTCGCCAATTTGCTGAAATTTCGAGATCTTCCCACTATCACCCTGCCTTCCTCCATCCGCCCTTACTATGGGGGATCTAGATCATGCTCTCAGTACATTCCAATCCTCCACCCCAGGGCCAAATGCTGTCCACATACAGATGTTGTGCAACCTTTCTGTTGTGGGCAAGTACTTTTTCCTTCAAACGTACAACCACATTTGGGCAGAGGGCACATTTACCAGACGTTGGCATCAAGCCACTGTCATACTCATACGTGAGGCTGGTAAGGACAAAAACCATCCTTCCAACTACTGCCCCATCTCTCTTCAGTTGTTTTTGCAAGGTGATAGAATGTATTATTCATGCCCGGCTGGTATGGTGGCTTCAATCTCGCAAATTACTAATGTCTGCACAGTGTGGACTTCAAGCATGCCATTCTGCAGTTGACCATCTAGTTACTTTGTCCACCAGTGCCATGAATGGTTTTCTGTGGAAGTACCAGACTGTTGCCATATTTTTTGATTTGGAGAAGGCCTACAACAACTACTGAAGAACTGGTATCCTCTGTACTCTTTACACACGGGGCTTCAGTGGCCCCTGCCCCGTCTCCTTCAGGAATTTTTAAAAGACAGAATTTTCATGGTGTGTGTGGCTTCTGCCTTGTCAGACACCTTTATCCAGGAAACTGGTATGCCTCAGTGTTCTGTTGTGAGTGTTGTCCTCTTTGCCATCACCATTAACCCTATAATGGCGTGTATTCCACTGGGCGTCTCCGGCTTTTTAACTGTTTACATTCCCACTTGGATTTGCCATCTGAGTTACTGGCGAGCTGTCGACCTCATTTTAGTTTTTATGGTGAAGGCCATTTAATTTTTAGTTCTGGACCTCTGTTTCTGTTTGGTGTACTTTATAGACCTTTGTACAAGTCCCTATTTTTAGCTGCCTCCTCTTATGTTGATTGGGATTGATGTGTAGTCATTTTTTGACTCCTCTCTGTCTTCAGGCTCTATAGTTTTGACTTGGGCACATATGACCCCAGTTGTTTTTGCCCCCTTAAGCAAAACAGTCCAATCCAATATCAAATTCACTGCTAACTAAAAACAGACTGGTAAAAATTGAATCCTAAGTTCCAACAAGCCTGTCAGTTTGAGAGACGTGCTGTTCTTGTTTCAGAAAAAAAAAAATGTCATAAATTTGTGTGGTTCAAAAGTTATTAATGAAGATATGATTTCAAGCAATTCATTTTTATACCATCACGTTTTTAAAATCTGTGTTGATAAATTTTCTCAACAGGGTGATATTCTTACTTTCAAATATATTGCAATTGGAAGGATTTATCCAAAGTTTAAACTTTTTTAAAATAAATTGTAAATGGTGACAATGGGAAACTGAAACAGTTTTGACAAAAATGTTATGATATCAAAAGAGTAATCATCATGCTTTAGCAAAATGCAGACACAAATCATTTTAAACATGAAATAATTAGTCCTAAAAACCCAGTTTGATTCCCTTTATGTCACTCTTGTTTTCTATTAATGATTAATCCATCATTTTCTTGTTATTGGCACACAAATCACAGAGTTACAGTTTGGCATCTCGTGGAAAGGCTACAAACAGTCATGATCAACACCAGACAAGGAAGATGAGATGTGTATTCAGGAGAGGACGAACAGTGTCAGTTGCAGTGGTGAAATCCCATGTGTGAATTTTGAAGTGTGTCCCGTATGATAACTGCACAAGTCATCCAGAACTGTTAATGGAAAGACAGTAGGGTGTGAGCAGTTAGGTACTGTACTTTTATGTGATGGAGCAGAGCATAAGTACAAGTGTGTATACTATATATTCCAAGACTGAAAATTATATCTGGCATTCTTCATATTATGTGTTGTGGGAATAGACTACCCATGAATAGCAACTCTGTATATGAGTGATTTAGTAGACACACACACACACACACACACACACACACACACACACACACACACACACACACACACACACACACACACACTCTCTCTCTCTGTCTCTCTCTATCTCTCTCTCTCTCTCTCTCTCTCTCTCTCGCTCTATATATATATATATATATATATATATATATATATATATATATATATATATATATATATACACTCCTGGAAATTGAAATAAGAACACTGACAGAACCACAGGCACATAGACACAGGCACATAGACACAGGCAACAGAGCATGCACAATGTCGGCACTAGTACAGTGTATATCCACCTTTCGCAGCAATGCAGGCTGCTATTCTCCCATGGAGACGATCATAGAGATGCTGGATGTAGTCTTGTGGAATGGCTTGCCATGCCATTTCCACCTGGCGCCTCAGTTGGACCAGCGTTCGTGCTGGACGTGCAGACCGCATGAGATGACGCTTCATCCAGTCCCAAACATGCTCAATGGGGGACAGATCCGGAGATCTTGCTGGCCAGGGTAGTTGACTTACACCTTCTAGAGCATGTTGGGTGGCACGGGATACATGCGGACGTGCATTGTCCTGTTGGAACAGCAAGTTCCCTTGCCGGTCTAGGAATGGTAGAATGATGGGTTCGATGACGGTTTTGATGTACCGTGCACTATTCAGTGTCCCCTCGACGATCACCAGTGGTGTACGGCCAGTGTAGGAGATCGCTCCCCACACCATGATGCCGGGTGTTGGCCCTGTGTGCCTCGGTTGTATGCAGCCCTGATTGTGGCGCTCACCTGCACGGCGCCAAACATGCATACGACCATCATTGGCACCAAGGCAGAAGCGACTCTCATCGCTGAAGATGACACGTCTCCATTCGTCCCTCCATTCACGCCTGTCGCGACGCCACTGGAGGCGGGCTGCACGATGTTGGGGCGTGAGCGGAAGACGGCCTAACGGTGTGCGGGACCGTAGCCCAGCTTCATGGAGACGGTTGCGAATGGTCCTCGCCGATACCCCAGGAGCAACAGTGTCCCTAATTTGCTGGGAAGTGGCGGTGCGGTCCCCTACGGCACTGCGTAGGATCCTACGGTCTTGGCGTGCATCCGTGCGTCGCTGCGGTCCGGTCCCAGGTCGACGGGCACGTGCACCTTCCGCCGACCACTGGCGACAACATTGATGTACTGTGGAGACCTCACGCCCCACGTGTTGAGCAATTTGGCGGTACGTCCACCAGGCCTCCCGCATGCACACTATACGCCCTCGCTCAAAGTCCGTCAACTGCACATACGGTTCACGTCCACACTGTCGCGGCATGCTACCAGTGTTAAAGACTGCGATGGAGCTCCGTATGCCACGGCAAACTGGCTGACACTGACGGCGGCGGTGCACAAATGCTGCGCAGCTAGCGCCATTCGACGGCCAACACCGCGGTTCCTGGTGTGTCCGCTGTGCCGTGTGTGTGATCATTGCTTGTACAGCCCTCTCGCAGTGTCCGGAGCAAGTATGGTGGGTCTGACACACCGGTGTCAATGTGTTCTTTTTTCCATTTCCAGGAGCTCTAGAAGGTGTAAGTCAACTACCCTGGCCAGCAAGATCTCCGGATCTGTCCCCCATTGAGCATGTTTGGGACTGGATGAAGCGTCATCTCACGCAGTCTGCACGTCCAGCACGAACGCTGGTCCAACTGAGGTGCCAGGTGGAAATGGCATGGCAAGCCGTTCCACAGGACTACATCCAGCATATCTATGATCGTCTCCATGGGAGAATAGCAGCCTGCTTTGCTGCGAAAGGTGGATATACACTGTACTAGTGCCGACATTGTGCATGCTCTGTTGCCTGTGTCTATGTGCCTGTGGTTCTGTCAGTGTGATCATGTGATATATCTGACCCCAGACTCAACAATGGAGCAACTGGTTGGCGCAACACAGTTTGTGCCTTAATTTGAAGAAAACCAAGTACATGATATCAGACAGACATGAAATGGGAACCATCTTAATTAATGGTGAAGATCTGACTCGTGTGAGTAAGTTTAAGTACCTGGGTTCCACAATTACTGTTGATGACCAACTCACCGAAGAGGTCAACACCAGAACTCAGGCAGCCTGGATGAAGTGGCAAACAACAACTGGAGTCACTTTCAACTGCAGGATGAAAGTGCAATAGATATTTTATTTTAAATTATCTGTCATTTGACCAGTCGCCTTGTATGGTTGTGAGTGCTGCCCAACTACAGTTGAGACAGAATGCCGCCTCTCTGTGATGGAAATGAAGATGCTGTGGTGTGTGTACTGTAAGACCTTTGGTACACACACCATCAGATTATTTGACTTGTCGCTCTAATGAAGTAGGCGAGTGTCAGCAATATGTCTCGTGGTCTTATCATGGTGTGTTTATCTTCTGCCATTAGGTCAGACGATAGAAATGCTACTTGCACGCTTAGAGTAGCAGATTGATGGTGACCAACTTTAAACAGAACTTGATTAATTTTCACACATATTTATTAAAATCATAACAAGCATAAAAATAACTTAACTTGGTTCTGGAAGCTATTTACAATTGGCAATCTGAAGTTCCTTTGGTCTTGGTATGTTAATCTTATTCTCACATATCTCTGATACTTGACGAAGTGTCTATACATTTCCCTTCATGGCTATGTGCAGGAATATGATAATCTTATCAGGCGCAGACTCAAACTTGACTACAGACTAATGCAGACTGACTAATTGGATGTCTGTACACTCGTTATAATACCTCGCGCTTTCAGGTATCACTGCACAAGTGTGATCCGTGAGGAGAAAAGGTTCTACATTAGCAGCAATCTCATTGGCTGAGCGCTGCGCCTGCACTGTTGTGCTTAGTGGGGTGTGCTCTAGTGGGAAAGTTGTGTACGCGCTGACTACGCCGAACTATGTACACAACAGATGCTAAGATGGACAGTGGGCCACACTAAGTTAGATCATGTTTCCAATAACAGCATTAGGAAACACTTTGGTTTTCCACTGATCCAAGACAAGATGCTTTAGAGTCGAGTTCAATGCTTTGGGCAGCTTTTACAGGCCAGTGATGGCTCTATTGCCAGAGTGGGTTAGACACTTGAAGTCATCGGCAGAAGACCCAAAGGACAACCTAAGCAACGTTGGGCTGATACGATTCATAAAGACCTTAAATGCATGAACCTGCAACCTGTGGTAGAGCAAAATGGAGACAATGGACCCATGTAGCAGATCCCACAGGCACGTGGGATAAACGGTGAAGGAAAATAAGAAGTAGTTTCTCGGTGATAGGTGTTGATAGGTAAAAATCAGTTAGTCAATCAGTAGAATTTTCATAGGTCAATTCTTCAAAGTAATTGTGCTATGTATATTAGTCACCATATTTCTTGTGCTGAAAGGGTTCTGCTTATCTGTGTGGATCAGCTCTTCTGAGCTCACCTAGTTTTCCTTTTGTGTCAAAAGGTGCTGAAGGAGATTTCTGCTGCTCAGTGTACCCATTACAATTTTAGATGACAGATGGACAACATCTGCATGTATTACCGTCAGACAAGAGAATATATGTCTGTTGTATCGTGCCAAGCATTTCGTCGATGTCACTGTGGTCACATTTTCTCCATGTCCTTCATCCATAGCCCCACTGAGCAGAAGTACATGACACAGCATGTAGAAGTGACCATTCGTGAACTGCCTCTCCAACAGCACAGGATCGGTACCACTCCGATCTGCACAGAGTGTGAAACACCTCCTGTAAGTGCGGTGCTTGCTGCTTGCTAACTACCTCAACTCATGAACATCTTTCATTTGCCAGCAGAAAGGAGAGAAGTGGATCTCTCATTCCCGGAATGACACATCATGCTTCACCAATATGGGCACACATGCATGCAAGTTTCTCCAGATATGTTATATCCAGATAAAGCCCCTTATTAATCATAACATGCCGCAGAATTACCATATTGAGGCAACATGTACAACAACCCAGAAGAAACAGTAAGAATGGAACACCAAGAATTAAGTGCTCCGATTAAAAATGGTCTAACAAGCAGACAGTGTGGTGAATGAGTTTTTGCAATTTTTTATGTTTACTGTAGGTGATTTTTAAATGTAGGTTCCTGTCCTAATAGCAGTTCCGTAAACTTAAAATACACGAAAATGGAAAACAAAAAATCTGTGTGCAAGGATAGTAATTATTGCTTCGCGTCTCGTTTCAGGCATTATTTTTTCATTATTTCCCTTTACCCCATTCAATTTGAATCACAAAGTCATTTAAATATAAAAATCAAGCAAGTATCTGCAAGGTATCACATAGAGTTGCTATTTTTATCAAAAATGCACACCTCCGTATTATAATTTACATATCATACACCAAATATTTCATTTCAAATATACTTTTGAAATTACTGATCTTTTACAAAAGAATTACTGATATGTTATAAAAGACTTCTTAAATTAAAGAAAAGCATTACAAATAAATTCGTTTTCATTCTTACATATTTTATGCTCCATGGGATGTCCACGAAATATGCAACTTTGTTTAAAATTTGAGCAGAGCTAGGGGTTGAACTTGTGCCAAACACAGGGTGGGCAAGCATTCTACTACACAGTCACACGACGTGTCAAAGAGAAGTGACCTCACTTCCACTTATTAAAGGAGGTCAGAGAACTTCAAACTTGATTGTCTCCAGACGTTTTGAGAGTTGCATTGAACTGCTTTTGCCAACTGAATTTGAGATCCAAACTTCACATAACAAATATAAAAAAGACACTAAGTTCAATTGCCATGTGGCTTCCTCTTAAGTCAAGGATGTGAGCTTTCTTCCAGTCTGTTCAATCTGTACACTGAAAAAGCTGTGATGCAGCTAAGAGAGGTTTATGAGTGGGCCTAAGATTCAGGATGAAAGGATATCAATGGTAATATACACTGCTGACCTCCTTATTGTCAGAAGAAGTGAGAAAGAATTACACATCATACTGAATGAAATGTACAGTGTATTGATAACATAATATGGACAGAGTAAACTGAATTAAGCCTGAAGTTCTGAATAAAGCAGAAGTGAGGCTACAGAAACCACAAAGTAGATAAAGCGAAGGAACTATACTGCCCTGGGAGCAAAAAAAATGTATAGTGGATGAATCAAGCTCCTCCCAGCAAAATGTACCACCGGTCATCAACCTATCCAATGTGCCTTGTGAGCTATTCCAGCTGCTGCTGTAGGCACCCTATACACACTCAGATAATACACATTGTTGGAACAAACTGCCAATAAATAGCAGTTGCGTGTGTCAGTGTTTTTAATTAACACCCAAGGCATTCATACACCAACACCCTGACACTATTTAGATTCAGATTTTCAGTTCTCATTCAAACACACGGATAAGCTCAACATGATAAAAATCAGAAAAGGCTATTTCGACATGCTGAGAAGTTTATAATGCAATAAAGTCTTCACCCCCCTCCCCCCTTGCCCACCCTTGTAACACTGGAATCAGTATGTGTGAGGATGGTGGGCAGATCTCCATTGAGACTGCGGACTACCCTAATATCAGTATATAGGACACAAGTGCCATAATATGCTGAACTGAAAGTGACATGCCACAAACCTCACTGAGTGGTGGGTCCTCCCACTGGAGGAGGAAGCCATTTGCTAAAGGGTTATGTCCGACGTGCTGTCTGGTATGTAGACCCTCCTTCCAGCAGTGAGGCTGACATGTAGTCTGCCATGCCTTTCAGGTGGATTTGAGAGACCGCAGTTGGTTTTCTGTCACATGCAACCATTCAGTCTCCCACTGGTGCATGATGCATCTGTCAGAAAATGAGATAGTGGCATGCAACAGGTGGAACATTGATGGACAGCACAATCCCAACATGCTTCCTCGGTGACTTTGTTGGCCATTTTGTTGCACTGTATCACGATGTGGCCAGGTATCCAGCAAAGGGCTACCTCCTTACCACAGTGCTGGAGCCACTGCAAGGAGTCGTAAATGAGCTGAAGAGCTGGTCAACTGGATACATTTGGTGAAATGCTTGCAGTGCACTAAATGAGTCAGAACAGACAAGAAAACTTGTATGATGATGGCTGTGAGCCCTCTCCAGTGATATCATAATGTCATATAATTCCAATTCATAATTTGTAAATTGTTCCCAAAGACACACTTTAAAAACCCTATCAGGGGAAACGGCAGAACAACTGAGGACATTCTCTTGCTTGGATCCATCTGCATAAATTATGATTAAACTGTGGTACATACTTAAAATTAACGAAAACAAAGTTGTAAAAACATAATCTGAAGTACAAGTTTTCTTGTACTGCGTCAAGCTAAAAATCACTTTGGGCCTCTGTAGATACCAAGGCGGCAATGCAATCCATCCCTGGCTTGGTTGCATGGAGCCAATTCCTGAACAGTCATTCAATGTTTCATTAGACCACTGAACTAAATGTGATGATTGAGGTGGCGCTGAGATTTTCAGCGCCTGTCGAACCACAAGGATACGTCGCCAAATCCAGAGTGATAAGTGGTACACTCCAGTGACTCATAAGGATGCTATAGTCCTTGCCTGGTTTGCACAAAGGAATTAATATTGCCGCCTTCCAAGTTGTGGTATACTGTCCATCAAACCAGATCTGATTGAAATGAGAGAGAAGCTCTCCTTTCACTTCAGGGCACAGATGAAAAAACATGGCAAAACGAATCTCATCAGGTCCTGGAGGAGTGTCTCTGACTGCAGACAAAGCTGATTCACATGGAGAACAGTAAGTTGTTGATTTCTTCATTACACAAGAAGAAACTGAGATTCCTCATCTATGCATGGAGAACAGAGGTTGTAGATTTCTTCATTACGCAAGAAGAAACTGAGCTTCCGCATCTATGAAGCCCTACGGAATACTCGAAAAGCAGAAGCTTGTCTGGATAACGTAGTAACGCCTTAAGTTTCAGCTGAATAATTCTTTACTGTGGGTTCTGGTGTGTCCACCAAGATGCCATTACTTAACAAGGTCATAAGGGGACGTGTACTGCCCTTGATGAAAACTGCCTTACTGATTCCCAAATTTGCACAGTGGAAGTGGATTGATTAATAGGAGTTGTGAATTCCCTCCAGGAAGCTCTTCTGTTCTTTTATCATTCACCTGGCATGTGCTCATGCAGATCTGAAGGTATGAAGGTTTTCTGTAGTTGGACAGTGTTTGAAGTTCTGCAGAGCTGTTTGTCTGGCCCAGACTGCTAATTGACAGTCATCGATACACCAAGTTAGAGGCCATTGTCTGAGGTGGTTACTAGACCCAGGGATGGACTCTGTGGCAGCACATTATATCTCACAAGGGATATGGGTCGTCATCTTCTGTACACAATACTTTTGTTCAGAAACAACCTGTTGACTGTACAGCTACCAATTTTCCCTTTATAGCATTCATGTGTGTTGTCTCCTGTCAGCCAACATCCTAGTTGGCAGGTGGATCCACACTGGGAAGTGATCACTAGAATGTAAGTCTGTAGCCACTTCCCACTGAACTGAGTCTGCAATAGCTGGGGAGCAAAAACCAAGATCAATGGCTGAAAGAGACCCTATATCTGTGGGAAAGTGTGTCATCTGACTCACATTCAGAAGACAGATGTTCTCTGAATGGATGAGATGCTCTGTCGTCCATACTCTGGAGCAAGTAGTAGTGAAGGGCCATAGCACGTTGTGTGCATCGAGGCCTCCCACAAGGAGGAATGGGATTGGGAGTGCCTGGAAGAGTTCTACCGCTGCCTTTGCATCCAATGCATCATTATGTGGAAGGTATAGAGAACACATTGTGGTATTAAAGGGTGCAAGAACTTTCATGGCAATTGTTTGCATGATCATGGTAAGGGGGACAGGAAAGGAGCAGCATCTGTTGTCAAATGAAAAAGCGACTCCACCTTTAGCACTGTCTCCAGTAGTATTATCCTTCATTTATGAGTGGTAACCCTGTAATACAGGTGTGTTGGTGACTTTAAGATGTGTTTCTTGTAAGCAGATGCAGAACGGTTTCTCCTGAAGCAGGAGCTGTAATTCTGACAAATCTGAGCGTTGTTGTTGTTGTTGTTGTTGTTGTTGTCTTCAGTCCTGAGACTGGTTTGATGCAGCTCTCCATGCTACTCTATCCTGTGCAAGCTTCTTCATCTCCCAGTACCTACTGCAACCTACTTCCTTCTGAATCTGCTTAGTGTATTCATCTCTTGGTCTCCCTCTACAATTTTTACCCTCCGCGCTGCCCTCCAATACTAAATTGGTGATCCCTTGATGCCTCAAAACATGCCCTACCAACCGATCCCTTCTTCTAGTCAATTTGTGCCACAAACTCCTCTTCTCCCCAATTCTATTCAACACCTCCTTATTAGTTATGAGATCTACCAATCTAATCTTAAGCATTCTTCTGTAGCACCACATTTCAAAATCTTCTATTCTCTTCTTGTCCAAACCATTTATCGTCCATGTTTCCCTTCCATACATGGCTGTACTCCATACAAATACTTTCAGAAACGACTTCCTGACACTTAAATCTATACTCAAGGTTAACAAATTTCTCTTCTTCAGAAACGCTTTCCTTGCCATTGCCAGTCTACATTTTATGTCCTCTCTACCTTGACCATCATCAGTTATTTTGCTCCCCAAATATCAAAACTCCTTTACTACTTTAAGTGTCTCATTTCCTAATCTAATTCCCTCAGCATCACCCGACTTAATTTGACTACATTCCATTATCCTTGTTTTGCTTTTGTTGATTTTCATCTTATATCCTCCTTTCAAGACACTGTCCATTCCGTTCAACTGCTCCTCCACATCCTTCACTGTCTCTAACAGAATTACAAAGTCATTGGTGAACCTCAAAGGTTTTATTTCTTCTCCATTGATTTTAATACCTACTCCGAACTTTTCTTTCGTTTCCTTTACTGCTTGCTCAATAGCATCGGGGAGAGGCTACAACCCTGTCTCACTCCCTTCCCAACCACTGCTTCCCTTTCATGCCCCTCGACTTTTACAACTGCCATCTGGTTTGTGTACAAATTGTAAATAGCCTTTCGCTCCCTGTATTTTACCCCTGCCACCTTCAGAATTTGAAAGAGAGTACTCCAGTCAACATTGTCAAAAGCTTTCACTAAGTCTACAAATGCTAGAAACGTAGGTTTGCCTTTCCTTAATCTTTATTCTAAGATAAGTCGTAGAGTCAGTATTGCCTCATGTGTTCCAATATTTTTACGGAATCCAAACTGATCTTCCCTGAGTTCAGCTTCTACCAATTTTTTCATTCATCTGTAAAGAATTGGTGTTTGTATTTTGCAGCCATGGCTTATTAAACTGATATTTCAGTAATTTTCACATCTGTCAGCACCTGCTTTCTTTGGGATTGGAATTATTATATTCTTCTTGAAGTCTGAGGGTATTTCGCCTGTCTCATACATCTTGCTCACCAGATGGTAGAGTTATGTCGGGACTGGCTCTCCCAAGGCTGTCAGTAGTTCTAATGGAATGTTGTCTACTCCCAGGGCATTGTTTCGACTTAGGTCTTTCAGTGCTCTGTCAAACTCTTCACGCAGTATCATATCTCCTATTTCATCATCATATACATTCTCTTCCATTTCTATAATATTGTCCTCAAGAACGATATCCATTTAATTTCCACTGCAACACAGAAGTGCCTGTGGAAGCCATTGTTTAGGGATGGTTTTCCTTTTCTTTCTCCATCAGAGGTAGTGATTTATTGGGGAGGTCAGGTAGAACTTTAGCCAGTTCATGGCTCTCTGGCTCCTCTGACTGGAAGTCCATATCCTCCAGAGCATAGTCCCCATCAGAGAGGAGTGAGCTTGTTGGTCCAAAGGTGTAACTACACTTTCTAGAATTTGGAATAACTTTTCAAAGGACATTTTTATTTACTGATGGTAGAAGTTTGTTCCCTGGGTTGTGGGGATGGCTTAGTTGGCTTCTTATGGTGGGTAGTGGTATGTGGCTTAGGTGGCAAGCCCATTTCTGATGACTTTCGAACAACTTCAGTTTCAAGTGGAGCATTTCCCCCACAGGTACACTCACAATTGCATGTGCTCATACTTGAACCTATGGTCTGAGTTAGTGTGGAGGCATCACACTTAGTGACTGGCATCTTAAGGGCTGAAATAACAGAAGTAGCAAATACCAGAGGTTTCGTAGCTTTGAAAGCTCTTTTAGTTTCACCATAGAGTATGCATGTCTTGACTTTCAACTCCTGAATTTTCCTTTACTTGTTGTAAACCTCATACTTTCTGCTCCACACTGGGTGACTCCTGGAGCAGTTTACACATTTCAGAGGAAGTGTACACGAATTGCCTGATTCATGAGCTGACCCTCCACAATTGCTCATAACATCCCATAGAGGTATGGCCAAATTGTTGACATTTGTAGAATCACATTGGGTCAGGAACAAATGGGTGAACCTTAAGACAGATACAGCCTGCAAGGAATGTTCAGCTAATTCTGGAGTACTAAACATTAGAACAAATGTTGCTGATCTTTCCATTTTTCCATTGCCTCTCTTCTTACAGTTCTGCACTTCTGTGATGCCCATATTTTTCAATTCATCATGTAACTCTGTGGGTTCCACCTCCAAAATATTAGAGGAGGTTACCACACCCCTACTAAAGTTAGGACTGTTATGTAACTCAGACTTGACTGGGTAGTCAGGTAAGGCTTTACATCCCAGAAGCTTAGATACTTGGTTCCAAATAGCAGTTTCAACCAGAAGTTCTTTCATTGCAGAGCTGTTTGACACATTTTGGAACCCAGTAATACCTTCCAATACCTTATGAATGTAGAAATGGGAGAACTTCTCAAAGGTTCCTCCTGTTTGCTTGATTACTGTGGAAGTTTTATGGCACACTAATGCCCTGTTAACATGATAATGAGATTTCTTTTTCAGAAGACTGACCAACTGAGCTCTTTTGATGAGTGAGTGTATGTGTTACCTGATGGTACACCTATTCTGTTAGGAGTAATAGTTTGATGGGACCATTCCATAGGGATCCCACAGAATGCTAGGGAAACAACTGTCAACCCAGACAGTGCCCTGCATGCCAGAGCAAGCCTTATACAACTGGGCAGCAGCAGGTGTCCCAGAGGTTGCCTGCTAGTGACTGTTTTACCTCAACAGCGATTCATCTCATCAGGATGTAAGACATCTTGAGAACGAGTTTCGTTTTTTTTTTTTTTTTTTTTTTTTTTTTTTCCATGGTCCAGGTGGTGAAGCCAAGACCTCCATTCTGCAAAACACATAGCATTCCACCACTGCACCACATGGTGGTCACAGAAGCATGACACTGGACTCGCATTTGGGAGGACGACGGTTCAATCCCGTCTCCGGCCATCCTGATTTAGGTTTTCCGTGATTTCCCTAAATCGTTTCAGGAAAATGCCGGGATGGTTCCTTTGAAAGGGCACGGCCGATTTCCTTCCCAATGCTTCCCTAACCCGAGCTTGCGCTCCGTCTCTAATAACCTCATTGTCGACGGGACGTTAAACACTAACCACCACCACCACCACAGAAGCATGCCCAGAGTTGTGGTGATAGAGGGCTGGTGGCACTTACTAGTCTCCAGCTAAGGAACTTCGGACCACCAAGCCTGTACTCAGCACACAAATGCTGAGCCCCTGGGGGTGGCCACATGCATGCCATGATGGTGGATAACATTGAGACGGCATAAGAGGGACAGATGTGCAGATGCAGAAATGAAACACCCATAGTCTAGTTTTGACCGGACAAGGGACCGGTACAAATCAAGGAGGGTGGTTGGATCTGCTTCCCAGGAACTACCATTGACGACATGTAGGACACTGGGGGATAAATACAGTGAGCTGCCAGTTAAGACATGTAGGAGGACCAAGAGAGATTCTTATCAAGCGTGAGCCCCAGAAATTTCATAGTTTTAACAAACAGAAGAGCAACAGGCCCAAGACGTAAGGACAGTGGAAGAAACCAACTGCACCACCAGAAATTCATAAAAATGGTTTTGTCAATGGAAACACGAACGCCATTGTCACTGCTCTATGAGTAAAGACAGTTGAAACAACACTGAAGACACCACTCAATGAGACAAGTCCATGCAGAACTGCATTAGATGGCAAAATCGCCAATGAAAAGGATGCCAGTGATGCCTGGCGGGAGACAGACCATTACAGAGTTAATGCTGACAGCAAAGAGGACGATGCACAGGATGGAACCATGAGGCACACCATTTTCAAGGATAAAGGTGTCTGTCAAGGCAGAACCCACAAGTACCATGAAGACTTGGGCTTTTAAAAATTCCTGAAGGAAACGGGGCAAGTGGCCATGGAAACCACACGTGTAGAGGGTACAGAGGATACCAGTTCTCCAGCAGGTGTCATAGGCTTTCTCCAGCTCGAAAAACATGGCAACAGTTTAGTATTTCCACAAAAAACCATTCATGATGTGAAGTACTGTATATGCGGTCTCTTTTACAGATGAACTAATTTCCTACAATTCTTCCAGTAAATCCAAATCAAAAAGTTGCCTTCTTTACTAGCATACCTGTGTTCATTCCATTTCATATTGCTTTGCAACATTATGCATAGATATTTAATCAACATGTATCATGTCAAGTGGCCATTTTCATAACTGCAGCAGTGCACCAAAGTCCACTGTTTTGTCCTGCAAGTTTACCCAGCTTCTCCCTAGATGTGACTTATTCTGAATTTCCCCTGTGCTCTATAGACAGTTAATAAAACATGGAACTGCACCTAACACATACACAAACGTACACAAAAGATATTTAACTAGATTGTATCACCACCCTCCATAGTGTAGATAGGAACTTTGACTGCTGTGTGTTCAGATTCCAGCTGAGTTGATGACCCTTCACTCACAGCTCCAGGAGTCTTGGCTTCAGTCACACAGCTTGAGGCTGTTGCAAATGGGCTTACTATGGGGAGGGGGGTCAGACATGCGGACCTGTGGATGTCCAGCACATGACACGTGTCCCCCAATTGGTTCACTACTGTGGCTGCCATGGGTCCTGACCTCTCACATGTAGTTGGGTAGGAGGTGGTTCTGAGTTGATGCGGGTAGCAAAAGACTTTCTGAGGAGTCGATCACAGTGTCTGCGCAGTATGTCTGTCAACTGCAGACATCACTCAAAACTTGTTCGTCAAAGACCCTGAGTCAAATGCAGTCACCCGACTCCATAGGTAGCTTCTTGGCCTGCAAGATCATGGCTTTCACAGAGGGTGGGATTATGTGCAGTTGCAAGCACCAGTGTTAGGCACATAATGGGGCCATTCGTGGATATGGATACTAAAGAGGAGAAGCAATCCAGTGTACTCACTGTGTGCATGTTGGAACTAAGGATGTGTGTCGCTTTGGACCAGAAGAGATTCTCTCTGGTTTCAGGTGGCTAACTGGAGCCATAAAAACTGCAGTCTTGCTTGCGAGATGAAGATGGAGCTCACCATCTGCAGCATTATTGACAGATCTGACTGAGGTCCTTTGATTCAGAGCCTCCATTCATCTCTGTACAAGATACTAAGATGGTACTGTGGCCATGTTGGCTGCAGATTCATCGACTTGCACCATTGAGTGGTGGGATTTTGGGTTCTGGTTTCAGAGGTAGTTTTTCTTTTAAATAAATTGAAGTAGATAGTTCCTGTGGTTAGTATGGGTAGAAGTTATAGTTGACAATTGGAATGAATTGCTAATTGGTCTGTTGTAGGGACCCTCTGACTCAGATGATACAGCTACTGAACAGTTCAAAGAAAATTCAGTTCAAATAGGTGCTCCTCTCATACCTTTATAATTGGTTGTGACCTCCATCTATCTTGGATATATTGTTGAAAATCCACATTTATAGTCAGTGGTATACATAAAACATCATCCAAAATCATACTGAATGCTTTTTCAGAAAATTATGTTGAACAATTCGTTCAGGAGCCTACTCAAAGTGCAAATGGTTGCCAAAACATACTTCACCTCTTAGCAAGAAATAATCCTGAGCAGATAGGGAGCATCATGACTGATACAGGGATTGGTGACCTCAACATTTGTTGAGAGTCTGAATACATCCAAATCCACCTAAAATAAACACACAGTACATCTACTTAAAAAATAGTTGAAAATTAATTTAGCACCTTCCTGAGTGACAGTTTCCACACCTTCCAGTCTGACTATATAAGCATACACCAAGTGTAGCTTGGATTTGAAAGAAATAGTATTTATAACAGTTGAGAGATATATACCATATAAATTAATAAGAGACGGTACTGATCCCCCATGATACACAAAACAGGTTACAACACTGTTGCATAAGCAATGGAAACAAGCAAACCAAACTTACATGCACACAAGATTGGCAAAATTTTACAGAAGTTCAAACTTTGGCATGAACTTCAATGCAAATGCCTTTAATAATTTCCACAACAAATTTCTACAGACATCTCACAGAGATACTGGTCATATTGAAAGAATACCTGTGGTATGATGCAATCAATACCTGCAATCTGCGATAACAATGGTGATGTTACTGATCAAGTGCTACTAAACCAAAGGTACTAAACACTATTTTTGAAAATTCTTTTGTCAAAGAAGACTAATCAGATATTCCAGAACTTGAATTGAGAACAATCACCAAAATGAGTAACTTGGAGGTCGATATTTTTGGTGTAATGAAGCAGCTTAAATCACTTAATAAAGGCAAGACCTCTACTCCAGGATTTTCACAAATTGGCTGCCTTTACAAGTTACCTGATACAATAGCTCCATGTGTATTACCTGCCTGTATCTGTTTATATAGTGCAAAGGGCAAATGTACCGTGTTTGCAGATGACACCAGCATTGTTACAGAATATGTGTCAAACACAGCCAACAATAACATTTTACCCAAAGTCTTTAACTTGTTGACTGTTAACACCCTTTCTGCCAAATTAAGCAACATACATTTTATGCAGTTTAGAAAAAGTCAAAAAAATCCAGAGGAATATTCAGTGACCCTTTACAACCAGGAGTTAGGAGAGCTGACAGCACCAACCCCTTGGGCACTCGCACAAGACTGCAAACTACACTGGAAACATTAAATGCATCAAATGGAGAGGAGATAGTTCACAATCCATTTCATTCTTGATGCAAAAGCTGCTGAGCTCAGTGTTAAAAACTTTTAATTTTCAATAGAACTTTTAAATTACATGTGGTCATCAGTTATAACAAACAGCAATCACAGCAGATATTGGAAACATTTTACTGTGGAAGACACAAATAAAAACAGAAGTGTTAGCATTGATGAGGAGGGATAATTTGAGGACTCAGTTAATATAGAAGAAGATTTTAGACTTGAAGATACCATGATTAATGCAACAGAAGATAGTGACACTAAAAGTTGAGAACCGACAATGCACGGTTCAACCATGGCAGCTAATCATCAAATGGGGTTGGCTATTTTGAGCAATTATTTACTGTTGCAGGTACTGCAGAAAAATTGAAAGATCTTGTCAAGAAATTTTTTTGTTTTGTTTTAGGGCACAAAAACAATTAGCATCATACGCACCCATGTGAAACCTGTAGAACATGAAGACAACTTGTAGTCATTTTTAACTTCTCTCATTAATCCCAATTGATGGAAGAGAAGACAGCTAAAAACAGGGACATGGACACAGGTCTATAAAATATGCCATACAGAAATGGAGGTCATGAACTAAAAATTAAATGTCCTTCACCATATTGCTACAACAGATGAAAAGTAAAATGCGGTCAACATCCTGTGCATCATTCGCTAGAATGGCCGATAACTCAGATGGCGAACACACATGAGAATGTAAGCGGTTAAAGAAAGGGCATTCAGTCAGGAAATGGTGGACCATCAAAAGTACAGCACAATGTGCAGAAAGTGGTGGGGGAGCAGCACCATTAAAAATGGTGATACTGAAAAGACAGTACCCAATATGCAACCTACTTAATATGATATCGTTGTGGTGGGAGAGCTGAGAGGAGGTCATCCAAGCTGCTGGGAAAGGCTTAATAACCCGGAACTTGTTCCCGTGAAGGGAGGACCAGTGGTGATGACAAAGTGACACCACCCTCTAATACACGGTAACGTAGATATCACTGGAGGGAATGTAAGAACTAGCGAGCTGAGGTATGAGGATTGCTGCCTTGGCAGCAGCATCAGCGGCCTCATTTCCTGTCAGACCAACATGACCAGGAACAACATGAATATTATAGTGATTCCATCGAGAGTAGGAAGTGACATCTCTCCTGGACCCATTGCACTAAGGGATGGATGGTTTACCGCACACAGAGGCTTTGAAGGTCACTGAGAGAGTTGGAGCAGATTATGCAATTGAAAAGCCTGTGTTACCAAGTGTACTGCATGGCCTGATACAGGGCAAAAAGCACTGCTGTAAATACTGAGCAGTGTTCTGGAAAACAATATCAAAAAATGTTGGTGCCAAACACAAGTGTACACCTGACACCAAGCTCAGTCTGAGAGCCATCAGTATACACAAAGGTAATACTGTGAAGTTCCATTTGAAGGTCGTGAAACTGAAGGCAATCGAGTGTGGCTGGAGTAGTGTCCTTAGGAAGTGAATGATGGCCAAGGTGAACACGGGCTGCCACATGTGCCAAGGTGGTGAAGGGTTTACACCCATCAGAAAAGTTGCAGGTAGCCTGAAGTTAAGCTGCTGGAGCAAGAGCCAGAAGCAAACTCCAGGAGGTAACAGAGTAGAGGGACTCACCTCACACTGGTGATCAAAGGAGTCATCAAAGAAGGAGGCATAGGATGTGTGGCCACGCATGGTAGAAAAGCGTCATGCATAGCTGCTGAGGAGAAAGTGACGGTGGTAGGAAGCAGTAGTTTGGAAGATTCTGCATACAGACTGTCAACTGAGCTAGTGTAAAGGGCTCCAGTGGCCAAACAGTTACAACGATGGTAGATAGTATTGAGATGGCGTAAGTGGGATGGATGTGCAAGTGCATAAACATAACATCCATAGTCTCATAGTCTAGTTTCGAACAGACAAGGGCTCAGGCCAAATGGAGAAAGGTGGTTCAATCTGCTCCCCAGGAAGTACCACCGAGGACACATAGGTCACTGAGGGACTGCATACAGTGGGCTGCCATGTAAGTCATGTTGGGGGACCAAGGAAGTTTCCTATCAAGCATGAACCCAAGGAATTTACTAGTGTCAACTGACAGAAGAGCAACAAGCATGATGGAAGAAACCAGTTGCCCCGCCAGATATACAAAGAGTTTTGTCAGTGGAAAAACCAAAGCCATTGCTCAATGAGTAAAGATGATTGATACACCATTGAAGACACCACTCAATGAGAGAGGTCTGTGGAGGACTGCAATAGATGGCAAAATTGTCAATGGTAAGGGAGCCAGAGATGCCCAGCTGGAGACAGGCCATTATATGGTTAATGGCAACAGTAAAGAGGATGATGCTCACTCAGGATTGAAACCTGAGGCACACTGTTTTCATGGATAATTGTGTCCATTAAGGCAGAACACACATGTACCTTGAAAACTTGGTCTTTTAAAAATTCCTGAAGGAAACAGGGCAGGCAGCCACAGAAGCCTAACATGTAGAGAGTACAGAGGATATCAGGCCTCCAGCAGGTGTCATAGGCTATCTCCAAACCGAAAAACATGGCCACAGTCTGGGATTTCCACAGAAAACTATTCAAGATATGGATGGAGAAAATGACAAGATGGTCAATTGAAGAACGGCATGCTCAAAATGCACACTGTGCAGTGGTTAGTAATTTGTGAGACCTGAGCCACCCTATCAGCTGGGCATGAATCATACATTCCATCTCCTGGCAAACACAGCTGGTGAGAGAAATGGGGCAGTAACTAGAAGGAAAGTGTTTGTCCATACCGGGCTTAGGTATGATGGATATAACAGTGGATTCATGCCAGTGTCCAAGAAAAGTGCCCTCTGTCCAGATGTGATTGTATGGATAAAGCAGAAAGTGCTTTCCCCACAAGAGAAACAGGGTGTATAAAGGGACAAGGAAAAAAATTTCCCGAATTTTTCCCAGATTTCATAGTTAAAAATACAATTCCCCTGGTTAAAATACACTTTTTACATGCTAAGTAACAGTGTACTTTTCCCCAGAACTGTAAAACTTAACCGTTCAGTCGATTGGTAAGGTTCCAGCAGATAACTTGCTGGCACTTTCGAAAATGAAACAGCAGGGGAAAAAAAATCCTGTTTCTGATATATCTGTGATGTGCAGCAACATGTACACTGTATCTTCTCGCATTACGATATGCTGCATATTTTTTTATTATGAAAGTATAAATTCAAATTATGCCAAACACAGCACTTTAGTTTTTGAAGAATGGAAAATGTGATTGCCATCCACTTTTGTAAGCCAGTCATAGCTCATGTTACATGATATGACCAGCTGATGACAGCAGGTATTCAGAGCATAGGACACATGACATAGTCAGCCAATAAGAACATCATTGTTAGATAGTGCAAACACACAAATAAGAAAAGGTAATGCTCTAAATTAAATCAAACAATGGAAAATCCAGGATGGAATGTAACAATACGAGAGAAGGGAAGTTGCTACTCACCATACATCTGAGCCATGATAGGCACAATAAAAAGAGTCACACAAACATAGCTTTCGGCCATTAAGGCCTTTGTCAGCAGTAGACACACACACACACACACACACACACACACACACACACACACACACACGCGCGCGTGCAAGTGCAACTAGCACACACATCTGCAGTCTCAGAGATTTTTTCGCATTTTTGCACCACCGTGGATCCTTGCTCCTTCCATCTGTATCAATACAGAAAATTTTCCTTATCCTTAGCCAGATCCCAGTCCCACATTCTGTTCCTGCATTATTGCTTGGATCATGACCCTCCCCCAATGGCCTTACCATCAAATTACCCATCTCTGGTTGCCACCCCTCCTTCCACAATGACCTCCACCTGTTCAGATTCTGCCAATTCTTAGCCCTCACCAACATAGTCCTGCAAAACCAAATGAACCAAGCCTAATCCTCCTTGCAGTACCTTCTCTCCATCCGCAAAATTCTCCTGTTATGTGATCGCAGATTCGTGGAACCCATAACACACACTGAAACTCTTGCCCTGCAGGAACTTGAGCAACATGCACAATGCCACCTCAAAAAGTTCTCCATCCTGCTCACTTCCTACTCTTGCCTCGGAGTACTACTGTACACCACTTCTACAACAACCTCCAAACCTCCCACACGTGCCCTCATAGCTGACAAACCTTGTCTCGCAGACCTACTACACTTACCCCACCCTCCGAAATTCCCTTCCACCACGACACAGAACTCAAATCCTAAACAGACCATCAACACAGTCATGAACCTTTCCTCCAGAAGCCATAGTCTCACAGAAATATCGGTCCTTTCCAAAGGCCTCAAATTTTGCCCCACTGCCTAATGCAACCAAGCAGGACTAGTTAAAGACCTTCTCTCCTTCTCCCGGTCCCTACAGTGGAAACACTTTCTCGTCACCAACCCGACCAATCAGATTCAAGCAAAGACAAAATTGTACCTTGCTTAACTCAGTTAACTCGTCCATCCAACTGTGATCTACCCCCACTACCTCAAAACCACCCCCTGTTAACTTTACAGAATTTATTATCCTCAAATCTTGCCTCACCATCGTTCCCCAAATCCCTCAACATGCATACTAACCTTAAATCCACATAAAGAACCACAGTCCACCATCTAAAAACTGATCCCAATCTTATAATCCTACCTGCAGACAAAGGCTCCACTAGCATAGTTTTGAACTGCGAGGATTACTTGGCAGAAGGACTTCATCAGCTGTCAGATACTTCCAACTTACAAACCATGCTACAGTGATCCCATTACAGCAATTCAGCAAAGTCTCCAATCACTACTCAAATCCTTAGGCCCATCCCAGAACCTCTCTCCAGAGTCCATCTCTATATTTACCCCTATCACTCTCCCCACTCCCACCTTCTACATGCTTCCTAAAGTCCATAAACCTAACCACACAGGACACCCCCTTGTGGCCGGTTACTGTGCCCCCACTGATAGAATCTCTGCTCTCGTAGACCAACTCCTTCAACCAATTACACGGAACCTATCCTCCTATATAAAAGATGCCAACTATTTCCTCGACCGACTCTCCACAGTTCCTCTCCCTTTACAACACGGTGCCTTGCCCGCCACTATTGATGCCACCTCCCAGTACACTAACATTCCTAATGCCTATGGACATCCTGCTATTGAACACTACCTTTCCAGATGCCCTGTGGATTCCAAACCAACAACCTCCTTCCTAGTCTCCATGACCAACTATATACTCACCCACAAATACTTCTCCTTTGAAGGCATTACCTTCAAACAAATCCATGGTAAAGCTATGGGCACCCACATGGCAGCCACATGGCACCTATTCATGGGCCATCTAGAGGAATCCTTCCTAAAAACCCAGAATCTTAAACCCCTCACGTGGTTCAGATTCATTGATGGCATCTTTGCTATCTGTATTGAAGGTGATGACACCTTATTCACATTCCTCCAGAACCTCATCAACTTCTCCCCCATTTGCTTCACCTGGTCCTACTCAACACAACAGGCCACCTTCCTAGATGTTGACCTCCACCTCAGAGATGGCTACATCAGTACCTCTGTCCATATCGAACCTAGTAACCTTCAGCAATACCTCCACTTCGACAGCTGCCACCCTTTTCATACCAAGAAGTCCCTTCTGTACAGCCTAGCCACCCATGGTCATTGCAACTGCAGTGATGAGCAGTCCCTCTCTAAATATACCGAGGGTCTCACTGAAGCCTTCACTGACTATAATTATCCTCCCATTCTTGTACAAAGACAAATCTCCCGTGGCTTATCTTTCCAGTCTCCCACAACCTCCCAAAGTCCCACAGTCCAACCACAGAGGAGCATCCCCCTCATAACTCAGTACCAACCGGGACTGGAGCAATTGAATTACATTCCCTTTCAGGGTTTCAATTACCTCTGGTCATGCCCTGAAATGAGAAATGTCCTACCAACTATTCCTCCCATCCCTCCTACCATGGTATTCTGCCGTCCACCGAACCTACGCAATATACTTGTCCATCCTTACACAAACCCTGCTCCCAATCTCTTACCTCATGGCTCATACCCCTGTGATAGACCTAGATGCAAGACCTGTCCCATACATCCTGCCACGACCACCTACTCCAGTCCGGTCACTAACATAACCTATTACATCAAAGGCAGGGCTACCTGTGAAACCAGTCATGTGATCTACAAGCTAAGCCACAACCATTGTGCTGCATTCTATGTAGTCATGACAACCAACAAGCTGTCTGTCCACATAAACCGCCACTGACAAACTGCGGCCAAAAAACAAATGGACCACCCTGTAGCTGACCACGCTGCCAAACATGATAACCCTCATCTCAATGACTGCTTCACAGCCTGTGCCATATGGATCCTTCCAACCAACACCAGCTTTTCTGAATTGCGCAGGTGGGAACTTTCCCTGCAATACATGCTATGCTCGCGTAACCATCCTGGCCTCAACCTTCGTTAGTCACTGTCCTCACCCATCTAGCCCCCTCCCTGTTCCCATTCCAGCACTACACAGCCATCATTTCACCGCTATACCCAGTCGTTTAATTTCTTTTATTTTTATTTCTCTCATTCTACTACTTATCCCCTCCCCCCTCCATACCTTCTCTCCTACCAGCCGGCTAAACTACAACACTTCACTGTCTGTCACTCCCACCATACTATCCCTCCCCCTCCCTGCCCCAGCCTCCTCCTTACCACCACCCAGTCGCCACTCTCATTATGCACTGGTGCTGCTGCTCGCAAAGTAGTTTCAGCTCTCTGAGACTGCAGATGTGTGTGCTAGTTGCACTTGCATGAGTGTGTGTGTGCATGTGTGTATGTGTGTCTATTGCTGACAAAGACCTTAATGACCGAAAGCTATGTTTGTGTGAATCTTTTTATTGTGCCTATTCTGGCTCAGAATCTCCACTATATGGTGAGTAGCAACTTTTCTTCTCTCATAATGTTTTAAATTAATACACACAGTGTAGGTAAAAGAGAAGCTAAGCTCTCATATACAAGATCTGTCTTGAAAATTGATAAACTACAAGAAATATATAATACTGTAATATTTCTCTTTTTCTGCACGCATTACCATTGAAGATACGTCACAAAAATGTGCCAGTAAAATTTTAAATAATGACATAAATGTCTCGTCTTCTGGCCTCAAAATTCATCTGAGTTGCTGGTCCTCAAAGTGTTACGTTTTAAGTGAGAGACAAATGCTTTGTGATTTAAGAAATTCATCACACATTCTAACAGGTAACATAATTCATCTTGCCTAAAGAATATTTATTTTGAAAATAATGCTTTTCAATCAGTGATTCATGATATTTTCCCATGACATGTTTGAAATAGGTTCTTTTCAACATTTGCCAGAAAGTTCCAAAAAGTCGTGTACAGCTACAATGATGTAGGAAGCCCGTATATAAAGCATTAAGAGATCTGACATAAAGTCATAAAGGAAACAGGACATCCGAGGATACTCCATGAGCATCAGAACTTCATAAACCATATCAAAATGCTTAATTTGGCTTAAGTATACATTTGTATGTCCAGATTCACGATGAAGTATGCCACAACCTGACGTTAAGCTTTTCAGTCTGGTTTTCAGGTTGCAAATTTTCTTGGAGTACTAATACTGTATTATGGCATGATGCTATACATACCTGACAATAAAGACATGCACTTGAAATTCAGCAAAAAGTGGAACGAAACACTGTGTTTCAAATAAATTGACTGCTCCTGTGGAAACGACCAATAAAAGCCAAATTTATTTAGCAGAGTGACAGAAATAAATTCATTGTTCTGCAGGGTGATTAATGCTTGACTGCCAAAAATGTGTAAATAAAGTAAAACCATAAAACTGGAGCTAATGGCACACTTTAGCTTCCCATAATTATGTGAATGTATTTTAATTCACTTGATAGCTCCCCGCCACAGAAATTCGTTTTGTTTTCATTTAAAGTGAGAACTGTAAATGAAGAGGAAACAGCAAAATCACTTAAAGTAAACACGGGTCATGTGGAGGCTACCACCTCCCCACTACAACTCGTAACGCTTTGCACATGTGCGAATCTGGCAGCTTGGGAGCACCAGAAAATTTTTTTGTAGTAGCATCTGACAACAGTTAAAAATGTGGAGAGCACGACTCCACGTGCGAATTTCTTTGCAGCACATCTCAGTCCACCAAGGTACAAAGACACAGCTGGGTAAAGACGAAGTGTGAGGAATGGAATGTTTTGCAGCAGTAAGGATAATGTTTGTAAGATATTCTACCTGGTCATCACAACTGGGGAAATCTAGTTCATCAGAAGTCACCAGGGAGGAATAAAGCCTCCAGTCAACCTTTGTAAGCTGCCATTTGGGTGAGTACACGGATGGGGTAGGAGTCAACAAAACGATAGCACATGGGAAACGGTAGCTCGAGTACGTGTCAGAGAGAATGGACCACTCGAGATGATAGGCAAGCAGGACAGTGCAGAGGGACAGATCCACACAGGAATAGGTGTGCGTTGAGTCCGAGCGGAACGTGGGTGCTCATGTGTTATTGCAGAAGGGGTTAAATTGATTGAGAAGGTAAGCCGAGACAGCACCTCTCAGTCAGGTTCTGGCAGAATGCCAAAGGAGATGGCACACATTAAAGCCACCGAGCAGAAGAAAGAGGAAGAGGTTGCTGCCCAATAAGCCGGAGGAAGTCTGTCCCAATGACACTGTAGGACAGAGGGATGTAAACCATACAAATGGAAAAGGTCGAGTGAGGAAGAGAAATGCGGACTGCAACAGCTCTGAGGCAAGTAGTCAGGGAGATGGGTCGACTGTGAACATCATCCTGTAGGAGTAGCATGACTCCCCCACGAGATAGAAAGCCATCCTAAGAGCGAAGGGGGTGGGGGGGTAGAGGTCAAAATGGACCGTGAAGAAATGCAAGAGCTCAGAGCCGTCGTGAGGATGCAGTTTTGTTTCCTGAAGGCAGAGTATGAGTGGACACTGCTATTCTGAGGGCAATCATAAATCCTATTTTTCGGATCGAAGACCGCAAATGTTCCACCGGAGTGGAGTCACGACGAGGAAAAACTAAAGTGGTATCACCTCGGCAGCTGCCGAGTACCAGTCTCCGAAGACTTGCTGCTACAGGCCACAGAGGCAGGAAGGTGCCGCTCTGTGAAGTCTACAGAAGCATCAGCATTCTCTTTCTATCAGCCTGCAGATTCCAGTGCAGAAAAATGGTCGGTGGTGCACACCAGCTAGAGAGTTTCACAGCCAGAGAAGGAGACGGGGATGCTACTGTGACACTGGGCAACTTCACGACTGCAGTACTAAATATGAGGTGGTATGTCCACATGGCCACGTCCTTTGCAGAGCAAGTGTAGCGAGAACGGTACTTTATGTACCAGATGGTAGAAAGGAGAGTTTCCGGCCGGCTGACAACTTGTGAGCGACAGGGTGAGGCACTTTTTCCTCCACCCTCACCTCTAATCGGCCCATTCATCGAGTCAACGAGATATGTGGCACGGTCGTGTGAGGAGGTGGCACGGTCGCATTGCAGTCAGTGCAGTGGGTACGAGGAGGCAGACGTTCGCCCTCGTGAGTATCCCTACCGCAGGTTACACATTAGGCAGGGTGTCGGCAGGACTCCCAGGTGTGGCTGTAATGATGACACTGGTAACAGCACATTGCCTTCAGAATATACATTCCGACTGCGATAACTTCATAACCTGCTTTGATCTTTGCCAGAAGAACAACTATATCAAATGTGAGAAAGAGATTGTGCACAGGCACTAATGGGGCATCTAGTTTTTTCTTCACTCAATGGACCACTATTCCACCCTGATCAGAGAGGTACGTCTGGATTTCTACCACAGTCAGACCGTCGCTCCCCCGCGGTGTTATTTACACTGGGATGCTCGAAGCTGCAAGTGGTTGTTGTGCTCGAGGATCGGAAGTAGTCTCCGAAAGCAAAATGGTATTGCATAAACAAGAGCAGGATTTCACATGGCCGGCAACTGTGTCGACACATTTCCCAATAATAAATGCATTTACTGTAGCAAACAAATGACTGTCTTAAGTGCGAGAAGCCACGAGGAACAGTGGTGTAGCCGGAAGGGTCATCGAATCGGGATTACATTTACATTTGGTAAACATGGATAATGATTAGCTTGTTGCGAGAAAATCCCCTGTGACTGCCAGTGCTTCCGATAGCTCCTTCTAACTGGGAGCCCCCTTCGGAAGGGAACACACCTACCTTAGGTGATTGGTCCCTCTGTCGGGCACTCCAGAGAAGTGACCCGAACTGCGCCCGAGCTGCTACCTTCCCAAATTGCGATTGTTCGATACCCCTCCCTGGGCCTGACCTGTTCCCGTGGGTTGTGTGAATGACTAAGTGTCAAACTGGGGCTGGTAATTTCACATTATGTAGTCACCTGTTACATATCAGATGTGTGGACTGACCTTCAGGAGTGGAAGAAGAAAAAGAGGAGCCCGAAACACTGATGCAGAGATGGATAGGAGAAAGTAAATGAAGAAATGAAAAAAGGAACAAAAAATAGTTGTGAGACTTTTCTTATGTCAGTGACAGACAATGTGGAAGACCTTCCCATAACACCCCAGACACGTTCCCCAAGGGAGGTGAAAAAGAACAGCAACAAGGTAGACATGCACAGAGAAGGAAAAAGATGCTGCTGCAATGGCTGGGGCCCCATGGTAGCCAAGCAATAACCCACCAAAGAGTGGCAGGATTATTGGTGGTTGTCAAGAAAGTGTAAAAATTAGTCATTAAATAGAAAAATTCTGGAAATAATGAAGGCCAACTACAGTAAGTTATTGGATGCCATAGGTAATTTGCAAGTGAATCTTACTAATACATTTAATCAAAAGCAGTATGAACTCCAGAATAGGTGCCACACCAGTCCCGTGGAATTCAAACTGCAATTCATGAATTTAACACACAACTTAATGAACAGTGAGAGCAAACAAAATGTCGGCTAGAAAGAATCATGATAAAATTCAGGTGCAAAATGATGAAACTGAGAAAGTCAAGAATATCTGCCATGTTAACAAAGAGTCACTTTTTAAATTAATTGTACGTGTACATATGCAACGCAATGAGTTGGGCACTCAATCAGATGAAATCTGCTGAACAGTCATAGATGGAATAAGTAAAGAGCTTCTACTGGATGAGATTACTCCACAAAATGCCAAATTTAATGACAACATTGATAACGCAACTCACATAATTCTAGATAATGGAATG
This sequence comes from Schistocerca nitens, assembly GCF_023898315.1. Lineage (NCBI taxonomy): Eukaryota > Metazoa > Arthropoda > Insecta > Orthoptera > Acrididae > Schistocerca > Schistocerca nitens. The sequence continues at coordinate 198,689,265 of NC_064623.1, read as the reverse complement.
GGGGCACAAAGTTTTCAAGGTCATTAACCAAAACAAGGTTTCCATGTCACACACTTAATGAAACAGTCCCAACACATATTTCTGAGACATTAACAGAACAGGATAAAATAAGATACTTGCATTAACTAGATTAAATGTGAAGCACATGTCTCAGATATTTGTGTTGTTGTTTTTGTTGTGGTCTTCAGTCCTGAGACTGGTTTGATGCAGCTCTCCATGCTACTCTATCCCGTGCAAGCTGCTTCATCTCCCAGTACCTACCGCAACCTACATCCTTCTGAATCTGCTTAGTGTATTCATCTCTTGGTCTCCCTCTACAATTTTTACCCTCCACACTGCCCTCCAATACTAAGTTGGTGATCCCTTGATGCCTCAGAACATGTCCTACCAACCGGTCCCTTCTTCTAGTCAAGTTGTGCCACAAACTTCTCTTCTCCCCAATCCCATTCAATACTTCCTCATTAGTTATGTGATCTACCCATCTAATCTTAAGCATTATTCTGTAGCACCACATTTCAAAAGCTTCTATTCTCTTCTTGTCCAAACTATTTACTGTCCATGTTTCACTTCCATACATGGCTACACTCCATACAAATAGTTTCAAAAATGATTTCCTGACACTTAAATCTATACTCAATGTTAACAAATTTCTCTTCTTCAGAAACGCTTTCCTTGCCATTTCCAGTCTACATTTTATATCCTCTCTACTTTGACCATCATCAGTTATTTTGCTCCCAAACAGCAAAACTACTTTACCACTTTAAGTCTCTCATTTCCTAATCTAATTCCCTCAGCATCACCAGACTTAATTCGACTACATTCCATTAAATCTCGTTTTGCTTATGTTGATGTTCATCTTATATCTTTCCTTCAAGACACTGTCCATTCTGTTCAACTGCTCTTCCGAGTCCTTTGCTGTCTCTGATAGAATTACAATGTCATCGGCAAACCTCAAAGTTTTTATTTCTTCTCCATGGATTTTAATACCTACTCCAAATTTTTCTTTTGTTTCCTTCACTGCTTGCTCAATATACAGACTGAATAACATCAGGGAGAGACTACAACCCTGTCTCACTCCCTTCCCAACCACTGTTTCCCATTCATGTCCCTCGACTCTTATAACTGCCATCTGCTTTCTGTACAAATTGTAAATAGCCTTTCGCTCCCTGTATTTTACCCGTGCCACCTTCAGAATTTGAAAGAAAGTATTCCAGTCAACATTTCAAAAGCTTTCTCTAAGTCTAGAAATGTAGGTTTGCCCTTCCTTAATCTAGCTTCTAAGATACGTCGTAGGGTCAGTATTGCCTGACATGTTCCACCATTTCTACGGAATCCAAACTGATCTCCCCCAAGGTAGGCTTTTACTAGTTTTTCCATTCATCTGTAAAGAATTCACGTTAGTATTTTGCAGCTGTGACTTATTAAACTGATAGTTTGGTAATTTTCACATCTGTCAACACCTGCTTTCTTTGGGATTGGAATTATTATATTCTTCTTGAAGTCTGATGGCATTTAGCCTGTTTCATACATCTTGCTCACCAGATGGTAGAGTTTTGTCAGGACTGGCTCTCCCAAGGCCGTCAGTAGTTCTAGTGGAATCATTGCCTACTCCGGGGGCCTTGTTTTGACTCAGGTCTTTCAGTGCTGTGTATCCAAAAGATTTCCAAAAATGAAGAATTTGAAGCAACATCCTTAAATAAATTTTGGTCTTGGGAAAAACAGTGGATACAAAATAAAATATTCCACCCAGTGCCAGAGACAGAGAGCAAAACCTATCGCCAGAATGTGTCAGAAGCCATGGCTGTAATCTGAGAACTTGTGATTCGGTAATGTAAATGGAGGTTTGGAAATGACCAGCTCTGAAGCTAAAGCTGGAAATGGGTGTGAAGCACAACAAACACTATCAATTGTAAACATGTTACTGATATGAAAAGAGATTTATATGGAGAGGAAGGAGAGAGTGATAAAGAAAGTTTGATGCCTTTTGTATACATGGAAATATGGAGTATTATTATGGGTGCATTAGTGAATTCAGTTCTAAATCAGAAAATCTATTTTCACTACTAAATAACCTGGTTGCATTTTCTGTATTTCCCGTTAGTGGAGGGGGGGGGGGCACTGATGACCTTGGAAGTTCAGTCCCATAGTGCTCAGAGCCACTTGAACCTGTTAGTGGTGTGCATCAAATCAAAGTAAACCCATTAGAGTTCAGGCACTATTAAATTTCAGAATTCAAGAAGGTGAATATAGGAAGAGTGTATTAATAGTTGGATTTCATAACATCAGTTTAGTTCTTTGATTGTGAAGAGCTTTGTCAATGCATCCAAGCTGAATAGTGGAGAGAAGAGGAAATAGTAAATATTTGTGTGATGAGGTCATTGGGGTGCTACATTTGTCAATATGAGGTTGATTTGTTTTCAATGAAAGGAAGGAACTGCAATGTTAGATAGCTCTGAGGAAGATGCTGGGCTCCATGAGAAAGAACATCTTCATCATTATCAGACTAGAATTCAAAACGAGATCCAAACATTAGTGGCCATGCCCAAAGCTAAACCAGATGAACAGGTAGAAGGATTAAGATGTTACACCAATATATTTACAAAAACACCTCATGTGATCAAAGGATGCATTCGTAAAGATGAAGTGAAGAATCATCAGCCATTCTGTAGCAAATTGGGCCCAATGCCATTGGCCAATAATGAAAGATGATCTGTGGGGACATCATTAGGCATCTAATGAAGATGTTGAAAGAACTGTGAGACTGCGGGACTGCGGTTGTGGAATCAGAGTGTCGACTTCTTCCATGATGGCTTCAGAAAACTTGTTCATCGTTGGCAGAAATGTATCCAATTGGCTGATTATGTGCATAAGGAAACATTGGTAATGAAAGGTCATGTTCTAAGGATTATTTCTATGTTTGATTTATTAAAATATTCCCTCCCAAACTCAGTTACCAAAGGTGGAGGCATTACTTTTCATTCAACCTTTGTATACTCTAGTGTTTCTGACCAGAGGACCAATTTGAGGACTCTTTTGTGATGCCACTGCCTTCCACTGTGAGGGTCTCCAGTTTTTGGCAATATACAGTTGCTGTTCCATCATTATGAGGGGGTGAGCCATCAGTCATGTCCTGCTTTCATGGTATTTGTGGTATTTGTTTACAATATGCACTGCAATTTGTTGAGCAACTAACTGCATTTAATTCTTGTACTAATGGAACTTTGTCACACGGCTAAAGGTGAAGGAAAATGTTTTGTGTATAATTAGTTCCTTGCTACTGCAACCTGCCCTCGTTATCTTCTTTTCCTACTGTATGAGTGTGGAAAAATAACCAGGTTTTCAGGTTCTTTTAAACATGCTCCATTAGAGCCAGAGGGTAGTATAGTGGTGTCGTCTTGGAGTACCAACTTAACTTCGCTCAGTCTTAAAGCAGATACAGAGAGCCCACCTGAAGTGAGCAATGTTCATCTACCCTCATGTAAAAGGCATGTAGTGGCAATGCTCTTCCTTCCACCTACACTGTAAGGTATGTGGCCCACTAAGGAACAAACTGGAAGCGACACTGCTGCCTGTGAGATGGTGGGTATCTAATGCTTTCAGCAAGCTTTTAAATCTTATTAGCAAAAACCTACAATAATAAGGCATTAGGTTTAATTTTTTTCAAGGTACTAGATATAACTGATCCACAAGAAGTGTAGGACTGTCAAATTAATTTATTTCATTTGTATCAGAGCAAATTTTGTGAGGGAACGCTACCAGTAGACTCTGCTTAGTGAGTACTGCTGTAGTTATGATGTCAGACTTTGGGATGCAGTTTCATTAATATTCAAGAGGTTAATGTCACTATATTTATTAGGAGATGGTAGCTTTTAAATTATGTGCATATTTAATACTCATTTTATTATGAAAAGGTTAGATTGCTACTCACAGTAATGTAATGAAGATTTTGAGTTGCAGACAGGCACAACAAAAAGACTGAGATGAAAGTAAGCTTTCAGCCAGAAGGACTTCTTCTAAAGGAGAAACCACTCACACACATTCACACACACACATGTGACCACTGTCTCTGGCTGCTGAGGATGATGGGAGAAGCACCCTGTGTGGTAGGGGTATGGTGGAGTCTGGGATGGTGAGGGGGAGGAATAGACAGGTTTTCCCCATTCCCATTTTCAATCAAGTTCTACTTGTTAAAGACCTTGCCCCCTCTCTCATTCGCTACAGTGGATACATGATTTCCCCTTCAATTCTACCTGCCTGACTTGACCCAAAACCAATCTTGAATGCTGCCTGACACCTGCCTATCACATTCAACCTGAAACCAATCTTGAACCAAGCCTTATTCAGTTCACTCCTCCATCCATCCATGACCCACACCCACTGCATCCAAATCACCACACGTTAATCTTACAGAATTTCTTATCCTTGAACCTTGTCTCACCATCATTCCAAAAATAACTTAACATACAAATTAACCTTACATCTGCAGAAAGAATCACAATCCACTACATGAAAACTGATCGGCAAGAATTATCTGTCTGAGGACTCTATTAGCTGTCAGATTCATCTACCTACAACCCCAGCCACAGTGGAACATGCCAGATATCCAGTAGGATCTCCAGTCTCTCCTAAAATCCTCAGGCCCATCCCAGATTCTCTCCCCTGACTCTCTCTGCCTGTATCTCTCTCTCTCTCTCTCTCTCTCTCACTGCCACTCCCTCCACCCCTTCTCACTCTTACCACACCTGTGCCCCTAACTTCATACTTCCTGATGTCCTACCCATGATGCCCCATTGTGGCCAGTTAGTGTGCACCACTGACAGATTATCTGCTCCTTTCGACCAACACCTTCAACCTATTAACCATAATCTACCATCCTAAATGAAAGATGTCAACAATTCCCTCCACTGACTGTCCACAGTTCCTGTTCCTTTACCACACAGTGACTTGCTCGTTACTACTGGAGCCACGTCCTTTTACACTAAGATCCCTAATGGCCATGACCTTACCCCTACTGAACACTAACTCTCCTAATGCCCTGACACATTCCAGACTTACAACCTCCTTCCTGGTCACTATATCCTCACAACTTTGAAGGAACCACCAACAAACAAATCCATGGTATGGCAATGGGCACCCACGTGGCACCATCCAGTGCCATCCTATTCATGGGCTATATAGAGGAATTCGTATTAAACACCCAGAATCCCAAACTTCTCATCTTGTTCACATTCACTGATGAAAACTTTGTGATGTGGATTGCGGGTGAGAACACATTATCCACATTCCTACAGAACCTCAACACCTTCTTCCCCATCTGCTACACACGGTCCTTCTCAGCCCAATAACCCACATTCCTTCATGTTGACCTCCACCTCAAAGATGGCTACATTATTAGCTTTGTCCATATCAAACTTACCAACCACCTGCCATCCATTCCACAGCAAGGAGTCCCTTCCAAACATCTTAGTTACCTGTTGTTGTGCATATGTGCAGTAACAAGCAGTCCTCTTGAAATATGCTGAAGGTTTCACTTCAGCCTCCACAGACCAATATCACCCTCCCAACCTTCGACACAAATAGATATCCTGTGTCTTACCTGTCCAGTCAAACACCACCTCCCAAAGTCCCACCATCTGGCCACAAAAGAGCATTCCCCTTGTGACTCAGTACCACCCAGCACTGGAGCAGCTGAAACACGTTCTGATAGGGTTTTGGCTACCTCTCATTGTGCCCTGAATTGAGGAATGTCCTGCCCACTACTCTATCCACATCTCCCATTGTGGTATTACATCATCTATCAAACCTACAATATTCTCCTCCAGCCCTGCTCCCAATCCATTGTGTCTATGTCCATTACAAGGATATGAGACTGAGGCAACATCTGTCCCATACATCCTCCCATCACCACCTACCTCAGTTCAGTCACAAGCAATATCTATCCCAACAAATGCAGGTCTTCTTGTGAAAGCAGTAACGCGATCTACAAGCCAATCATCAACCACTGTGCTGCATTCTGTGTGGGTGTGACAACCGACAAATTGTCTGCCTGCATGATTGGCCACTGACAAATGTGCTCGCATCACTCAGTTGTTGAGCACACTGCCCAACACAGCAATCTTCACTTAATGACTCCTCCATTGCTGTGCCATCTGAATCCTTACTACCAATACCAGATTTTCTGAACTGTGTATGTGGGATCTCTCCTTGCAATATATCCTATGTTCCCATAACCCACCTGGCCTCAACTTTGGTTAGTCATTTTTCTTCACCTGCCTATCCTTTCACCTGTTCCCACTCCAATAACATACAACCTTCTATTTTTCCAGTGCAATCAAGATTTTTTACTTCATTCTCTTACTTCTGCCTGCTTAATTCCCCCCTCTCACTGCCGCATAACTGCCCAACTGCACCTAGCTTCACTATGCTCTCCCCAACACATCGCTGCATGCTCCTACAAGTAGGATATTACTGTAAATTGTGTTTGTTTGAATGTGTGTGTGTGTTGCCTATTTCAGAAGAAGGTCCTTCGGCTGTAAGCTTATTTGTAATGTGTGCATCTTACCGTCATGTGTGAATTTAATGTAGATGCATTTGAATGTAGATTCATTTTAATCAAGATATGTAGGCAGACCTTTTCCCACATATTCCAATGGTACCTTGCAGCACTATATAGATCAAATACTTTACATTTTATAAGATACTGAGTGACAATGGACCATACAGCATAAGGCATCAAAATTCCCAGTACTAGCAGCATGACCAAAGCTGGTGTTTGCTAATTTAGTAACTGGAGTCTATATAGAAAACTATATCCTTGCACATATTACATTATGCAGCCATAATTTATATTTCAAATGCATATACGAATTCATCTTGTGATAGTGAATGAAATGGAATCTGCATAGCATATGCCACTTTTGTCTTTGAATCTCCTTAGTGCACAGTCTGTGACGATATTGCTAAATAAATGAACTGTTGCATGCATCTTCCTGGAATGTCTATGAGTGTAAACATATATTACATCTTTTAACCCTCTCTTTTGCTGTGAAATGGACTGCTTAGGTAAGAGTACATTCTACACTTGCAAGAAACAACTGAATGGTAAAGTGTACCAGAAATTAGTTAACAAGGAATCGGTTTTGTGTTTGTAAAGCTAGGGTGATCATTCAATGTTTGCTATAAACTGACACAAAAGTGAAAAATTTTGCTTTAATTCATACCTCGTGCTTGCACCACCTATTCCCAAATATCATCACATATTTGCAAAGCTGTTCTGGCCATGAAAAAAGTTAAGTTACTTACGGATACAGTATTACCTTCCAGAATTATAAAACCAGCAATTTCACATTGCTCACACTATTAACTTGAGGTCTGCTTGCATGCCTTTCATGTTGCATAATGTCTTTTCTATGCAAATATGTGTTGCACAACATTCATTTCTGTTGATTTGTTCTCAGGCTGGGACTAATAGATTTATGAAATAATAATCAAACAGCATTCGATTGCTGAGAACACAGAAGTTACTCAAAACCAGATTTCAAGGTTAAAAGCCACACTCAGTGATACCAGATTCAAGAGGTAGCTATTCAAGTGCTCCAAACCTGTAAAGGATACACAAATGGAAGACATGAAGAAAGGTAATGTTTCATTAACCCTAGAAACACCAAGATGTTTTAGGTTACATGGAGCACCAACCAAGGGCAAATTTTGCCTGTGTTACAATTAGTTGCAAATCTTGCAATTTGTTGTAATATGTATTTATTTTATGTAATTCTGTTTCCATTGAGATATTAGTTTAACAGGAAATAGTAACAACATAATTGAAACCATAATTTTTTAACACTCATAGGTTGAATACAACAACCAAGAATGGTCAAATCTTGGTCAATGAAAGTTTGTGTAAACAAGATAAGAAGGTTTGTAATTGAATACAAAGGCTGTCTAAAGTTTCTATACACTCTTTGATCTATTAACTAAATAATACAGCTTTGTTATTGAGAGAAAGTTTCAAAAACAGAAATGAAAACACTTGCTAAACTACATGTTATTGTACGTTGAAAACTCTTGGAAAACACTTTTCACTTGGAGAGAATATTTTCACTTACAGATGACATTCACCTCGTGCACACAAAATGATTGATTCTGAATTTTTCTTACACAGATGGCGCCCACAGCTTTCACATGTTAACTTGGTTTTTGTGATGTTGTCTCTTGCTCTCTGGTTACTTATATTCTTCAAACATAAGTAGCACCTTGTTTTCCTAGTTGGTTCTTCATTTGCAGCAATTTTGTTTACCTTTAGTTTCTTTCCTAGGATCTCTCCCATCACGCAAATAACAGGCAACTGGAGTCCTTTCAAATCCATGGCTCACTCTTCTACATATGGTTTCAAATTTCATAGCCTAATTCATGGAGATACCGTTTTCTGGTGTTTGGTTTCTCTTCATTCCATTTAGGTGCATTCATCTTGAACATTGTGTATCAGTTAACTGCAGCTGTATCAAGTAGGCTGTAGAACATTGACAGTGGCCATCTTCTCATACCCCTTTTTGTTGAGTATGTCCTAACCATTTGATCTATGGCATCCACTCCTCCCTTAGTGGAATTATAGTACATGTTTACATGTGTTTTCTTTTTTTGGTGTATCAACTTCTACTCCTGCATTATGTTGTTGTGTAGACAACATCAACAGATTTTTCTTTGGTTTTTCCTTTGTGATGTAAGAGACAATTATTACTGGTGGCTTCTTAGAAGATGAGTCTGTGAATGCGAATTTGGAGGAATACAGCTCTGTGCCTGCTGTCATCTTCAGTTCCTGCGGTACATGTTTTCTGTTTGATTTTAGTGTCCCAACCAATGTGTTTGTAGTCTTGATAGAGAATGTTCGCCAACTCCACAGAAGTGTAGAAGCACTCAGTTGTGACACTGTAACCTGTATTCTTTATTGGCTCCACCAGTCTCTTCACAATCTCAAGAGGATCTTGTTCACTGGCAAGCCTACTGTCTTTTCCTGCATACACTTCCATTTTTATTGTGTGTCGTTCAGTTCCACTACAAAGCATTCTGACTAATATTCCATATTTTCCAGGTTTGTCTCTGAGGAAAACTTTGAAAGCACACTGACCTCTGAAAAGACACAACATTTCATCAATTGTATTGTCAGGTCCATTTCTGAAGTACCGTGGGAATATTTCATTCGATACTTCAAATACTTCACACAGCGGCGCAAATTTGTCATGTACACGTCTTTCTGACCTGGTGCCTTTATCATCAAAGTGAAGAATTTTCAGCAGCTGATATGCTCTTGTCTTACCCATAGCTCCTCTATAAATCACTCTTCCCAATAAATTAGAAGATAAATCAGATAAAGGAGTATTGGTGTGCTGGTAAACTCCCATTAGAATTAAAATTCCCATCAATGCATATATTTCAGAATTGCTAATGGGAGATACGTTTCCTCTTTCAGCTTCTTCATTTGTATGGTCAAGTATTTTCTGTACTAATTCAGGAGTGAAAGTTTTTTTAAATGATTCACATATGCATGTTACTTTCCCAGCACTGGTTATTGTTTGACTTTCAAGGACTATGTTACCAAAATCCCTTTTACTATATTTCGGAGCTTCTGCAAGATACACTCTGCCAGAACTTGTAACATATTTATCTGGAGCGTTACCTGCACGGTCTGTTTCCTCTTCATTGTCCTCCACTTCTTCACTGGAATCCTTTTCTACTTCTGTATGATCTGACTCAAAATCACTTAAATCTGATAATTCATCGTCAAGTAACACTTCTGCAAGAACTTCTGCATTGTTCAAGCCTCTATAACTCATCTTACAAAATCTACTTTACAATAAAGGTGTCGCTCTAATGTGACAATCTGCTAATAGTAATAATGGCAAGTCTAAAATCAACAATGAAAGTGAAACTCAACAATTAGACACTCAACAAACCACTGTAAAACTAATGTTCGAGGTTGTCAACTGAATAAAAGAAAGAGAAACGTACAGTCAAATTTTGCCCATGCTTGGTGGTTGTAAGGAAGATAATAAGAATTATGGTCGCATGGAGTACCAACCCTGGGCAAAATGTGCCCTTGGGCATAAAATTCCTATTTTGTACTTGCAATTATAAAAATTTAAACATAGAAACGTACAGCATAGTGCATTAAAAGGTAACAAACAAACAGAAAAAGACCCAAAAACATAGAAGGATAATCGTCATGACATTTTTAAAAAATAAAAATATATGGGCAAATTTTGGCCGTACTTGGTGTTTCTAGGGTTAATCACCCCGCACAGAATATATCCTGTAACTAAGGCTGTGAAGGAATGATAGGCCTTGTGCCATCACCAGAGCTCATTTTTCCGCTGTTCACCTCTCTCAGCTCTCAAACATAGCCTGAAGTAACTAATGTCCAGCCTGGATGTCACATCAGGTTTCAGAAGCAGCTGGTGTTGGACGTGTAGTTGGGGCCAGCATCGCAACTGCAGCCTCAACTTGCAATCCAGCACTACGGTTTCGTGAGTGATTCTTACTTTTGGCTTTTTGTTATCTGTTATGGCCACAATTAGCCATAAGATGTTCCCCATGAGTTAAAATTGGATTTGAAAGCCTGCAGACTCCTACAGCTTCAACACAGTTTTGGAACAATGGTAAAGAATGCTATTTGTGATAGGTTAACTGTGAATACTTTAATCTGTCTGGGCATATACAACAGCAGTGCCAGTTATGCTGTATTGTGGCATTGCAAGATTCAGTGCACTGCTGCACTTCATGGCCAAAGCTTCCACAAGAATCACACATAAGGTTTAATCTTACCGTGTACCTGGTTTTACATTAACTGTGGTGATCCATCATATGTTCTGTGTTATTAGATGCAGGTTGCACATGTGTTGGAAACAGGAATAGCACTGATGCACATAGGGATCAAATTTTTGAAGATGCAAGTAGCATGGTTATATTTTGAAGCAATTCAAGTGTGGGGACAAGTGGTGATGGTAGAGATAAAAGCCTAGATGATTATATCTATCCCCTCTATAGATCCTGTTGCTGCTAATTTGGTACCTCCTTTTTCAGACAAATTGACTAAGGATGTGCCAGTATTTATAAGTGACTTCAAATCTGCTGCAAAGTTACAAATTGTCTGGATGAGACATGCTTGTATATGGTCAAGTGTTTCAGTTGACTGATGACATGAAGCCTTATGTCATGTTCCGTGTAGGACAGAATAAGGCACAGACATTCATACAGCTTGTGAAGGGGCTTTATGAATGGCATTGCAAAGAGAACAGCACAAGATTTTTTAGAGAACAGCACAAGAAATTTTAGGGAACATCTTAATGGATTGGAACAGAAAAGAAATGATGTGATAGAAGCATTTACGGACAGAACTCATAGGATTTTGAATCGGCCTTCAATCTTAAGGCAAAACTCAGAAGCAGGAAGAATAAATTTGCAAGAGGCTAGATGCTGCATGTGTTTTTTAAGAGGATTTCCAGGAAATAGGTCAAGGAGGACCAGTTGACAAAGGAACCGAAATCCATTTTCCTCTGAGATGAAATGTCATTGGTGTGGACATGTGGGCCATGTTAGGAAGTAACTCCATCAAACTCCATATTATGAATGGAAAGTAGTGCATCATGCACCACAGTGTTGAAACTAGACAGAAGAGACCACTTTGAGACAAATGTTCATCAAATGCCAAAGGGAACTCCGCAACTGACAGATAATGTTCCCAATAAAACAGAGTATCATGAAAACATATGCAGAGGTAGAATGCTGTTTGTGGGTCACAGTAAAAGGAACACAACATAGATTTTTGGTGAAGACAGGGGCTCATGTCAGAAGCTATACTAGACATCTTAGGTAGATGCCAAAGACTACACCATATAGGACACCTGGAGGAAAGACAATGATGTGGCAGCATTGGGATCAACATGGTTCTCTTTCACTGTTGCAGTAAGACATTTAGAGCAGCTTATGAAAATATTGTCACATTTTGGTGTTGGTTATTACACAACCCTGGACATTTTCTGGGAAGCCATAACACAAAAGTTGGTATTTTTCAGTGCAGAATTGAGCTTAATGGGATATTATCCCAGCTGGGAATGATGTGTACAAAATGAACAGCTTGTGTGTCCACTTAAGTTCAGTTTGCATGATATCATTTTGAGAGGTGTAGGAAAAAAGCATCTTGGTGGCTGTGAGTATTGACCTACAAAGTTAAATTATGTGTGTTGTGGAGCTGTGGGAATATAATTACAAGATTAATACATTATAATGTTCTGTGTATTGTAGTGCAGTATATGCAAGAGAAATGGAAGGAGATTATACAGTTCTGGGGCATGTGGATAATTTTGGCTTGAAAGATGTCTCTCTGCCAAAGGTTTCACTGATAGCCAACTTCGACATTCTCGAGGTGGATGATTTAGATATGTCAAGTGGAGATGTTTGCCCCAGGCAGACCATCAACAAATGTACATTAAATTAGATTACACATTAATTTCTGCTGTAGCCAGAGAAAGCAAAGCACCTTCAACCTTTCTAGGACTTATTAATTACTATAGTAAAATTTGTGAAGTATTATGTTGAAATTACTGAGCAGGTATACCATTTATTAAGGAAAGGAGCAAAAATATGCAGTAGTTTACTGACTATTGGGCTGAGATGGACAGTTTGAAACAAACATTAACAACAAATGCAGTATTGGTGTTCCCAACTTTGAAAAATAATAAATTCATCATGTTGTAGTGCCTCGAGAACTTTGGAGTAAATTCTAGACACACTCATATTTTCACTGTCTCTAACACACGTTATTTTAGAGATAAGGGTGGTAAAGTAGAACTATGTCTACTGCCCCACAATTATGTGTGGACAGGATGGACGTGTATTGGGTAGACGATCGGCACTAGCAGGTAGTCAACGAGGCCACCTGAGAAGTTACACATACCGCCTATGGAGTAAACACATCTTACTCTGTGAAATAATAATAATAATAATAATAATAATAATAATAAAAACATTCTTCGCACAAACATTTGATAGTTGTTCAAAGAAGAGGCTTTTATTCTCTCTCTCACTTACTGCCGTACAGTCTGGACAGTTATCTTGTTAAGCTTGGAGAGATTTATAAACAGTATGAGCTGAAAGATGATTGTAATAGAGTCTGTCGGTCTGGAAGGTGTCAATCTTATGAGAAATGTTTAGTGTATGAAAACAGCTACATATTATATATACTATGAAAATAAGTGTTCAAAGTAATTTCGAGTATGCTGAGAGAAGATTGGTGAAGTATCTCCGAGTAAGTTCGACAGCCAAAGGGGGAGTGTGAGTCTTGCAGATTAGTACCACACTACCACCTTAATCATTAGTAACTCCCAGAGTGTGATGTAAACTGTTTCGCTATCGGTGTATTCTCAGCTTTGATATGGATGGCAAGGAAAATCTGGAGGCATAAGTTTCGTGGCCATTCAACGAAGCGCAACAGAAGTATTCGGCAACATGAGATGTTGGCCGTCACCTATGGTATTATGTACTTACTTTGTTACCTGTATGGAAGAAAATTTTAAGCTGTGACAGACCATGCTGTGCTGAAGTTATTGCTGGCTCAAAATATCCTTCAAGTAGTTAAACATGAGTAAGTAGAAATGTTGGAATATTAAGACTGGTGGATAAGAGCATTGCAGAGTGGCAAGAGGCATGGTCAGCTGACACTGACTGCTGAGTATTTAGGACACAGTGGCAGTTTATGACACATGAAAGCTTGTTGTGCAGAATGACAACCTGTGAACCATGCATTGTTGTACCTGCAGTTTTCATAGGAAGTACTAAGGCAAGCATATGACAATGTTTTGGCTGCCCATTGAAGTGGGAGAACAACTGACTGACAAGTGAAAAATTTTGGTGGAGGACAAGGCGAGAGAATGCTCAACAACACGTTACAAACTGTATATCATGCATGCAACTTGCCAATTTCATCCACTCTTAATTGCCTTTGCAGAGATTGGTCCAAGAACATCCATTTCCTCTACTTTAAATGGATTGGACACTTCAATTGAACACTCAGAGGTAACCATTAATCTTGATGAAGATAGGTCACATTTTAGATTTTGTCACAATGGTTGCAGTAACAGATCACCATTGAATGAGCCCATGTGTTTGCCTGCTGAACAACTGGCTACTAAAATTCAGTGTTCCTGACACAATGATAATTAAACAATTATGCCATTTGATACACATCCACAAGTTTAGGGCTAAACCTTTCCAATGTCATCAGGTTGTATGGGTGTCCATCATACAATGCTACTGTAAAATATACAGGAGTATTGTGCTCTCACCCTGTACATTCAGTATTTGAGGTAGTAAAGGTCTACTTGGGGAAAATATTGATTCAGTAAATAAATTATCAAACATACTGCACTAATTTGTCACAGAAGGTAAAAAAAAGAAAATGCAAAAGAGCTGAAGCATCAGGAACAGGTGGAACAGCACGTCAGTAACTTGTGTCAGTATAAAGTCGGACAATGCATTTTATTGATGAATCCCTATGAACCTAATAGTGTACAAAGCGGTCCTGAACGCAATATCAGGGACCTTATCAGGTCACAGAGATGACAACTGTCAATGTCAACTGCCAAAGAACAACCTCCATTGAGCATGTGGGGTGTGTTAATAGGGCATCTGATATTGGCCAGTAGAATGACTGTAATAATGACTCGTATACATACACTTTTGGAAAGGGGAAGAATATTGATGCAAATTCCCTTCACCCTGGTAGTGTACCTCCAGAGCCTCCATATTGGGCTGGTAGTTCTACTATATTGTTATTTTTACTGTACTTTATGGTTTTATAGACAATATTACCATGTATTCTTGGTTCTCAAAAGGAGTACTGAAATGTCCATTGAAACTTAACTTGCCTAATGTGTGTTTTATTGTGTGATAATATGTTGGTAAAGAGCTGTGGCTTATTTTTTGTTGCACGCTCTCGAGCCCGGTAAAGTTGCCCTGTTTATTTCCATGTTCATTCACCAATCTCCCCAGCATCTCTCCAATTCCACGTTGACATACTGTAGCAGAAAATTTCTACAGTAATTAGAATGACTGGAATTAGTAATACTGATGTTTGAGCCTCACCTAATTATTTATCAGAGATAACCGCTCATTCATTTCTTCCTCGAATACAACTTTTACACTTACTATTGAGTGGTAAAACATAATATTCACAATTATAAGTTTCCTTCATCTTTATTAAAGCAAGAACAATATTGGAGTCATTAACATTAGATTCTAACCCAGAGGCAATAAAAAATTCAGAGATAATGCAATGATTATGTTCACTTTCTTATATAAGGAGTAACATCTTTGGTTCCTAGACACAGCACAGTATCTGACACAGTTAATTACAGAATAGAATGTGATACTACATAACACCTCTTCATAGGAACAGTAGTGAATGCACTTTGGAATTGACCACTTGAAGCGGGAGTATTATTTGTGAGACAAAATGACATGATACTTACTTGTCACCAGTGGCAGTTGAGATTTTGGAAAGTAATAAATGAAGTATGGAAGTTACAAGAATCATTTGTGGAGTTTCAAAAAGAGGAGGAGATAGGGAGAGTGTAGACAGAAGTGCAAGGCTACACCTTACATATGAGAAGTTGGTGTGGCATGTACATCACGTAGTAAATGTGGCACCACATACACTGATACAAAAGAAATGAAGATGGCTAATTGTAGACAGGAAGCTGCTGAAGAAAGTATCTGGTACAGTGGGCAATGATGACATTCTGGAGGATAGGGCAAGTACAAGCAATAACAGACACAAATAGGCAATGGTGGATTGGCATAACATACATCTGACAAATCTGGAAAACAAAATATTTAATAAAATCAGGGTAGTACAGAAACTGAATATAGATTTGGCATGACATACAGAGGATCCTTTGGAAATACTGCACTGAAATTTATCCGAGGGGTGGAAAAATTTCAGAATTGTCCCTTTTATACAACTATTTCTGTGTGTTTGAGAATGTACAAAGCTAAATTAATTGAAAACTATTTATGTTGTTGTTATCATTGTCTGAAGACTGGTTTGATGCAGCCATCTGTACTACTGTATCCATGCATCATCTCCAAATTGCTACTGCAGTGTACCATGAAAACTGTGAGATGAATGGAATGGACAGTGTCTTCTGTGTTCATCTTAAGTCATCCTTTCAAAACACAAGTAATGGAATGTTGGCAATTTAAATTATGCAATGCTGTGGGATCTAGAGCCACTAAAAGTAGTAAAAGAGTTTCCTATCTGAGGAGTAAAATAACTGTAATAGGGAAAGTGGAGAGGATGTAAAATACACACCAGCAACGCAAGAAAGCATTTCTGAAGAAGAGAAATTTGTTAATAGTGAATATAAATTTAAGTGTTAGCAAGTCTTTTTCTGAAGCCATGCCTGGAGTGTAGCATTTTAAGGACGTGAAATGTGGGCAGTTCAGACAAGAAAGCTTCAATCTAATATTCTACTCTGGTTCCTGTACAAGCTGCACACAACCTTTTGCTCCAAGTATTTTACCTCTGCTACCTTGGGAATTTCAGAAGGCGTATTCCAGTCAACATTATCAAAACTTTCCTTAAATCTGAAAATACTATAAATGTAGGTGTTCCTATCTTTAACTTATCTTGTAAGACAAGTCGTAGAGTCAGTATTTTGCAACCATTACTTATGAATATTACCAAAGTATCAGTTCAATACCTGCCAGCAGTCACTTTCTTTGGAATTCAAACTGTGACATTCTTCTTTACGGCTTAGGGCATTATGTCTGCCTCACACATATTACACAGCAGGTGGGATAGTTTCGTCATGGCTGGCTTCCTCAAGGATAAACAGTAGTTCTGATGGAATGTTGTCTATTCCAGGGACTTTGTTTCGATTCAGGTCTTTCACTGCTCTATCAAGTTATTATCACAGTACCATATCTTCCACCTCGTCATCATCCGTGTTCTCTTCCCTTTTTTATGATATAGCCTTCAAATTCATTTCAGTGTATAGCCCCTCTATATACTGCTTGTGCCTTTCCCATCTTTGTGAATATCAAGAGCTCGGACAACGAGCCACTATTAAGCACAGTTGCATCTCCTCACTGCAAAGGCCTTCTTAAATTTCCATAAGCAGTATCTATTTGTCACCTAGTTATACATATTTCTATAGACTTACCTTTGTTATGTAATTATTGCTGCCTAGTCATCTTGCATTTTCTGTCACTTTCACTGTTTAGTCATTTTTGTTCCCTTTTGGATGCTTCATTTGCTGCATTTTTGTATTTCCTCTGTTTATCGATTAAATTCACTATCTCTAGAGAAAGTTACGGACTTCCACTAGGCCTCACTCTTGTTACCTATTTGATCCTCTACTCTCTTTACTATTTTATCTCTCAAAGCCACCCATTTATATTCACATAAATTATTTCTCAACTCAACATCCCTTTTTCTCAATACACAGTAATCATACAGGTAAAATGAGATGTCATTTGTACAGTTTTTTTAACCAAATTCTGAATTTACATGCTGCCTTTGCACTAAAACTCACTACATGTAGAAAATTATAACAAAAGAGACTTAACTATCATAGGCAAATTTTTGTGTTTCCTCATACCTATATTTCGTGAAGCTACATTATTAATCAGTAATAAACAACTCCCTTTTGATATTATCTTATTACAAATATCATTTTACTTTCTTTTCAAGTACTTATTAACTGAACACATAATTTTTATATCACATTGTCATAGATAATAACTGTGAGCACTACAGTACTCCATTATCTATGCCTGTCACACAAATGAATATACTTTTCTAAATGACAAACACATTTGTCATTGTCACATTGACTTGGGATTTACCTATTGTTTCTATAGCTTAATGTGCTTACAGTAATGGAAAATGTATTTCAAGCTACAATTGAAAAAAATCCAGTTGAATTATAGCAAAAACACAAAATTGCAGAAAATTATTAGAATAAAAACTGTGTAAATATAATTAAATTTAAAAAAACTAGTATTCTATTTACCTTAAATTTAGAGATGTAGTTGAACTTTACCAAACACAAAGGGAATTTCTATGATTTCTTAATGTTAAATCTGTGATGTAGTAGAATCACAGGCAATCATTGGTAGAAACATGTGACAGTAAATTGTGGTTTCTTTGTCTCATAATGTACATAATCTAAAGAATTTGATTAAAAAAAAAAGGAGACTCATCAAAATTTCAGTAAAATTTCACCATAAACATAGAATAGCTGACGTTAACAAATAACATAATAATAATACAATTTTGTTATATACAGGTACAATAAAATTGCTCAAATTATCATTTCATCCTCTATGAATTCTTCTACCAAATAGCAGCATTTCTCCCAAAGAATCTGCTGTAGCCTCGTTAAATATGTTTTGGACTTTTAACTTGGTATTTTTTGCCATCCCCATATACTGTGGAGGCTGTGCATATAATTTCAACCGGTAGGTGGGTAGCATAAAATTATTTTTATTTCTCTTTCTATGTGTATCATTAAAATGACTCACCTTCAATAATTTTGTCTGCTGTCTAGGAAGATTATAATCTCATATATGTATATGGAGAGTACAGTTAGAATTTGTCCCCCCAGGGGGTCCACAACTCTTTTGTGGATACGTGTGTAGCAAGCACGGGACCCCGAGCTAATGTGGCCTTCCTTCCTTTCTGGGCTGCATACCTTCCCTTTCCGCATCCTTCCCCATCCCCCATCTTCGCCCCTCCTCCCCCCCCCCCCCCTCACCTCTGGCTCTTTCCTTCCCTTTTTCCCCCTCTGGGAGTATGGTTTGTGCCTACGTCCGGAGACGGACGCTCGTAAATGTACCGCATTCTTCGCCTTCTTTGCTTGTGTGTCTTCAACCTTCCTTTGTCCTTCTCTTTTCCTTACCTCTTCTCTTTACCCTTTTCTCCGCTGTGGCGTTTGAGACCTCTCTTCTTTCCTTTCCCTTTCTCTTTCTTCCTCCCTGTGCGTGTCTGAAGGCCGACCCACGCATTGTTGTGCGTAGCCGGTGACGAGGTAACGCGTAATTCCCCACCCCGGGTAGACAGGTAGGACACGTACATACCCCCTGGTAATGGCCAGGCCCAGGGAGGGGTGATTACCCGAGCTGATACCTTCCGAAAGTGTCGATTGGTCCCTCTGTCCATTTGTCGGGGGGTGTGACCTGAGGTGTGAACAATCACCTAAGGCGGGAGTGCCCTCAGAGAGGGCCCCCACAAGGGAGGAGCGTGCCATCGGAGATGCCGGTAATCATGGGGGATTCTTCTGCAATGGTTTCCTCAACTTCCACTATGTCTGCTCACAAGCGTAAGTTCACTGAGTCTCAGCTACAGTCAGTTCTTCCATCGTTGCCACAGTTCCTTGTTGTTTCTCGGTCTGACGCAGGTCACGACTTCTCCACGGTCAACCCTTTCATTATTCAGAAAGGTGTCGACGCAATTGCAGGTCCTATAAAGTCTTGTTCCAGATTACGGAATGGCACCTTGTTGTTAGAAACAGTCAGTGCCCTCCAGGCAAAAAAATTGCTGTGTACTTCACTGCTCCACACCTTCCCTGTCCGGGTTGAACCGCACCGCACTTTAAATTCCTCGCATGGAGTCGTTTATACACGCTCCCTCGATGGGTTGTCCTTATGAAGAAATTCAACACTACCTGTCTGACCAGGACGTAACGGCTGTTCATAGAGTTATGAAAAGGGTTGACATGAACATCATTCCAACCCGCACTGTCTTCTTGACATTTGACAAAGTTCAACTCCCATCGAAAATCAAAGCAGGCTATCAGATAATTTCCGTTCGCCCTTACGTCCCAAACCCTACGCGTTGCTATCGGTGTCAGCGGTTCAATCACACTAGCCAGTCCTGTTCCAATCCAGCCAAATGTGTTACGTGTGGCAAGGATGCCCATGAGGGTGCTTGTCCACCTCCATCCCCTCGCTGCATCAACTGTATGGGTGACCACGCTGCTTCCTCTCGTGATTGCCCCGTTTTTAAGGACGAAAAGCTCATCCAGGAAATCAGAGTGAAGGAAAAGGTGTCGACCTTTGCTGCTCGAAAATTATTCGCCAGTCGACAGCCCACCGTGCCTCAGACAGGAAAATACAGCACTGTCCTTGCTTCTCCTCGGCCAACAAAGGAGGCGGCCATGCAGACTTGCGACCTCACCTTTAGTACCACAGTCGTCAGATCGGCCAGCGCAAAGATCGCCCGTTCAACCTCACCACTTTCGCCTGCCCACTCTATGGCTCACCCTTCATCGGGTTCTGCTAAATCTCGAAACCACAAATCAGACACCAAGACTTCGAAAAAAGAGCATACCCGTAAAGATTTTTTACGTACCCCAACTTCACCACCATCGGTTCCTCCTTCCTCTAAACCTCATACTTCCAAGAAGGCTACAAAGAAACCCAGTTCCTCTCCTTCTCCGCCAAGGCGTGTCCCATCCACAACGCCACCTGGCGGAAATCGCCCTCGGCCGTCTTCTGTGTCGCCGAGGCGCACTGCTGGTGGCCGGTCAACCGGCCGATCGCTGGTGGCAGGAGCTGCTCCTGACCAACCTATGGATCAGGATCTTCTGCCTTCGGCCGAATGCCATTCCATGCTGTCGGTCGCACGCTCTGAGCAGTCGTTGAGTTGACAGCACCCTTGGTCACATTCCTCCATTTTCTGTTCACCCTATGTCCATTGTCCACTGGAATATCCGCGGCATTCGAGCCAATCGGGATGAATTGTCGATCCTCTTACGATCCTACTCGCCGGTCATCTTCTGTCTTCAGGAAACAAAGCTGCGTCCCCATGAACGCTTTGTTCTCCCCCATTTTCAGTCCGTCCGATATGATCTCCCCTCTGTTGAAGGCACTCCAGTCCATGGAGGACTCATGATTCTTCTCCATGATACTCTCCATTATCACCCAATCCACTTAAACACTTCCTTCCAAGCTGTCGCCGTCCGTCTTTCCCTCTCTGGATACACGTTCTCTCTTTGTACTGTTTACATTCCATCGTCCACACAAATGGCACGAGCTGATCTCCTTCATCTTCTTGGTCATCTTCCACCCCCCTATTTGCTGGTTGGGGACTTCAATGCCCACCACCCGCTTTGGGGATCTCCACACCCTTGTCCACGTGGCTCACTATTGCTAGACGTCTTCCACCAAGCGGATCTAGTTTGCCTCAACACTGGGGTCCCCACATTTTTGTCTGCTTCAACGACAAATTTATCTCATTTGGACCTTGCGGTCGGTACTGTTCCGTTAGCTCGGCGCTTCGAATGGTTCGCCCTTGATGATACACACTCGAGTGACCACTTTCCATGTGTCCTTAGACTGCAGCCTCAACTGCCATATATGCGGCCGCGACGCTGGAAGTTTGCCCAAGCCGATTGGACACTTTTTTCGTCTCTAGCGACATTCGATGATCGTCGCTTTCCCAGCGTCGACGATGAGGTCACACATATTACCGACGTTATTCTTACAGTTGCGGAACGTTCAATACCACGAACTTCCGAATTGCCCCGGCGCCCCCCAGTTCCTTGGTGGAACGAGGCATGCCGTGACGCAACACGTGAGCGGCGACGTGCTCTTCGCGTTTTCCGCCACCATCCTACTTTGGCCCACTGTATCCGCTATAAGCAGTTCCGTGCGCGATGCCGTCGCGTCATCCGCGATAGCAAGAAGGCAAGCTGGAAATTCTTTATTATCTCATTTAACACCTTCACTCCCTCCTCGGAAGTTTGGAGTCGGCTTCGACGGTTCTCAGGCGCGCCTAGTTTCTCCCCAGTCTCTGGGCTCACTGTCGCGCATGATACATTAGTGGACCCCGTCGCAATTTCTAACTCATTGGGTCAGCACTTTGCTGAGATTTCGAGCTCTTCAAATTACCCGCCAGCGTTTCTCCTGAAGAAACGTGCAGCGGAAGTGCGACCTCTTGCTTTCTCCTCTCAAAATCGCGAAAGCTACAATACTGTTTTCTCCATGCGGGAACTCCAACATACACTCTCTTCTTCTCGCTCGTCCGCCCCAGGACCGGATGGTATCCACGTCCAAATGTTGCTGCATTTATCAACCCATAGTCTGCGTTACCTCCTTCGCCTTTATAATCGAATTTGGACCGACAGTACTTTTCCCAGACGATGGCGGGAAGCTATCGTCGTTCCCGTTCCGAAACCTGGAAAGGACAAACATCTCCCCTCTAGCTATCACCCCATTTCTCTCACGAGTAGTGTATGTAAGGTTTTGGAGCGTATGGTGAATTATCGTTTAGCTTGGTGGCTGGAATCCCGCAGTCTTTTAACACCTGCCCAATGCGGATTCCGAAAGCATCGTTCTGCAGTTGACCATCTTGTTGCTCTCTCCACATATATCATGAACAATTTTCTCCGGAAACGCCAAACAGTAGCAATATTTTTTGATCTGGAGAGAGTATACGATACCTGTTGGAGGACAGGCATCCTCCGCACACTGTTCTCTTGGAGCTTTCGAGGTCGGTTGCCCCTTTTTCTTCGCGAATTTATGGCAGAGCGCACATTTAGGGTGCGGGTGAACACTACTCTCTCCCGTACTTTCTCCCAAGAAAACGGTGTACCCCAGGGCTCCGTGCTGAGTGTTGTACTGTTTGCCATTGCCATAAATCCAGTTATGGATTGTCTCCTTCCTGATGTCTCGGACTACCTCTTCGTGGACGAATTTGCGATCTATTACAGCTCTCAACGGACCAGCCTTCTTGAACGACGTCTTCAAGGATGTCTCGATCGCCTCCACTCTTGGAGCATCGAAACCGGCTTCCGTTTTTCTGCCAGTAAGACCGTTTGTGTTCATTTTTGGCGACGTAAGGAGTTTCTTCCACCCTCCTTACATCTAGGACCTGTCAACCTTCCGTTTTCGGACGTCGCTAAATTCTTGGGTCTTATGTTTGACAGAAAACTGTGCTGGTCCTCCCACGTTTCCTATCTTTCGGCTCGGTGTCTACGATCCCTCAACACCTTCCGTGTCCTGAATGGTACCTCCTGGGGAGCGGACCGAGTGGTCCTTCTCCGCCTCTATCGCGCCTTAGTGCGCTCGAAATTTGACTATGGAAGCATAGTTTACTCCTCTGCTCGGCCGTCTATTCTTCGGCGTCTCGACTCTATCCACCACCGTGGATTACGTTTAGGGTCTGGAGCTTTTTACACCAGCCCTGTGGAAAGCCTTTATGCTGAGACTGCTGAACCTCCGCTGTCCAATCGGCGAGCAGTCCTTCTGAGTCGTTATGCTAGCCATCTGTCTTCCATGCCTGCTAATCCAGCCCATGACATTTTTTTCGACGCCTCCTTTGATGTAGGGTATGCAGGCCACCCCTCCTCCCTACTACCACCAGGAGTCCGCTTCCGTCAACTGCTCTATTCTCTTTCCTTCCGCTTTCCTAAAACCTTCTTGACAACTTGGGGTACAGCACCGCCTTGGCTCCGTCCCCGGATCTGCCTGCTCCGTGACCTTTGTCAGTTTACCAAGGATGGTACCCCTTCACTTTTTTATCGTCGAGCATTTGCTGCTCTATGTGCACGGACGGCACATTTATTTACACCGACGGCTCGAAAACATCGTTTGGTGTAGGGAGTGCCTATACTGTTGGCGACACCCCAAATCACTTTCGGCTTCCCGACCAGTGTTCGGTTTATACTGCGGAGCTTTACGCTGTTCTCCAGGCTGACCACTACATCCGCCGCCATCAACGGATACAGTACGTTATCTGCTCAGATTCTCTCAGCTCTCTCCTCAGTCTCCAAGCTCTTTACCCTGTGCACCCCCTGGTCCACCGGATTCAGGACTGTCTGAGCTTGCTCCACCT
Source organism: Schistocerca nitens (assembly GCF_023898315.1). Classification (NCBI taxonomy): domain Eukaryota; kingdom Metazoa; phylum Arthropoda; class Insecta; order Orthoptera; family Acrididae; genus Schistocerca; species Schistocerca nitens. Next base: position 198,665,372 of record NC_064623.1, on the reverse strand, counting down.
GGGGGGCGTCTCGGTGGCGTTGCTCTGGCTCCCGGGACACATTTTTATCTGTGGAAATGAGGCGGCCGATATTGCAGCCAAGGCTGCAGTGTCTCTTCTTCGGCCAGCTATTCAATCGATTCCCTTCGCCGATCTACGGAGCGTTTTATGTCGTCGTATTGTTCAATTATGGCACGCGCATTGGTCGACAGTTCCCCATAATAAATTGCGGGACGTGAAAGCTCTTTCTTGTGCTTGGACCTCTTCCTCCCGAACGCGTCGTCGGGAGGAGGTAATTTTAACTTGACTCCGGATAGGACACTGTCTTTTTAGCCATCGGCATCTTTTAAGCGGCGATCCTCCCCCACTCTGTCCCCACTGCTCTCAGCTGTGGACGGTAAGACACCTTTTAATTGAGTGCCCCTATTTTAATCCGTTACGCTCCCGTCTACAGCTATCGCCTGATATATCGTCGATTTTAGCAGATGACACGCGCTCACCCGATCGCGTTCTCGAGTTTATTAGTGCCAGTGAAATGACGTCAGTCATTTGAAGTTTTTTTTTGGGGACAACCAACCCCTTTCTGTAGCGGATTTTTAAGCCTTCCTTCTGATTTTAGTTTCTCCAATTTTATGACTTTCGTTTCCATTGCTACTGGTTTCCATTTTCGGTTTTTTACTGTTTCCTAAGTCACGGACCGGTCGCTAATTGCCATAGCAGTTTTGCGCCCTAAAACCAAAACAAAAAAAAAAGGCCATGTCAGTCAATCATCCAGACTGTTGCCCCTGCAACTACTGAAAAGGCTGCTGCCCCTCTTCAGGAACCACACGTTTGTCTGGCCTCTCAACAGATACGCCTCTGTTGTGGTTGCACCTATGGCACGGCTATCTGTATCGATGAGGCACGCAGACCTCCCCAACAACGGCAAGGTCTATGGTTCATGGTGGGGGGGGGGGGGGGGGCTTTATAAATAGAGAACGGAAATTAAGGAGCTCCTGATTTGGTCGGAGGGTGATAATCACCTGTTATTTGTTATTTAAAGCCTTCTCAAGGTTTAGGTGGTTGCTCCCCATTAATGCACCACTACGGAGGTCACCATAAAATTACTAAGTGTATTTTTTTTTTTTTTTTTTTTTTTTTGTACTCTGGTTACTCGTAAGCTACAACGCGCCCGCTCTTGTGCCAGAGATTTCAAGATTGTTCCAGCGGTGACACATGTCATATTATAGCTATACGATATTATCCTCAACCGTTGTTCACGAAGTGGGTTAATAGAAACCTGAATTCTGAGTTCATATCTTTTCGTATCAATTCGCGAACAAAATAGAATACGCCAATTTTAAGGGTAAGTTTTGCTTTTAATACGGAAGTGCATGGGTCATAAAACGACCCCAGCAAGGCTAGGTTTCAGGTGAATTCGCCATTGTCTACTCCGTGGTCCATAAATGACCTATTACTGGAAGACAATGAGCCAGAGGTTATAAAAAGAAATTGGGAAATCTACACGAAGAATATTCAATTAACACATCGGCGTGGAGGCGTCCACTACAACATAGGCTGATGTCTGGCTAGGGGCTGTGGCATATTTAGAAAATATTTAGGCACAACGAAGGGGTAGCGAAAAAATGACTCGGAAGATGTGGGGACTTGGGATGTGATATGGGCATTGTCTTCAGTGAGCTGCGTTATCCAGGACCGCAGCAAGTAATAAAAAGTGGAATGTTTTTGTGATGAGGTTTAGGATGTGTATCGTTGCTTAACACAAGGACACAATGTTCAGTACACCACATCTTTTTACGTATATTCTACTCTATATCTTGTGTAATCCAGGTGCTGCTTCTAGATGCTGCCGTAGGTCAGTTTTGGAGTTACTGCATCGCCACATGGGGTTTATGCAACAGTTCCAATAAGTTTGTGCTTCATGATCGCAACAGATTTTATTTCGCACACTACATGTTCGGCAGCGAACGTAAAACTTGCTGTTGATACAATATTCGATCTGAGACTCCCGAATGGCGGCGTACAATGCGCCTTTATTTATAGTTTTAAGCATTACTGTCATTTTTATCTATTGAATTTTGGATTTATACAATTAAAGTTTTTAGATACATCTTCCCAAATTACATGGAAAATTACTTGGAGTAAGAGTAATTTTATACAAAGACACTTTCTATTAAGACTATAAATTACATGTTTTATCATTGCAACAACATATTTCGTTAACTGCATATACTAATCAAAAAGAGTTTTGCATCATCCCCGTTCCCAGAACGCCTACAGATAGACGTTCACTGTGCATATCGTATCACAGACAGTCCTTTTGACTGTTGACTAAATCCGCCCGACGATGTAAACAACCACGCATGAGCAGCGCCTATTAGACAGAGTGGGTCCGACAGCCGATCAGTTCATTCCACCAGGAAGGAAGCACACGACTCGTGTTGTCAGTAGTTCAACCTGGCCCAGACGGTCAATACCGCGGTTCGATCGCGTCCGCGTTGGTCCTTCGCGCCAGGAAGGGCTTTTAACAAGGGAAATGTCCAGGCGTCTCGGAGTGAACCAAAGCGATGTTGTTCTGACACGGAGGAGACGCAGAGAGACACAGGAACTGTCGATGACATGCCTCGCTCAGGCCGCCAAAGGGCTGCTACTGCAGTGGATGATCGCAACCTAAGGATTATGGCTCGGAAGAACCCTGACAGCAACGTCACCATGTTGAATAATATTTTTCGTGCAGCCACAGGACGTCGTGTTACGACTCGAACTGTGCGCAACAGGCCGCATGATGCGCAACTTCACCCCCGACGTCCATGGCGAGGTCCATCTTCGCAACCGTGACACAATGCAGCGCGGTACAGATGGGCCCAACAATTTGCCGAATGGACCGCTCAGGATTGGAATCATGTTCTCTTCACCGATGAGTGTCGCATATACCATGAACTAGACAATCGTCGGAGACGTGTTTGGAGGCAACCCGGTCAGGCTGAACTCGTTAGACACTCTGTTCTGTGAGTGCAGCAAGGTAGAGATTTCCTGCTGTTTTGGGGTGGCATTATGTGGGGTCGACGTACGCCGCTGGTGGTCATGGAAGGCACAGAAACGGGTGTACGATACGTAAATGCCATCCTCCGACTGATAGTGCAACCATATCAGCTGCACATTCGCGATCGCGAGGCATTCATCCTCCTGGACGACAATTTGCGGCCTCATGGCGAATGACTTCCTGCAGGATAACGACATCGCTCGACTAGAGTGGCCAGCATGTTCTCCAGACATGAACACTATCGAACATGCCTGGATTAGATTTAAAAGTGCTGTTTATGGACGTGACCCACCAACCACTCTTCGGGATCAACGCCGAATCACCGTTGAGGAGTGGGACAGTCTGGACCAACAGTGCCTTGATGAACTTGTGGATAGTATGCCACGACGAACGCAGGCATGCATCAACGCAAGAGGACGTGCTATTGGGTATTAGAGGTACCAGTGTGTACAGCAATCTGGACCACCACCTCTGAAGGTCTCGCTGTAAGGTGGTACAACATGGAATTTGTAGTTTTCATGAGCAATAAAAAGGGCGGAAATGATGTTTATGTTGATCTCTATTCCAATTATCTGTACAGGTTGCGGAACTCTAGGAATCGAGGTGATGCAAAACTTATTTTGATGTATTATTTTACTGACTGGAAGGAAAATGATCACTTCCAGGTGGACAGGGCGATTAGTTTTATTGAATGAAAGACCTAGATTCAATTAATGTTATATGAGTAAAGTCTTACATTTCTGCATGGTCGTAATTACGGTTCTATTAACTAACACCAATTAAAACATGAGTATTCTTAATTCTGACTGAAAAATCATAGTGTCATATTTCTATTAGGGATACAAACAATTTCTGTTTTTTTTTCAAAAATAACTCTGACTTGCAAATATCGGAACTTCAATCGTTAATTACTCCATAATCACAACATCTAAATTACTCCTACCGTGTGCGTGTAGGTAGTACTGTATGTAAATTATGTTACATTGGTTTTTAATCCAACATGTTTCTTTCATTCCACATACTGGTGACGGCCAATGTAAACGATGTCAGAACAACAGTTTAAATTAGAAAATTACCAAATATGCAGCAACCAGTCGCAAAATCATGTTTTATTTATTCACTTTTGCAAATCGATTTCAACTGATTAACAGCCATCATCGGTGCTTTCAACCAATATGTGCCCTGAGTAGTAATACTGTCTTAAGCAGAGGTGAAACATAAAGTGATCACTTGATGGCTGTTAATCAGCTGAAATTGATTTGCGAAAGTGAATAAATAAAACATGATTTTGCGACTGGTTGCTGCATATTTGGTAATTTTATAGTTTACAGTCGCTGATCGACTTGGGAACCACATGGAGCCCACCATTCATAAGTTGAAATTAGTGTAAATTACTAAGTTGCTGCAGGAAGAATCTTCGGTGTATCACAGTATTCGAATCCAGATAACCAGAAACACGTTTCCTTCATTCCTGGTGAGACACAATGTAGACAGTGTCAAAGTAACAGTATAAATTGGTGTAAATTACTAGTTACATATATGCACTCTGCGGGAGAGTGGAGATGAGATTAGAATAAGATACAAGATCCCAAAAAGGGTTGTAATATTACAAGCAGTAAGTGAAAAAATAAGAGCGCAGATTAGCCGGTTAAGGCTGGGATCTGATAACCAGAATGGGGAAAATCCACTAATTACTTAGTTACCTAGTAACTACTAGACAACTGGGCCCAAATCATCAAGGCACTGTGTAAGCTGGTGATGGCTCCATAATGGTGTGGGCTGTATTATTTATCTAGTAGCAGATCTCTGATAATGCATTTGGTATGATCTGTTCCCCAACGACATTGATGTACCTTAGATTTAAACACTACAGGAATTACCACTCGTGTCTTGCCTGATACTGGATGTATGAGAATGACACCTTTTTACATTTTATATGCAGGCCTCATATCCCAACAAAATGTAATCTCTGGTTGATTAATAGTTTCTTATCATTGGACCACTCTGAACATATTGTCTGATCTTAGTGAAAAGTTTTTTAGAAGTTTCACAATTAAATATTCGTTTATTGTGAAATTTTCCACAGTGTCTCGATCTTTTTTGTATTTATGTATATCGTTGGTTGACACTCCACGTTAGTTAACTGAATGCTGGCCTGCGTCAATTGGATACCCTCCAAATTAATGAACACGAAACTCATGAGTGTTAAATTAAATTTGAATTCCAACGTGCACTCGGTTTGTCTGCCGGGGGGCCTCATCCAAGATGTGGAGGCGGCCTTGCCTGCGGCTATCGAGCGTACGGGGTGCAGCCGTCTGCAAGTAGTTGCTCACGTCGGCACCAATGATGCCTGTCGCTAAATCGACAGCAAACGCGTAATGGAAATATTTTAGATCTGGTAGCCACGAACAGACCAGACCTCATCGACGGTGTCAGTGTTGAGACAGGGATTAGTGATCATGATGTTGTCTTTACGACTACTGTTACGAAAGTTAAAAAGTCGGTCAAGAAGGCTAGGACAGTATTCTTACTAGAAAGAGCACATAAGCAGTTGTTAGCATCCAACTTAGTAAATGAATCGATTTCATTTACTTCCGGTACGATGGACGTGGAAGAATTATGGGCAAATTTTAAACACATTGTAAATCACGCATTGGACAAGTAAGTGTCGAAAAAGTGGGTTACGGACGGAAAAGACACACCGTGGTTTAACAGCGCAATTCGGAGAATACTCAGGAAGCAAAGACAGTTCCACTCGCGGTACAAGAAAGATCGGGAGAATGAGGACAGGCAAAAGTTAGTAGAGATTCGTGCTGCTGTAAAAAGAGCGATACGCGAAGCATACAACTACTACCACCGTCATACATTAGCAAAAGATCTTGCTGTAAACCCAAGGAAATTCTGGTCTTACGTAAAATCGGTAAGCGGGTCGAAGGCTTCCATCCAGTCACTCACTGATCAGTCTGACCTGGCAATGGAAGACGGCAAAACGAAAGCTGAAATTTTAAATTCAGCATTTGAGAAATCTTTCACGCAGGAGGATCGTACAAACATACCGCCGTTTGAGTCTCGTACAGATTCCCGTATGGAGGACATAGTGATAGACATCCCTGGGGTTGTGAAGCAGCTGAATCGGTTGAAAATAAATAAATCGCCAGGTCCTGATGGGATTCCAATTCGGTTTTACAGAGAGTACTCTACTGCACTGGCTCCTTACTTAGCTTACATTTAACGCGAATCTCTTGCCCAACGTAAAGTCCCGAGCGACTGGAAAAAAGCGCAGGTGGCGCCTGTATATAAGAAGGGTAGAAGGACGCATCCTCAAAAGTACAGACCAATATCCTTAACATCGGTTTGTTGCAGGTTTCTCCAACATATTCTCAGTTCGAATATAATGAATTTCCTTGACAGAGAAGTTGCTGTCCATGCATCAGCACGGCTTTAGAAAGCATCGCTCCTGCGAAACGCAACTCGCCCTTTTTTCACATGATATCTTGCGAACCATGGATGAAGGGTATCAGCCGGATGCCATATTCCTTGACTTCCAGAAAGCGTTTGACTCGGTGCCCCACTGCAGTCTCCTCACTGAGGTACGAGCATATGGGATTGGTTGCCAGATATGTGAGTGACTCGAAGACTTCTTAAGTAATAGAACCAGTACGTTGTCCTCGATGGTGAGTGTTCATCGGAGGTGAGGGTATCATCTGGAGTTCCCCAGGGAAGTGTGGTAGGTCCGCTGTTGTTTCCTATTTACATAAATGATCTTTTGGATAGGGTGGATAGCAATGTGCGGATGTTTGCTGATGACGCTGTGGTGTACGGGAAGGTGTCGTCGTTGAGTGACTGTAGGAGGATACAAGATGACTTGGACAGGATTTGTGATTGGTGTAAAGAATGGCAGCTAACTGTAAATGTAAATGTAAATTAATGCGGATGAATAAGAAAAAGAATCCCGTATTGTTTGAATACTCCATTAGTAGTGTAGCGCTTGACACAGTCACGTCGATTACACATTTGGGCGTAACAATGCAGAGCGATATGAAGTGGGACAAGCATGTAATGGCAGTTGTGGGGAAGGCGGATAGTCGTCTTCGGTTCATTGGTAGAATTTTGGGAAGATGTGGTTCATCTGTAAAGGAGACCGCTTATAAAACACTAATACGACCTATTCTTGAGTACTGCTCTAGCGTTTGGGATCACCTATCAGGTCGGATTGAGGGAGGACACAGAAGCAATTCAGAGGCGGGCTGCTATATTTGTTACTGGTAGGTTTGATCGTCACGCGAGTGTTACGGAAATGCTTCAGGAACTCTGGTGGGAGTTCAAATGGCTCTGAGCACTATGGGACTCAACTGCTGTGGTCATCAGTCCCCTAGAACTTAGAACTACTTAAACCTAACTAACCTAAGGACATCACACACATCCATGCCCGAGGCAGGATTCGAACCTGCGACCGTAGCAGTCGCACGGTTCCTGACTGCGCGCCTAGAACCGCGAGACCACCGCGGCCGGCCTCTGGTGGGAGTCTCTGGAGGAAAGAAGGCGCTCTTTTCGTGAATCGCTACTGAGGAAATTTAGAGAACTATCATTTGAGGCTGACTGCAGTACAATTTTACTTATATTTCGCGGAAAGACCGCAAAGATAAGATAAGAGAGATTAGGGCTCGTACAGAGGCATATAGGCAGTCATTTTTCCCTCGTTCTGTTTGGGAGTGGAACAAGGAGAGAAGATGCTAGTTGTGGTACGAGGTACCCTCCGCCACGCACCGAATGGTGGATTGCGGAGTATGGATGTAGATGTAGACACAAATGGTAATTACTTTGATTTATTGTAATAAAATGATCTTTAAACAAATGGCAACATTTGGTAGTTATTAATCTGATGAAAAATGGCGTATCTGACGTAGGTCAGGGGAAAATTTACTAATAATCGTGCAAGCAAATTACGATCATGAAGTTCCCAGTGATTCTCATAATTTTAATAGAAAATAGATACAATGAAGCGCCAGAGAAACTGGTATAGGTATGAATATTCAAATACATAGATGTGTAATCAGGCAGGATATGGTCCTGCAGTCGACAACACCTATATGAGGCAACAAGTGTCTGGCGCAGTTGTTAGATCGGTTACTCCTGCTGCAATGGCATGTTATCAAGATTTAAGAGAGTTTGAAGGTGGTGTTACACTCGGTGCATGAGTGATGGGACACAGCATCTCCAAGACCCCCCCTGCGGGTTCGGGGGTTAGAATAGGCCCGTGGTATTCCTGCCTGTCGTAAGAGGCGACTAAAAGGAGTTTCAACCGTTTCGGCCTTCCATGTGATGGTCCCCCTTGGGGTTTGACCTCCATTTTTCAAAATTCTACAGAAGTACGAGCCTTATGGGGAAGGACGCCGTACGTGGTGTACCACTGGTCCTCAGTGCACTAAGACCTTGGCACTCAGCATTGTACCGCCGTTGTAACCATACCCATTATTCCTCAAACTGGGCCTAAACGCCTGATGGGTTGTACAAGTTACGCCCATAGTGCGTCCCCATCTGCACCTACGACCATGATGGAGTTTCCATGGCACCAGAAATCCAGCACGGTAGCCAGCCCGTTGTGGTGGGGTCGTCATGTACCCTCTAGGTTGTAGCCCCCTGACAACACAGGGATCGTACTGCCGATACCTGAGCTGCACCCTCCCCACGTCGGCCAAGGAGTAGATGCCCGTCTCCTTGGGGCATCAGGACTCCCGGCAACGGTCATCCTGCCAGGTGGCCCTTGCTGAGGCTGGGTGGCGCCCTTGGGGAGAGCCCCTGGTCGGAGTGGGTGGTATCGGGGCGGACGTTTCGCAGATGAAACGTCAACACATATCAGGTCGCTCTGCGGCCGAGTCTTTCAAAAGGAAAGGTACTGTTTCTAGTTCTGGTTCTCCTGCCCTTTCCCCCTTGGTCACTCCCTGGGAGGAGGGACAGGCCCGCCGGCTTGGGGCGAAGTACTTCCTCCGCTATTTGGTCTGTTCTCGAACCGATGGGGGGACGTTCGCCACCTCCAAGCCCATGTTCTTTGTTCAGCACATTGAGGACATCTTCGGGGAAATCGAGGCTCTCAGTAAGATGCGTTCGGGGTCCATTCTTATAAAGACCACCTCCGCCACACAGTCGGCGGCGCTCCAGGCGTGCGACCGCCTAGGGGACATCCCAGTGTCCGTTGTCCCGCATCTGGCACTAAATAGGACGCAGGGGGTTATTTTTCATCGGGACCTCCTGCTGCAATCTGATGAGGAGCTCAGGGCCAACCTGGAGCGCCGAGGCGTGCATTTCGTCCGGCGAGTCCAGCGCGGCCCCAAAGACCGTCTCATCGACACCGGGGCCTTTATCCTCACCTTCGAGGGGGACGTTCTCCCAGAGAAGGTAAAGGTGATGTGCTACCGGTGCGACGTGCGACCTTACGTTCCGCCTCCTATGCGCTGTTTTCGGTGTTTGCGCTTTGGGCACATGTCGTCACGGTGTGAGGCTGAGCCCCTTCGTGGCGATTGTGGACGTCCTCTTCGTGAGGAACATACATGCACCCCACCACCTCGGTGCGTTAATTGTCCTGGCATCCACTCGCCTAGATCCTCAGACTGCCCCGCATATCAGAAGGAGAAGAAGATACAAGAACTCAACGGATCGTCTCTCTTATTCTGAGGCCAGGAAGAAGTATGACCACCTCCATCCCGTGCCGTTGACCACTTCGTTTGCCTCAGTTGTGTCCACTCCTTCCGCGGTATCCTCACCCCTATCCTGTCCCCCCTCCACCTCCTCCCCCCAACCGGGGTCTCTGCCTCCGCCTCCCAAATCCCTCCCTTCCAAATCCTCCTCCCCCGTGGCCCCCGCCCCCTCTGCCCCAGGGGCCACCCTTCCTCCTCCTCCTCCTCCTCCCCCCCCCCGCCACCTGAGAAGCGATCCTCTCCTCAGGTGTCCATCGGGGAAACGTTCCGGACCCCGGTTTCCGAGGTCCGGCGTTCCAAAACGGACCCCGCGCGTGAGGACCTTCTTCGGGTCCAGCCCACCATCCCTGCGCCTTCTTGGACTTCCAAGAAGAAGTCTCTATCCCCCTCTCCACCCCGGCGCGTTTCGTCTGACGCTCCATCCGTGAGTCGCTGCTCCCGGCCATCCTCAGTTTCGCCGGGACGCTCTGCTGCCAGGCGCTCAGCTGGCCTCTCGTCGGCAAATGATGCTGCCCCTCCTACACAACCAGGGACAGCGGCCGCAGCTGGCGACGACTCGATGGAACAGGATCCGCCTCCCACCGGTTGTAGCGTTGTTCCCTCGAAACCTGGCCCTCCGCGGCCGTCGAGGTGACCAGCTCTTCCCCCGTCTCGTTCCCCCTGTTTTTTGACTAGCGATGGCCTTGTTACATTGGAACATAAGAGGTATTCGATCTAATCGGGAGGAATTACAACTGCTCCTCCGCCTGCACTGTCCGCTCGTCCTTGGTCTCCAGGAAACCAAGTTGCGCCCAACTGACCGTATTGCCTTTACCCACTATACCTTGGAGCGGTATGACCTCACCCCTATGGACGGTATCCCAGCTCATGGTGGGGTCATGTTGCTCGTTCGGGACGATGTCTATTACCATCCCATCCCATTGACCACCGCACTCCAAGCAATAGCTGTCCGTATTACTCTTTCTGCTTTTACTTTTTCAGTTTGTACCATCTACACTCCATCGTCATCTGCTGTTAGTCGGGCTGACATGATGCACCTGATCGTTCAGCTTTTCCCCGAAGTTTTTATTGTTTGTCGACTTCAATGCCCATCATCCCCTTTGGGGCTCTCCTGCATCCTGTCAAAGAGGCTCAGTCTTGGCGGATGTCTTCAACCATCTCAATCTTGTCTGCCTCAATACTGGCGCCCCGACTTTCCTCTCAGACTCTACTCATACCTACTCTCACTTAGACCTCTCGATCTGTTCTACCACTCTCGCCCGTCGGTTCGAGTGGTATGTCCTTTCTGACACCTATTCGAGCGACCACTTCCCCTGTGTCGTTCGTCTCCTGCACCACACCCCATCCCCACGTCCTTCGAGCTGGAACATACCGAAAGCTGTCTGGGGACTTTACTCCTCCCTGGCGACCTTTCCGGACCACGATTTTCTCAGCTGTGACAGTCAGGTCGAATACCTCACGGCTGTTATCATCAATGCTGCCGAACGTTCCATTCCTCGTACTACCTCTTCTTCACGTCGCATTTCCGTCCCCTGGTGGAACGAGGCTTGTAGAGACGCTATCCGTGCTCGACGACGTGCTTTACGCACCTTTCGCCGCCATCCTACGTTGGCGAATTGTATTGGATACAAACGACTCTGAGCGCAATGCCGTAGAGTCATCAAAGACAGCAAAAAAGCTTGTTGGGCCTCTTTCACCAGCTCCTTTAACAGTTTTACTCCCTCTTCTGTCGTTTGGGGTGGCCTGCGCCGGCTGTCGGGCATTAAGGCCCACTCCTCGGTACCTGGCCTGACCTCAGGTAATGAGGTCCTCGTTGATCCTGTGGCTGTCTCCAACGCCTTCGGACGGTTTTTCACGGAGGTTTCAAGCTCCGCCCATTACCACCCTGCCTTCCTTCCCAGGAAAGAGGCAGAAGAGGCTCGGCGACCTTCCTTCCACTCGCTGAATCTGGAAACTTATAATGCCCCCTTTACTATGTGGGAACTCGAACGTGCGCTTGCATTGTCCCGGTCCTCTGCTCCGGGGCCAGATGCCATTCACGTTCAGATGCTGGTACACCTTTCTCCGGCGGGCAAAAGCTTCCTTTTTCGTACCTACAATCACGTCTGGACCGAAGGTCAGGTCCCCATGCGTTGGCGTGACGCCGTCGTTGTTCCTGTACCCAAACCCGGGAAGGATGGACACCTTCCTTTTAGTTACCGCCCCATTTCTCTTACCAGCTGTGTCTGTAAGCTAAGGTGATGGAGCACATGGTTAATGCTCGGTTAGTTTGGATTCTTGAATCTCGACGGCTACTTACCAATGTCCAATGCGGTTTTAGTCACCGCCGCTCCACTGTTGACCACCTTGTGACCTTGTCGACATTCATCATAAACAACTTTTTGCGAAGGCGCCAATCGGTAGCCGTGTTCTTCGATTTGGAGAAGGCTTATGATACCTGTTGTAGAGGAGGTATCCTCCGCACTATGCACAGGTGGGGCCTACGCGGTCGCCTGCCCCTTTTTATTGATTCCTTTTTAACAGATCGAAAGTTTAGGGTACGTGAGGGTTCCGTATTGTCCGACGTCTTCCTCCAGGAGAACGGAGTGCCTCAGGGCTCCATCTTGAGCGTAGCCCTTTTTGCCATCACGATCAATCCAATTGTGGATTGCATTCCACCTAATGTCTTAGGCTCTCTCTTTGTCGATGACTTCGCGATCTACTGCAGTGCCCAGAGAACATGTCTCCTGGAGCGCTGCCTTCAGCGTTGTCTAGACAGCCTATACCCATGGAGCGTGGCAAATGGCTTCCGGTTCTCTGAAGAGAAGATGGTTTGTATCAACTTTTGGCGATATAAAGTGTTCCTTCCGCCATCCTTACATCTCGGTCCCGTTGTTCTCCCATTCGTGGAAACAACTAAGTTTCTTGGGCTCACGTTGGACAGGACACTGTGTTGGTCTCCGCATGTCTCTTATTTGGCAGCCCGTTGTACACGTTCCCTTAATGTCCTCAGAGTTCTTAGTGGTTCATCTTGGGGGGCGGATCGCACTTTCCTGCTTCGCTTGTATTGGTCCATAGTCCGATCGAAGCTGGATTATGGGAGCTTCGTCTACTCGTCTGCTCGGCCATCCCTCTTACGCCGTCTCAACTCCATCCACCATCGGGGGTTACGTCTTGCGACCAGAGCCTTCTACACTAGTCCTGTCGAGAGTTTTTATGCTGAAGCTGCCAAATTACCATTGACCTACCGGCGCGATGTACTGCTGTGTCGGTATGCCTGCCGGCTGTTGTCTATGCCCGACCACCCCTCTTACCAGTCCTTCTTCGCCGATTCTGTCGACCGTCAGTACGGATTGTATGTGTCTGCCCTGTTGCCCCCCGGAGTCCGCTTCCGTCGCCTGCTTCGACAATTGGATTTTGCGCTCCCTACCACCTTCAGAGAGGGTGAGAGCCCGACACCACCTTGGCTCCAGGCTCCGGTTCATATTTATCTCGACCTCAGCTCACTCCCGAAGGAGGGTACTCCGGCTGCAGTGTATTGCTCACCATTTGTCGAACTTTGTGCTCGACTTGCCGGTCACACCTTTATTTACACCGATGGCTCCAAAACTGACGATGGTGTCGGCTGTGCCTTTGTCGTCGGGGCCGCCACCTTTAAATACCGGCTCCTCGACCAATGTTCGAGCTTTACGGCAGAGCTTTTTGCTCTCCATCAGGCCGTTCAGTATGCCCGCCGCCACCGCCATTCATCGTATGTACTCTGCTCTGACTCACTCAGTGCTCTTCAGAGCCTTGGAGCTCCCTATCCGGTCCATCCCTTGGTTCAACGGATACAACAGTCCCTCCATTCTTTCGCTGATAATGGTTCTCCTGTCAGCTTTCTGTGGGTTCCCGGACATGTAGGAGTGCCTGGGAATGAGGCTGCTGATGCTGCAGCCAAGGCTGCAGTTCTCCTGCTTCGGCCAGCCTCCCATTGTGTCCCGTCATCTGACGTTCGTGGGGATGTTTGTAAGAGGCTTGTGTCGTTGTGGTGGGATGCTTGGTCATCCCTCCAAGGAAACAAGCTCCGGGCAGTAAAACCGCTCCCAACTGCTTGGACAACCTCCTCCCGACCATCTCGGCGAGAGGAAGTCCTTCTGACCAGGTTGCGGATTGGGCATTGCCGGTTCAGCCACCGCTACCTGCTCTCCGGTGACCCAGCCCCGCAGTGCCCTTGTGGCCAGGCATTAACAGTGCGCCATGTTTTATTGACGTGTCCCTGCTTTAGTCAATCTCGTGTTGTCCTGTCCCTGCCATCTACTTTACCGGATATTTTAGCTGATGACGCTCGAGCAGCTGCTCGTGTTCTGCGTTTTATAACTGTGACTGTCTTGTCCAAATATATCTAACATTTTTACTTATTTTATCTGCATCTTTGTCAGGTCTTTCTGGTGTCCCCTCCTCCCCTTGAGTTTTACTAGATTCCATGTGCTCTAACAACAGTGACTGGGTGCTAATGACCTCAGTAGTTGAGCGCCCTTAAACCCCACCAAAAAAAAAAAAAAAAAAAAAAAAAACCGATCCCTTCTAGTCAAATGGTGCCATAAATTCCTCTTCTTCCCAGTTCTGTTCAGTACCTCCTCATTAGTTACGTGATCTACCAATCTAATCTTCAGCATTCTTCTGTAGCACCACATTTCGAAAGCTTCTATTCGCTTCTTGTGTAAACTATTTATCGTCCACGTTTCACTTCCATACATGGCTACACTCCATACAAATACTTTCAGAAACTACTTCCTGGCACTTAAAACTGTACTCGACGTTAACAAATTTTTCTTCTTCAGAAACGCTTTCCTTGTCATTGCCAGTCTACATTTTATATCCTCTGTACTTCGATCATCATCAGTTATTTTGCTCCCCAAATAGCAAAACTCCTTTACTACTTTAAGTGTCTCATTTCCATTCGTCTGTAAAGAATTCGTGTTAGTATTTTGAAGCTGTGACTTATTAAACTGATAGTTCGGTAATTTTCACATCTGTCAACACCTGCTTTCTTTGGGATTGGAATTATTATGTTCTTCTTTAAGTCTGAGGGTATTTCGCCTGACTCATACAACTTGATCATCAGATGGTAGAGTTTTGTCAGGGCTAGTTCTCCAAATGCTATCAGTAGTTTTAATAGAATGTTGTCTACTTCCGGGGCCTTGTTTCGACTTAGGTCTTTCAGTGCTCTGTCAAACTGTTCACGGAGTTTCCTATCGCCCATTTCATCTTCATTCTCTTCTATTTCCATAATATTGTCCTCAAGTACATTGCCCTTGTATAGACACTCTATATACTTCTTCCACCTTTCTGCTTTTCCTTCTTTGCTTATAACTGTGTTTCCATCTGACCTCCTGATACTCATAGAAGGGGTTCTCTTTTCTCCAAAGGTCTCTTTAATTTTCCTGTAGGCAGTATCTATCTTACCCCTAGTGATACATGCCTCTACATCCTTACATTTGTCCTCTAGCCGTCCCTGCTTAGCACTTCCTGTCGATCTCATTTTTGAGACGTTTGTATTCCCTTTTGCCTGCTTCATTTACTGCATTTTTGTATTTTTCCTTTCATAAATTGAATTCAATATATCTTTTGTTACTGAAGGATTTCTACCAGCCCTCGTCTTTTTACCTACTTGATCCCCTGCTGCCTTCACTACTTCATGCCTCAGAGCTACCCATTCTTCTTCTACTGTATTTCTTTCCCCCATTCCTGTCAATCGTTCCATTATGCTCTCCCTGAAACTCTATACAACCTCTGGTTCTTTCAGTTTATCCAGGTCCCATCTCCTTAAATTCCTACCCGTTTGCAGTTACTTCAGTTTTAATCCACAGTTCATAACCAATAGATTGTGATCAGAGTCCACATCTGCCCCTGGAAATGTCTTATAATTTAAAACTTGGTTCCTATTATATAATCTATGTGAAACCTTCTAGTGTCCCCAGGCCTCTTCCTTGTATACAACCTTCTTTCATGGTTCTTGAACAAAGTGTTAGCTATGATTAAGTTATGCTCTGTGCAAAATTCTACCAGGCGGCTTCCTCTTTAATTCCTTACCCCCATCCCATGTTCACCTACTACGTTACCTTCTCTTCCTTTTTCTACTATCGAATTCCAGTCACCCATGACTATTAAATTTTAGTCTCCCTTGACTATCTGAATAATTTTTTTTATCTCATCATACATTTCATCAATCTCTTCGTCATCTGCGGAGCTAGTTGGCATATAAACTTGTACTACTATGGTAGGCCTGGGCTTCGTATGTATCTGGGCCGCAATAATGCGTTAAACTACACTGCTGGCCACCGTAAATGCAACACCAAGAAAGACAAGAGGTAGCACAACAAGATTTATCTTGTAGATAACATGTTGACCAAGTATCAAGTGATTACGTTTACAGACGTCTGTGACATGTGGTTCCTGCCAGAATCAGTAGCCAGAGTAGCCGCCATTGTTGGAGATCACCGCTGCCACACGTCTCGGCATTGAGTCAAAGAGACGTTGGATGTGTTCCTGGGGTACAGCAGCCCAAGCAGCTTCCACACGTTGCCAAAGATCATCTGGTGTGGCAGCTGGGGATGTAATCTGGGTCACTCGTTGAGCAACCATGGACCACATGTTTTCTATCGGCGAAAGATCCGGAGAGCGAGCCGGCCAGGGAAGCAATTCAATCTGGTTATTGAGGAAGAACCTTTGGACAATGCGTGCCACGTGTGGTCGCGCATTATCCTGTTGAAATATGGCTGTGGCCGAGCCCTGAATGTAAGGAAGGACAACTGGCTCCAGCACCTCGGATATGTAGCGCCGGCTATTTAAAGTACCGGCAATGCGTACTAGAGGCGTGCGAGAGTAATATCCAATACCGCCCCATACCATAATACCCGGTGCAAGACCAGTGTGGCGGTGCATAATGCAGCTGTCCAGCATCCTCTCTCCACGGTGTCTCCACACACGAATCCGACCATCGTGGTGCTGCAGACAGAAGCGTGCCTCGTCAGTAAAGACAACGTCATTCCATTCTGCCGTCCACATCCGTCTGTCATCACACCATTGGCGACGGAGACGTCTGTGGTTCTGCGTCAATGGTAGACGAAGCAATGGACGTCTTGCGGACAGACCAATCTGCTGTAAACGGCGTCGAATGGTACGCGCAGACACTGGATGATGCGTTACAGACGCAATGTGCTGTGCTATGGTTCGGGATGTCACTGAGCGATCCGTCACTGCCATGCGCACAATTTGCCTATCAGCACGTGCAGTGGTGCACCGAGGTGAATGCGATCGACCACGTCGGTCCGTCGTACCCTCCTGCATCCAACGGTCACATATCCGCATTACAGTTGTTTGGTTTTGTCCAACACGACTAGCGATTTCTCTGTATGATAATCCACAATATCGGTAAGCCACTATCCTTCCTATGTCGATCTCGGATACTTGATCAAAAGATGTTCGCTGTTGTCTACGAGGCATAACTGATCGTCTTGTGAAACAACCACAAGGTAAACACACGTGCCGAACGTACACTCGTCGAAATCGCCAAGCCTTAAATGGCGCTATGAGGTGGCGCCACAGGCGCGCGTGATGTGCGTCTGCGCTGAAATTCTGATCAGTTGCATATCTCATCGCTGCAAACCCATGGTGTAAATTTCACTTGATTCGGATGCTTCCTTCAGGGTGTTGCATTTACGGTGGCCAGCAGTGTATGTTGTTTGTAGTAGCTTACCCGCATCCCATTTTTCTATTCACCATTAAACTCAACCCCACATTATCCCTATTTGACCTTGTATTTATAACCCTGTATTCAACAGACCAGAAGTCTTGTTCCTCCTGCCACTGAACTTCACTAATTCCCATTATATCTAACTTTAACCTATCTATTTCCCTTTTTAAATTTTCTAACCTACCTGCCCGATTAAGGGATCTGACATTCCACGCTCTGACCTGTAGAACGCCAGTTTTCTTTCTCCTGATAACGACGACCTCGTCCTGAGTAGAGCCCGCCCGCAGATCAGAATGGGGGACTATTTTACCTCCGGTATATTTTACCCAAGAGGACGCCATCGTCATTTACCCATACAGTAGAGCTAGATGCCCTCGGGAAATACTACGGTTGTAGTTTCCCCTTGCTTTCAGCCGTTCGCTGTACCAGCACAGCAAGGCCGTTTTGGTTAGTGTTACAAGGGCAGATCAGTCAATCATCCAGACTGTTGCCCCTGCAACTACTGAAAAGGCTGCTGCCCCTCTTCAGGAACCACACGTTTGTCTGGCCTCTCAACAGATACCCCTCCGTTGTGATTGCACCGACGGTACTGCTATCTGTATCGTTGAGGCACAGAAGCCTCCCCCTCCCCCCCCCACCCCCCAACGGTAAGGTCCACGGGTCATTGGAGGGGGGGGGGGGGTGGCAGGCTTTCTTAAAGATTCAAATTTAAATTCGTTACTTTCAATCATAATGCTGTCGGCGAACGGAAGGTAAGAGTGTAATAGTCTTTATTAAGGTTTCTCAAAGTATGGAGCTATTGTATCAGCATATTCTGAAAGTAGCGTAACTGGTATACAATCTGGGCCTGGAGACTTGCTTTTATAAAGTTATTTAAGATGCTTTAAAACTGTGAGGATATCTACTTCTAAGTTAATCATGTTGGCAGCTATTCTCGATTCGAATTTACTTTATCTGTGGTGAAGGAGTTTCGGAAGGCTGTGTTGAGTAGCTCGGATTTGGCAGCACTGTCGTTGATAGTATTTCCATTGTTATCGCTCGAAGAGGGCATTGATTGTGTCTTCTCCCTAGCGTACTTCACATACGACCAAAATCTCTTCGGATTTTGTGCCAGTTTCGAGACGAAAGTTTCATTGTGCAAACTATTATAAGTGAATGTCCGACTCCTGTCGTCTTGTTGGTATAGTGGAATGTTACAATTTATTTTTTGGATAATATTTGTTTTCGGGTGGTAGGGTGTTTTTGTTGTATATTTAGCTTATTCCCGTCCTAAACCCCCAATTTTCCACGGTTGTCTCGTCAGTTTCATTTTATTTTTGGAGTGACACGTTATTGTGTCATTTTTAGTGTTGTTGGTATGTACTGACGTCATTGTCATTTTGTATACCCTGGAAGTAGCTGTTTCCGCCATACTGATGTCTTGGGTCAAAGCAGACAAGTGGAATGTGACGCTTATTTAATGACGCATCTTGCATTGGAGTCGGCGCTTAATTTAGTTTCCGTGACGGACCGCCAGTCTTAGAGATTTTGCGTTCGTTTAAATTTGGCCTACTTTTTCCGTTGTTTCTGCAACATTGTTTTGTTGAGGATCAGTACATCTTCCGTTAGTTTATGTGATACAAATCTCTCAATTGCTATCAATACTATTTTTTTGAATTGAAGCCACTTCTGACATACAGTTACTTCGTAATTTGGAAGGAGTGAATTTTTGCCTGCGTTTTTCAATAGGTATATTTTTCTTCTGTTTTTTGGAGTATTTGAGAATTACAATATTCAATCGCGCGACGATAACCCTGTGTTCACTAATCCCTGCATCCATTTTGATGCTCGTTATTAGCTTACGCTTACATGTTGTTAAGAGGTAAAGTGTGTTTTCACAACTGTTTGCTATTCGCATGCGCTCATGAACTAACTGCTCGAAATAATTTTCAGAGAATGCCTTTAGCACAATTTCGGTTGATGTTTCACGTGTATATCCGGATTTAAACATGTACTTTCTCCAACATGTCGTGGGTAAATTGCAGTCACCACCAGCTGTAATTGTATGAGTTGGGACGTGTTTGAAATTAGGCCGAGTTGGGAGATCGGGAAAAGGATCCAATTATTATTTTGTTCTGGTAGCCAAGAATGACATCTGCCCATACTAACTCACAGGGACTGTCTACTTCGATTTCACGACAAGATGAACTACTTGTAACAGCAATAAGCACATTGGCATTGTGCGTTTTCGCCACAGCATCATAACTCAGATTCCACTTTATTTACGTTTTTCGGTAACGGGAAAAGCCAACAAAATTGTATTACGTTTTGTAAGGCAGTGATTCATATTGTTGAATCTGTTCTAATTGACCACGTTACAATGACACTGCAGATGGCGCTTAAGTGTCATGAAAAAAAAACGCATTTGCAACAGTAAATATGGTAATCAATTTGCAGCACGTGTTTGTCCATTATTATTTTCTATTTTTCTTTATTTAGCCGTCTGCGTATTGTAGACAGGTAAAATATCTATGACATTATTTAGCCATTTCATCAGAAAAGTAAAACCGTACACTTCGCACACAAAAACTAAGAAAATGCAAGACCAATGCTTGAATTTTGGAGAAATAAAAGAAGCGGCAGAGAATAATATATTTTTCTTGTTTTCTGCTGCACTAACTCATGCTGAATCTGTACTAATTAATTACGCAGCAATGACACTGAATAGGAAAGTGTCTTCCTGGTAAGCTGAAATAGTTACACGCAACAGTTTGAGAACCTACATAAATAGGAGGAAATTAATCAGACTGTCCTGTAAGAATGTTATATCCATGTGAACATCAGTATGTGCATAGTTTAATCACACACAATTGCAAATGTATCTAGCTCTTATCCTGTAAAAAGAAATCGATAAAATGGCAGAAATTATCTCTACAATAAAATATGTTATAGTAATGTGCCTTGATATTTTTTGACATTTAAAGTACCTCCTATCAGTACGACATTACTCACTTGTTGTACGTACCTATGAAAAGTAACTGGTCCTTCTTTCACATACTTCACTTTACATTCATTGGCTCGATAGTTCTGCTCCATAGATGTCACAAAGACTCAAACTTGCCGTAACGTTTATAAAATAGGGCAAATATGTGTAATATTCAACTTCTATTATTACCGAAAATTGCAGACAAGCAGCGCCATCCCGAAATCACATGACTAGCCTGGTATGATGTTGAGAACATGTGCATTAGACTATGCTTACTCCATAGAAATACATAGTCTATGGTCAACCAAGAGCGCCCATAATGTAGTTTGTGTGTGTGTGTGTGTGTGTGTGTGTGTGTGTTCAGGGGGGGGGGGGGGTTTGAAGCATGTTTAATATATTGAAGATGAATGGCGACTTGTAAGTAGTCATAAAAAATTTCAAATTCTGATCCAGTTAAAGACCTGAGCAATAGTGTTTTAAATCACTTTCTTGAAAGAAGAACGTGATTGCACTATATTTTCCCCTTTCCCAGAAAGCTGGGGGGAGGGGGGGGCATTGACAAACTGATCTGCAGATTTTAAATTAAGTACTGAAGAATGCTCATAGTAAGATTGGCACATTTCAGTGGGAGCACGCTTCAGATTGTCGGCATGCTCGCTGAGTATGGTCATCTGGGATAGTGCAGAACTGTAATTAACATGAAATCTCATTGATCAGCAGGACATCCTTCCTGTCGCAGTATCACTCCAAATGCTGCCATTTGTATGTGGTGTTAACACTGTGGGGTGGTGGGTAAATATTCTTCACCATTTGCAAGAGTCTGGAAACTGTTTTTGTGGTCAGCCAGAAAGCTATAGAGAATATACTTTCCATTCTGCAAATACACACTACTCATTGTGCTCACTGCAAGAAAATGTTCATACTTATTATAGTATTATACTCAGCAGGATCAGGAACAATGACTATAAATTAAAGTTCTGAGTTTTAACTGCTTGATATATTCAGTACCACCCCATGAACCATAGACCTTGTCATTGGTGGCGAGGCTTGCGCGCCTCCGCGATACAGATGGCCGTACCGTAGGTGCAACCACAACGGAGGGGTATCTGTTGAGAGGCCAGACAAACGTGTGGTTCCTGAAGAGGGGCAGCAGCCTTTTCAGTAGTTGCAGGGGTAACAGTCTGGATGATTGACTGATCTGCCCTTGCAACACTAACAAAAACGGCCTTGCTGTGTGGTACTGCGAATGGCTGGAAGCAAGGTGAAACTACAGTCGTAATTTTTCCCAAGGGCATGCAGCTTTACTGTATGGTTAAATGATGATGGCGTCCTCTTGCGTAAAATATTCTGAAGGTAAAATAGTCCCCCATTAGGATCTCCGGGCGGGGACTACTCAGGAGGACATAGTTATGAGGAGAAACAAAACTGGTGTTCTGTGGATCAGAGTGTGGAATGTCAGATCCGTTAATCGGGCAGGTAGGTTAGAAAATTTAAAAAGGAGAATGGATAGGTTGAAAGATATAGTGGGAATTAGCGAAGTTTGATGGCAGGAGGAACAAGACTTTTGGTCAGGAGAATATAGGGTTATAAATACAAAATCAAATAGGGGTAATGCAGGAGTAGGTTTAATAATGAATAAAAAAAATAGGAGTGCAGGTAAGCTACTACAAACAGCATAGTGAATGCATTATTGTGGCAAAGATAGACACAAAGCCCATGCCTACCACAGTAGTGCAAGTTTATGTGCCAACTAGCTCTGCAGATGACGAAGAAATTGAAGAAATGTATGATGAGATAAAAGAAATTATTCACATAGTGAAGGGAGACGAAAATTTAATAGTCATGGGTGACTGGAATTCGATAGCAGGAAAAGGAAGAGAAGGAAATGAAGTAGGTGAATATGGATTGGGGGGAAGAAATGAAAGAGGAAGCCGCCTTGTAGAATTTTGCACAGAGGATAACTAAATCATAGCTAACACTTGGTTCAAGAATCATGATAGAAGGTTGTATACATGGAAGAAGCCTGGAGATACTGACAGGTTTCAGACAGATTACATAATGGCAAGACAGAGATTTAGGAACCAGGTTTTAAATTGTAAGACATTTCCAGGGGCAGATGTGGACTCTGACCACAATCTATTGGTTATAAACTGTGGATTAAAACTGAATAACTGCAAAAAGGTGGGAATTTAAGGAGATGAGACCTGGATAAACTGACTAAACCAGAGGTTGTAGAGAGTTTCAGGGACAGCATAAGGGAACAATTGACAAGAATGGGGGAAAGAAATATAGTACAAGAAGAATGGGTAGCTTTGAGGGATGAAATAGTGAAGGCAGCAGAGGATCAAGTAGGGAAAAAGATGAGGGCTAGTAGAAATCCTTGGGTAACAAGAAATATTGAATTGATGAAAGAAGAAAATATGAAAATGCAGAAATAGAAGCAGGCAAAAAGGAATAAAAATGTCTCAAAAATGAGATCTACAGGAAGTACAAAATGGCTAAGCAGGGACGGCTAGAGCACAAATGTAAGGATGTAAAGGCGTGTATCACTAGGGGTAAGATAGATATTGCCCACAGCTAAATTAAAGAGACCTTTGGAGAAAAGAGAACCACTTGCATGAATATCAAGAGCTCTGATGGAAACCCAGTTCTAAGCAAAGAAGGGAAAGCAGAAAGGTGGAAGGAGTACATAGTGTCTATAGAAGGGCGATGTACTTCAGGGCAATATTATGGAAATGGAAGAGGATGTAGATGAAGATTAAATGGGAGATGAGATACTGCGTGAAGAGTTCGACAGAGCACTGAAAGACCTGAGTCGGAACAAGGCCCTGGGAGTAGACAACATTCCATTAGAACTACTGACAGCGTTGGGAGTGCCAGTCCTGACAAAACTCTACCATCTGGTGAGCAAGATGTATGAGACAGGCGAAGTAGCCTCAGACTTCAAGAAGAATATAATAATTCCAATCCCAAAGAAAGCAGGTGTTGACAGATGTGAAAATTACTGAACTATCAGTTTAATAAGTCACGGCTGCAAAATTCTAACACGAATTCTTTGCAGACGAATGGAAAAACTGGTAGAAGCTGACCTCAGGGAAGACCAGTTTGGATTCCGTAGAAATATTGGAACACGTTAGTCAACACTGACCCTACGACTTATCTTAGAAGCTAGATTAAGAAAAGGCAAACATACGTTTCAAGCATTTGTAGAATTAGAGAAAGCAATGTTGATTGCAATACTCTCTTTCAAATTCTGAAGTTGGCAGGGGTAAAATACAGGGAGCGAAAGGCCATTTACAATTTGTACAGAAACCAGATAGCAGTTATAAGAGTCGAGAGACATGAAAGGGAAGCAGTGGTTGGGAAGGGAGTGAGACAGGGTAGTAGCCTCTCCCCGATGTTATTCAATCTGTATATTGAGCAAGCAGTGAAGGAAACAAAAGAAAAATTTGGAGTAGGTATTGAAATCCATGGAAAAGAACTAAAAACTTTAAGGTTCGCCGATGACATTGGAGTTCTGTCAGAGACAGCAAAGGACTGGGAAGAGCAGTTGAACGGAATGGATAGTGTCTTGAAAGGAGGATATAAGATGAACATCAACAAAAGCAAAATGAGGATAATGGAATGAAGTCGAATTAAATTGAGTGATGCTGAGGGAATTAGATTAGGAAACGAGACACTTAAAGTAGTATTAACCTAACCTAACCTAACCTAACCTGAGTTTTGCTATTTAGGGAGCAAAATAACTGACGATGGTCGAAGTAGAGAGGATATAAAATGTAGACTGGCAATGGCGAGGAAAGCGTTTCTGAAGAAGAGAAATTTGTTAACATTGAGTGTAGATTTAAGTGTCAGGAAGTCGTTTCTGAAAGTATTTGTATGGAGTGTGGAAGTGAAACATGGATGGTAAGTAGTTTGGACAAGAAGAGAATAGAAGCTTTCGAAATGTGGTGCTGCAGAAGAATGCTGAAGGTTAGATTGGTAGATCACATAACTAATGAGGAGGTATTGAACAGAATTGGGGAGAAGAGGAGTTTGTGGCACAACTTGATTAGAAGAAGGGTTCGGTTGGTAGGACATGTTCTGAGGCATCAAGGGATTACCAATTTAGTGTTGGAGGGCAGCGTGGAGGGTAAAAATGGTAGAGGGAGACGTAGAGATGAATACACTAAGCAGATTCAGAAGGATGTAGGCTGCAGGATGTACTGGGAGACGAAGCACCTTGCACAGGATAGAGTAGCATAGAGAGCTGCATCAAACCAGTTGGAGGACTGACGACGACGACGACAACGACAACAACAACAACAACAACAACAACATATTCAGTAGAAGTTCACATATACCAAATATATTAATATTGCTAATAATAATAATAATAATAACAATAATAATAATAATCCGTGTAATAATCAAAAATAACAGGATACCCCAGTCAGAATTAGAAAACATCAAACAACAAGTACAGCAAATACTGGAACAAAATAATGTGCAATCAGAAGAAGAAGAAAATAAAGTAATGGACTCAAACATCCCAGAGCAAACAAACAAAGACCAACACGCATCAATTAAACAATCAGAGGAAAACGAAATCTTAAGACAGCCACCAGAACAAGCACAAATAGAACACGAAGTGACACACATGTTAGATATAGAAGAGAAATTTCAGCTGACATAGATAGAATACAAAGACACAAATACAGAAATTAGACCATTCTTGCATAGACTGCCAAATAGCCCACACGTCGAAACAACAGTGAAAACTATCAACACAATCATACACAACAAAATAAATGAATACACAACTATGGAAGAGTTACAACTACTGGTTTATATAGGAGCACTCACTACACTAAATATACACACTAGGTAGAGATCAGAACCAACCAACACACAGAAGAAACCCACATAACTAGCATGGCAACACAGACTACAGATCAGCATAGAAAAACTGAGAAAAGACATCGGATAGCTAACACAATTTATAAGAAACACATAAAACGGGAGACAAACAAAATGTCAGTAATTACCGAGGAGTGTCAATTCTGCCAGTGGCATACAAAATATTATCAAAAATTCTCCTCAACAGAGTGGTAGATAAGACAAACAACTAGGAAAATGGTTTTTGAAAGGGAGGATCCTGTGCAGAACAAATTTTTAACTTAAAGTCAATAATTTGCCATAGAATGTTAACCAGAAAACCAATACTAGGTCATTTAGAGATTTCAAGAAAGCATTTGATTGTATAGACAGAGAAACAATAGATAAGGTCATTAGGGAATTTGGTGTTAAATCAAAACTAACACTAACGGGTACAGTATCTAAAGTCTTATTTATGGGAGAAGTATCTCAGCCTTTTGAAATAAGAACTGGTGTTACACAAGGTGATGGTTTATCACCTTTACTGTTTAACTGTGTTCTAGAAAAAATTGTAAGGATCTGGAATTCGGAGCTAAAAAATCACAAAACTGAACCAATAATTCTGGGAAGGAAAACAAAAGGAATTGGCTTTTGCGGATGATTTCGCAATACTTTCAGAAAAACTGACAGAAGCAGTTACTCAAATTAACATTCTGGAAAAATTAGCAAACAGAACTGGTCTCAAAATTTCAGCTGAAAAAACAAAATTCATGACAAATATAAAAAATGCACCAAAATTCATAGAAACACAAATAGGTAAAATAGAGCGAGTAAATAAATTTAAATATCTTGGAGAAACTATACAACCGAATGGACTAGAAAAATCTGCAGTTGATGTAAGAATTAACAAAATAGAAAGAGCATATGCTTTGACCAAAAATATTTACAACAAGAAATGTATATCTATAAGAACAAAAGTAAAACACTACACCACAGTGGTACGACCGGAATTTTTATGTCGATCTGAATGCCTAAGCCGGGCGGTTACAGGCGCTACAGTCTGGAACCGCCCGCCCGCTACGGTCGCAGGTTCGAATCCTGCCTCGGGCATGGATGTGTGTGACGTCCTTAGGTTAGTTAGGTTTAAGTAGTTCTGAGTTCTAGGGGACTGATGACCACAGCAGTTAAGTCCCATAGTGCTCAGAGCCATTTGAACCATTTTTTGAATGCCTAACGATGAACTATAAGATGGGCAAACTAGAGGTACTGGAAAGAAGGATTCTTAGAAAAGTAATGGGTGCAATGAAAGCTGCAGATGGTTGGAAAATAAGAAGTAATGAGGACAACTACAAAAATATAGAGAAAATATCAGAAGTAATGGCCAAATGAAGATTAACCTTTTTTGGACATCTCTACTGAATGGATGGAAATAGACTAACAAAACAAATACTCCTATCTTTCTGGAAGAAGAAATCGACAATAGCATGCATTACAGAAGTAAGGAAAGATCTTGAAAGATACATCAAAGAAACAGAAATAGCAGAAAGAAACCATTTTAAAAACAAAATACTAAATTTGGAAGGCTTTCAAAGCAGAAGAAACAAAAAATCGGGAACAACATGGACAGATGAAAGGAAGAGACTTCATGGGGAGAAAATGAGGGAATATTGGGAAAATAGGAAACAACAACAAAGGAAGAAGAGGAACTTAAGTTGTGAACGTGATGCTAGTTGGTCAATACAATTGTAAAATTATTATTATTATTATTATTATTTCTTCCCTTTCTCAGACGTTATGTCTGGTTAGAAATGGAAAGTGACGTGGACCTTGATCAAGCATGACTTCCTTTTAACTGTTTGGTATATGTTACATTGCATTTAGGAACTTTTGGGTAATTGAACATGTATCAATAATTACAGATTTATGTAGTTGTATATACAAGTTTGGATGTAGCTATATTGCATTGATGATGAACTGGTGGATATTGTGTGGTGTGACTCCTGTAGTTGATAGTATAATTGGTATAATGTCAACTTTATCCTGATGCCACATGTCTTTGACTTCCTCAGCCAGTTGTATGTATTTTTCAATTTTTTCTCCTGTTTTCTTCTGTATATTTGTTGTATTGGGTATGGATATTTCGGTCAGTTGTGTTAATTTCTTCTTTTTATTGGTGAATATGATGTCAGGTTTGTTATGTGGTGTTGTTTTATCTGTTATAATGGTTCTGTTCCGGTATAATTTGTATTCATCATTCTCCAGTACATTTTGTGGGGCATACTTGTATGTGGGAACGTGTTGTTTTATAAGTTTATGTTGTAACGCAAGCTGTTGAGGTATTATTTTTGCTACATTGTCATGTCTTCTGGGGTATTCTGTATTTGCTAGTATTGTACATCCGCTTGTGATGTGATCTACTGTTTCTATTTGTTGTTTGCAAAGTCTGCATTTATCTGTTGTGGTATTGGGATCTTTAATAATATGCATGCTGTAATATCTGGTGTTTATTGTTTGATCCTGTATTGCAATCATTAATCCTTCTGTCTCACTGTATATATTGCCTTTTCTTAGCCATGTGCTGGATGCGTCTTGATCAATGGGTGGCTGTGTTAGATGATACGAGTGTTTACCATGTAGTGTTTTCTTTTTCCAATCTACTTTCTTCGTGTCTGTTGATGTTATGTGATCTAAAGGGTTGTAGAGGTGGTTATGAAATTGTAGTGGTGTAGCCGATGTATTTATATGAGTGATTGCTTTGTGTATTTTGCTAATTTCTGCTCGTTCTATAAAGAATTTTCTTAAATTGTCTACCTGTCCATAATGTAGGTTTTTTATGTCGATAAATCCCCTTCCTCCTTCCTTTCTGCTTAATGTGAATCTTCCTGTTGCTGAATGTATGTGATGTATTCTATATTTGTGGCATTGTGATCGTGTAAGTGTATTGAGTGCTTCTAGGTCTGTGTTACTCAACTTCACTACTCCAAATGAGTAGGTCAATTTTGGTATAGCATAAGTATTTATAGCTTTTGTCTTGTTTCTTGCTGTCAATTCTGTTTTCAGTATTTTTGTTAGTCTTTGTCTATATTTTTCTTTTAGTTCTTCTTTAATATTTGTATTGTCTATTGCCATTTTTTGTCTGTATCCTAGATATTTATAGGCATCTGTTTCTTCCATAGCTTCTATGCAGTTGGTGTGGTTATCCAATATGTAATCTTCTTGTTTAGTGTGTTTTCCCTTGACTATGCTATTTTTCTTACATTTGTCTGTTCCAAAAGCCATATTTAAATCATTGCTGAATACTTCTGTTATCTTTAGTAATTGGTTGAGTTGTTGATTTGTTGCTGCCAGTAGTTTTAGATCATCCATGTATAGCAAATGTGTGATTTTTTGTGGGTATGTTCCAGTAATATTGTATCCATAATTTGTATTATTTAGCATGTTGGATAGTGGGTTCAGAGCAAGGCAGAACCAGAAAGGACTTACTGAGTCTCCTTGGTATATTCCACGCTTGATCTGTATTGGCTGTGATGTGATATTATTTGAATTTGTTTGGATATTAAGTGTGGTTTTCCAATTTTTCATTACTATGTTTAGGAACTGTATCAATTTAGGATCTACTTTGTATATTTCCAATATTTCTAGTAACCATGAGTGGGGTACACTATCAAAAGCTTTCTGGTAATCAATGTATGCGTAGTGTAGCGACCTTTGTTTAGTTTTAGCTTGATATGTCACCTCTGCATCTATTATCAGTTGCTCTTTACATCCTCGTGCTCCTTTGCAACAGTTTTTTTGTTCTTCATTTATAATTTTGTTCTGTGTTGTATGTGTCATTAATTTCTGTGTAATGACTGAAGTTAATATTTTGTATATTGTTGGTAGGCATGTTATGGGGCGATATTTAGCTGGGTTTGCTGTGTCTGCTTGATCTTTAGGTTTCAGATAAGTTATTCCTTGTGTAAGTGTATCAGGGAATGTGTATGGGTCTGCAATGTAACTGTTAAATAATTTAGTTAGATGTGAATGTGTTGAGGTGAACTTCTTTAGCCAGAAATTTGCTATTTTATCTTTTTCAGGGGCTTTCCAGTTGTGAGTAGAATTAATTGCTTGGGTGACTTCAAGTTGCAAAATTATCACTTCAGGCATTTGTGGTATCATCTTGTATGTGTCTGTTTCTGCTTGTATCCACCATGCATGTCTGTTATCTTGTACTGGGTCTGACCATGTGTTGCTCCAGAAGTGTTCCATGTCTGTTATGTTTGGTGGATTGTCTATTTTAATGTGTGTCTTATCTATTGTCTGGTAAAATTTCTTTTGGTTTGTGTTGAATGTTTGGTTTTGTTTCCTTCTATTTTCACTTTTTTTGTATGTTCTAAGTCGTTTGGCCAATGCTTGTAATTTCTGCTTCTTTTCATCTAATTGCTCTATCGCTTCTTGTTGTGAGATTTTACCTAACCTTTTTCGTTTTTTTCTGACATTTCATTTCTTATAAATTGTGTTAGCTGTCCAATGTCTTTTCTCACTTTTTCTATTCTTATCTGTAGCCTGTGTTGCCATGCTGGTTTTGTGGGTTTCTTCTGTGTGTTGGTTGGTTCTGATCTCTGCCTAGTGTGTATATTTAGTGTAGTGAGTGCTCCTATATAAACTAGTAGTTGTAACTCTTCCATAGTTGTGTTTTCATTTATTTTGTTGTGTATGATTGTGTTGATAGTTTTTACTGTTGTTTTGACTTGATTATTTGGCGGTCTATGCAAGAATGGTCTAATGTCTTTATTTGTGTCTTTGTATTCTCTATATGTGTCAGCTGAAATTTTTCTTCTATATCTAACATGTGTGTCACTTCATGTTCTATGTGCTTGTTCTGGTGGCTGTCTTAAGATTTCGTTTTCCTCTGATTGTTTAATTGATGCGTGTTGTTCTTTGATTGTTTGCTCTGGGACGTTTGAGTCTATTACTGTATTTTCTTTCTCTTCTGATTGCACATTATTTTGTTCCAGTATTTATTGTACTTGTTGTTTGATGTTTTCTAATTCTGACTGGGGTATCCTGTTATTTTTTATTATTACACGGATCTGATCAGCTAGTCGTTGTTCTGTTAAAAATTTTAATTATGGGTATCTGGTAATAAATGTTGTGTATACTTGTGATCTGTATCCAGTTGTGTTGGTTCCTAGGTTTGTTGCTTGGTTAACAGAACATGAGGTGTCGAGTAACTTCATCTGACCATCTCATCCTCTGTTTTTGTTTTCCTTCTAGGGTGGTTGCAGGAAGCATATCCTGCAAAACACCTCTATTTGGATTTAAATCATTTTCCAGTTGGCTAGCAGTGTGGTTACCATTGTGGGCGGGCATAGGGTTCAAGCGTCGTCCCCGACCATGACGGCGCTTGTCCGAGGCTTCTTTAGTTCTGTCCTGAACCAACTAATCACACTAAAAGGGGGGTTAGCCCTATTAGTGGTTTGTTCTTTTCGACGCCTTTTACGACTGGCAGAACATACCGGAAGCCTATTCTTTTCCCGGGCCTCCACGGGGTTTATTATTATTATTATTATTATTATTATGACCTTGTAGACAAGTTTATTACATTTGCTGTTTTCGGCAAAGTTGCGTATTGAAATCTTGTTTAAACTGTTTCCAGGTAAGTTTCAATTTTAATATCATTTTAACTGTTTTTAGATATTACGGTTATTAGAGTAGTTTACATTATTTTATTGATGTCTAAACCGTCAGCTAGATTATTTGGCAGTTGTTACTGGTGTTTATAATAGCCTATGTTTATGCTAATATGAATAATTCACAAAGCCTAATAGAAATCACGAAAAAAGAGAGAGAAATATCGGATTCTGCTTAAGAACATCATCCATCCGAAAGTGAGTCAGTGAAGAAGATGAACAGCCGTTGGTGTAAAAAACGATAGAGAGAAGATAGAACAGAGGAGATGAAACTGAAAATGACTCAAGTTGAAGCATACTTCACTAGAAAACATGTGATAAATGTCATTTGCAGGTATCAGTTTCTGAAGATGAAAACAAATATAAGTAGACGTGGAACATGAATTATATTTAAGCAGAGCTGAATGTAAAAGAAATTCGATGAAAGTCTATAAAGAATTATCAAAGTCTAGATGTTTATGCTATTACACTTGATTTGTAAATGGCCCTGGCAGTTCCAAAGTTAACGTGTTTAGTACTATATTACAAATGTAGTTTTTATTGTTATAGTTTTGCCTGTCACGAACTTAGGACTAATTTTACTTTCATGTTTGTATGGGACGAAACTATAGCATCGAGAGGAAGGCAGAAAATTTCATAATGTGTAGTGAAGCACGTAAAAGAAATGGTTAGTACAAGAAAACACAGTGATGTACAGTTATGCCAGAATTGGTCAAAATAGAAATTTTAACATTACACTTTCCTGTTTGAAACTTTTGACAGATCCACTACTTCAAATGGACAGTCTTAGTCCTATTTTTTATACAAGGGGTACTCTTATCTGGCAATCGATGTTGATTTTGGTTCTGTGGAACTCCCAGAAAAACGAAAAACTATCAACACACCGTCAGACTGGTACAAAATAATTGCTCAAACGCGAAGAAAGAAGCCATTTAAAGTAGTACAGATGAAGCTACAATAATCTGTATCAACGGTGGGTTTCGAGAAGGCAGTAGTTAACCGCCAAAGTAATAAATTAATATTGTCCAGTATCTTGGCTCCAGCTGCAGTGCGTGCAGTAGAGAAGATCTGAATTTACAAAGATGCGTTATAAGGCAACTTTTCAGTCCTGATATGGAGTTTTTCACATTGGACATACAAAAAGAAAAGAAGCAACGTCTAGTCCCGCTCAACAGCATAGAACAGTAACGACTGTAAGATAAAATACAGTTTGTCAGTAATTTGAAGAAAAAGGATATTTCAGATTTTTGAGCAGGTATCCTCCTGTTCACCACACCTGTTTCATTCTCTTTTGAAAACAAAGATGACTACGTATTTTTGTGTTAATTCACAATGAAAGTTATTCAATTTATACACAATTACGATGATTTTATTAATTTTACTACTCATATTTCCTAAAGTATTGTTAATGAAAACAGAAACTGTTAATTCAAAGTGAAATTCATGGAACTAATAGTTATGGTCATAATATTCGTATTAATGCACTGAATGTGTGTTTCCGTGTTAATACTGCCCATTATTAGACACAGTATCCCCATACATTCTTCTATTAGACTTTCCTGTATTTTGTACAATGTTTCACAAAACGATCAATAGCTTATAATGAATAAATCTGTCTTACATCGTCATGCCATAAACCCATTCATACACGAGTCATGTAATGTGATCTACATGCAATGAAGGTAGGGAGCCTTCTACGTTATGTTGAACCTAAATTCAATTTTATGATTATTACATCCACTCTACATTCTAGCTATTTTAAGAAAAAAGCAATAATTTTGTAATTTTTTCCTAATTATTGATTCCCAGAAGTGCTATTATTCTTTATTTACTTGTAACTGAAGATGCAACACTAACGAAAGGACTATCAAATGACCAAACATCAGTTTGTGGCTTATTTTTCAAGACATCGTCAAATAACAATCTTAAGGAGAAGAGACAGCGCTAGATTTCAGCGTCTGAGCACAGTTCTCAGCAGCCACTTGCAGTGCAGTAAAAGACAATTGAAAAAAGAGCCAAAAAAAAGTTCAAGTGAATGCAGATAGCTTGGTGAGGAATTATTTACACCCTAGTCCTTGCTTCCCCACACATAGGAGGCCCTCACCATGGCCACAATTGCCACAGTAATAGTACAGCATAGCCCAAACAATCATAGTACAAGAACATAAAGAAATTAAGCCCACTGTCTGAAAGCACTTACAATAAACCCTGACACACTTCGTTAATGACAACCTGACGCTCAACATACATTGCATGTGGTGGATCCACATCGATTAGAATACATAGATCTAACAAGGCCAGTCAAGGTATAATGAACAGAAGTAAGTTTCACCAACAATCTCACATACACTGTTTCCACTGCATGTCCACTTTCACACCTCAGCTGGGCAGTGCCGTAGGTTTATATCATTGCCGTCGGAACATCCATTGACCGGTATACCATCCATCAGCCATCTCCTTAAGCTCATCTCATATGGAGTAAGCTTCACTGTAAGTTTGTTGGATAGCATGCTGAACATCAAAGTATATAATTCAGCATTGGAATCTAGCTGGCTGACTTGACTCTGTGAACGGCAAGGCCCACAAGCTGATTCATCTGGAATCACTCAAACGATTCTAAAGAATCTATTCTGCAAAACACAAAAAAAAGTTTCACACACATCTGACAACTTCACTTACTAACTTCATCATGAACTGCAAATCATTTTGTTAATGGCCACAGTTGTGACATTTCAGGATTAAGTAAACTAATGCAAGAATTTAAGAAAGTTTGTTTATAAAACTATAAGTCACTATGAATTTGCGTTCGGTGTATATTAGTCCTTCTGTTTCTATGTGTGAAATGCAACTAACATTTTGTATTACTCTTCAAACTTGGAGGAATGTCGCTGTTTATCATCAACATCAAGAAAATACATTATACGTAGAGCGGTTCGTCCCAAACGCATGTGGCCAGGGAAACAGCTAGAATGAAATATTAACAAAATTTCTCTAGCTCAAGCTTTCAAAAAACCGAAACAAGATATGTCAAATGATAATCTGCAAAGAGTAGAGTATTTTGCTGTATGATTAGTACCTGAAACTTCTTTATCTAGTGTGGTATTCAAGCGACTACAGACCTATTCAGAGTTATAATGTAATATTTTAAACGGCATTGATAGCTGGAGAAACAAAAATTGCTGTGTGTTTGGACCAATATATGGGAGGAAATTATAGTTTCTTTTTATAACGATAATAAGCATTTTCATAAACCTTTAAGCTGTCTTTCCATTATTTGCTATTTAATAATTCTGTCACAATTTCAGACGATCTTAATGAGATGAATATTTGTAAACTCTGCTGTGTTTTGGCAAAGGAAGCAGATTTCAACCTGGTAATAGAGGAACTTACGATCACTCATAACTCATCCCTGACAACTTTACTCTGAATCCTAAACCCCAGTGTGTTTTTAATAACGAATTATGTTGAATGAAACAATCCAAATATTTTTATTTCTGTATCTCAATGATCTGAGACATTTGAAACCATTTAAATTTGCAGAATAGCACGAGAAGTAACACATACAAGTGCCAGATGTCTGTGATGTACCGCTGTGCCACAAAAATTATCTCGAACACAACCAAACATGATTTAGAGTCATATCTATACCATGGTACCAGGACAAATATAACTGTGCCTCTCCAACACATTGCAAGAATGGTACTATCACCAGGTTGTTGCCATAGACTCCGGCGGTGGTAATTCATGGCAGTGCAGAGCTGCAGTTCATCGCTGGACACAATTCGACGCCATTCATGCTTCCTGGTCACAGCACCTCTCCAAATGTAGCCGTCTCTTTCGTGGTGTTAAAAGTAGCCTGCACGTGGTACTGTAGCTTCCGAGTTCTGCTGCTCTAATCTCTGACCAACGATGAGAGATAAAAAATGGAAAAACAAATCAGAGTAGAATCTCGAACAGCAATAATTCAATTCTGAAATTATGCACATGTTACTAGTTTTGCCAAGAATATGGATTTACAGCAA
This sequence comes from Schistocerca nitens, assembly GCF_023898315.1. Taxonomy (NCBI): domain Eukaryota; kingdom Metazoa; phylum Arthropoda; class Insecta; order Orthoptera; family Acrididae; genus Schistocerca; species Schistocerca nitens. The sequence goes on along the minus strand of NC_064623.1, from coordinate 198,630,422 downwards.
TGAATAGCAGTTTCGCCAAGAAAATGATTATTGGATTAGAAAATACTAAGTACCAGATATGACGTTTCCTGAATTTAAAAACAAATTCTTACAGTCAATTTTGATCTAAACAGAAACATGACCATATGTGACTTCAGTTTGTAGTCGCACAAATGTCAAATCTTCACAGAAAAAATGCTTTGAAATAGTAGTGCGTGAACTGTGTTGTAAATTAGTACTTAAAAAAAAGGAAGTCATAACCTGAAACTCTATAGAAATACATAAAGTAGCAAGACATTTCTAAAAGATTTGTTGGGAAGCACACACAAAACATCCGAAGCATCCAGAGAAAGTTCAGGATTAGGATAGTAGGACAGAACCACATGATCATAGATTCTTTCGAAATGTTAATGTACCTGAAAGAAATGAGGGAAACAGAAATCACATAAAAGTTGTGCGACGACATGGTAGAGGTAATTATTCAGATCAGGAGTGCTGTAATTACACAGGCCAACGAAATTCTTTTTTTGAAAAACTTTTTTACTTTGATAGCTGATATTTATAGATTTTTGTTAGCTGAATCCAAATCAAGCCTTAGTTTTCTGTATCACCCATAGTTTTCGAGCAAAATGCTTTTTAGTATATATACAACATAAACATCACTTGTATTTACATTAAGCTAATTAAAACAATGACATATGTTAATAAAGGTCAGCTGGAATTGGTTTGTATTGTCTTTCCCTTTTTTTGATTGAATCTTTTTCTGTAGCTTTTTCAACGATGAGTCACTTGCTGGAGTTGTCGGTGAAGTGACCAACGGTAGTTCTCCATCATGTTGATGTTCCAGCGGCCTTGGTACCATTATCCAAACACTTTAATGACCTGGAGGAAACGCCCTCCTTCCTCCTCACTGACATCTCCCATACTGTATGGGAAGTAATGAATGTGACTTTTCAATAAGTGAACTTGCAGGCTCATCAAACATCCTGAAGTTTTAAACTTCTTTAACATTGCAGCTGTAATAGAAACATATCTGGGTCTTTTTCATATGCTAAGAACATTTTCCCCCCATGAACCATGGACCTTGCCGTTGGTGGGGAGGCTTGCGTGCCTCAGCGATACAGATAGCCGTACCGTAGGTACAACCACAACGGAGGGGTATCTGTTGAGAGGCCAGACAAACGTGTGGTTCCTGAAGAGGGGCAGCAGCCTTTTCAGTAGTTGCAAGGGCAACAGTCTGGATGATTGACTGATCTGGCCTTGTAACAATAACCAAAACGGCCTTGCTGTGCTGGTACTGCGAACGGCTGAAAGCAAGGGGAAACTACGGACGTAATTTTTCCCGAGGGCATGCAGCTTTACTGTATGATTAAATGATGATGGCGTCCTCTTGGGTAAAATATTCTGGAGGTAAAATAGTCCCCCATTCGGATCTCCGGGCAAGGACTACTCAAGAGGATGTCGTTATCAGGAGAAAGAAAACTGGCGTTCTACGGATCGGAGCGTGGAATGTCAGGTCCCTTAATCGGGCAGGTAGGTTAGAAAATTTGAAAAGGGAAATGGATAGGTTAAAGTTAGATATAGTGGGAATTAGTGAAGTTCGGTGGCAGGAGGAACAAGACTTCTGGTCAGGTGACTACAGGGTTATAAACACAAAGTCAAATAGGGGTAATGCAGGAGTAGGTTTAATAATGAATAGGAAAATAGGAACGCAGGTAAGATACTACAAACAGCTTAGTGAACGCATTATTGTGGACAAGATAGATACGAAGCCCACACCTACTACAGTAGTACAAGTTTATATGCCAACTAGATCTGCAGATGACGAAGAAATTGAAGAAATGTATGATGAAATAAAAGAAATTATTCAGATAGTGAAGGGAGACGAAAATTTAATAGTCATGGGTGACTGGAATTCGAGTGTAGGAAAAGGGAGAGAAGGAAACGTAGTACGTGAATATGGATTGGGGCTAAGAAATGAAAGAGGAAGCCGCCTGGTACAATTTTGCACAGAGCACAACTTAATCATAGCTAACACTTGGTTTAAGAATCATGATAGAAGGTTGTATACATGGAAGAACCCTGGAGATACTAAAAGGTATCAGATAGATTATATAATGGTAAGACAGAGATTTAGGAACCAGGTTTTAAATTGTAAGACATTTCCAGGGGCAGATGTGGACTCTGACCACAATCTATTGGTTATGACCTGTAGATTAAAACTGAGGAAACTGCAAAAAGGTGGGAATTTAAGGAAATGGGACCTGGATAAACTGAAAGAACCAGAGGTTGCACAGAGTTTCAGGGAGAGCATAAGGGAACAACTGACCGGAATGGGGGAAAGAAATACAGTAGAAGAAGAATGGGTAGCTTTGAGGGATGAAGTAGTGAAGGCAGCAGAGGATCAAGTAGGTAAAAAGACGAGGGCTAGTAGAAATCCTTGGGTAACAGAAGAAATATTGAATTTAATTGATGAAAGGAGAAAATATAAAAATGCAGTAAATGAAGCAGGCAAAAAGGAATACAAACGTCTCAAAAATGAGATCGACAGGAAGTGCAAAATGGCTAAGGTGGGATGGCTAGAGGACAAATGTAAGGATGTAGAGGCTTATCTCACTAGGGGTAAGATAGGTACTGCCTACAGGAAAATTAAAGAGACCTTTGGAGAAAAGAGAACCACTTGTATGAATATCAAAAGCAGAGACGGAAACCCAGTTCTAAGCAAAGAAGGGAAAGCAGAAAAGTGGAAGGAGTATATAGAGGGTCTATACAAGGGCGATGTACTTGAGGACAATATTATGGAAATGGAAGAGGATGTAGATGAAGATGAAATGTGAGATACGATACTGCGTGAAGAGTTTGACAGAGCACTGAAAGACCTGAGTCGAAACAAGGCCCCCGGAGTAGACAACATTCCATTGGAACTACTGACGGCCTTGGGAGAGCCAGTCCTGACAAAACTCTGCCATCTGGTGAGCAAGATGTATGAAACAGGCGAAATACCCTCAGACTTCAAGAAGAATATAACAATTCCAATCCCAAAGAAAGCAGCTGTTGACAGATGTGAAAATTACCGAACTATCAGTTTAATAAGCCACAGCTGCAAAATACTAACACGAATTCTTTACAGACGAATGGAAAAACTAGTAGAAGCCGACCTCGGGGAAGATCAGTTTGGATTCCGTAGAAATACTGGAACACGTGAGGCAATACTGACCTTACGACTTATCTTAGAAGAAAGATTAAGGAAAGGCAAACCTACGTTTCTAGCATTTGTAGACTTAGAGAAAGCTTTTGACAATGTTGACTGGAATACTCTCTTTCAAATTCTAAAGGTGGCAGGGGTAAAATACAGGGAGCGAAAGGCTATTTACAATTTGTACAGAAACAAGATTGCAGTTATAAGAGTCGAGGGACATGAAAGGGAAGCAGTGGTTGGGAAGGGAGTAAGACAGGGTTGTAGCCTCTCCCAGATGTCATTCAATCTGTATATTGAGCAAGCAGTAAATGAAACAAAAGAAAAATTCGGAGTAGATATTTAAATCCATGGAGAAGAAATAAAAACTTTGAGGTTCGCCAATGACGTTGTAATTCTGTCAGAGACAGCAAAGGACTCGGAAGAGCAGTTGAACGGAATGGATGGTGTCTTGAAGGGAGGATATAAGATGAACATCAACAAAAGCAAAACGAGGATAATGGAATGTAGTCGAATTAAGTCGGGTGATGTTGAGGGTATTAGATTAGGAAATGAGACACTTATAGTAGTAAAGGAGTTTTGCTATTTGGGGAGCAAAATAACTGATGATGGTCGAACTAGAGAGGATATAAAATGTAGACTGGCAATGGCAAGGAAAGCGTTTCTGAAGAACAGAAATTTGTTAACGTCGAGTATAGATTTAAGTGTCAGGAAGTCTTTTCTGAAAGTATTTGTATGGAGTATAGCCATTTGTGGAAGTGAAACATGGACGATAAATAGTTTGGACAAGAAGAGAATAGAAGCTTTCGAAATGTGGTGCTACAGAAGAATGCTGAAGATTAGATGGGTAGATCACATAACTAATGAGGAGGTACTGAATAGGATTGGGGAGAAGAGGTGTTTGTGGCACAACTTGACCAGAAGAAGGGATCGGTTGGTAGGACATGTTCTGAGGCATCAAGGGATCAGCAATTTAGTATTGGAGGGCAGCGTGGAGGGTAAAAATCGTAGGGGGAGACCAAGAGATGCATACACTACGCAGATTCAGAAGGATGTAGGTTGCAGTAGGTACTGGGAGATGAAGAGGCTTGCACAGGATAGAGTAGCATGGAGAGCTGCATCAAACCAGTCTCAGGACTGAAGACCACAACAACAACAAGAACATTTTAACAACTTGCTTGAATGACACCCATGCTTCTTTCTCATTTAAGGTCATTGTGGAATCAAAGTAAACATTAAACATCAATTTTATAATGTCAGGTCTGATAAAGACGCCTTTTTTTTAGTTTAGCTTCTGAAAGGTGTGGAAACTTTTGGCAGAGATACTTAAAACATGGTCCATTATCAGGAAAGATTTTACAAACTGTTTCATCAGGCCTAACGTTATATGTAGATGTGGTAGGCGTAGGTTTGTTGATCTACAATGTTTTTTAGTGGAATATTCTTCTCACCATGTTTTAAAAATTCCCTCACTGGCTAGTATTTCAGCACCCTTGTTGATCCCTAACCCTACTGTCCCATTAACACAAGAAATATGGAAATCTGGTAAAACCACCTTGACCAAGGAACATGCATGTTACTATTAGATGGCCACATATCATTCAACCATGAGCAGAATAGCCTATTTTATTTAGCACTGTTTCTAGGTTTTCATAGCTTTCTTTCATATGTACAGAATGTCCAACAGGTATAGATGCAAACATGTTATGGTTGTGTAATAAAACGGCCTTTAAATTAGTTTTGGATGAATCAATAAACAGCCTCCAGTCTTCGATTTTGTGTTCAATACCAAACTCATTCATTAGAGTGGGAATGTCTGAGCAGTACACGAAATCATCTTCTTTGTGCAAAAACTTGAAAAAATTGCTGCTCTCTCTATATATGTATATGCTGGTTCCAACTGTCAATAAATTCTTTTCTTTTAATCTAGAGCCAAGAAATTCAGCTCTTTCTTTCGTTAAGCCCAGATGTCTAACCAAATCGCAAAGCTTGGTATGAGTAAATGTCTATTCTGTATTACAATGGAATTCATCATCATCTGGTTCATCTAAATAAGATGGTACATCAGAAGATACTTCTCTTGGAATAGAATTTAAATCATCTGGTGGTTCAGTAACGGGCAAATCTACACCATGCCCTACTGGTTGGATGGCGGATAGAAGGTTAGAGTAGCTTATTGCCTAATTGTTTTTCAAATTATGAGCAGTAATATCAACACTGCAAAAGTAGCAACCATCGGAACGATTTCTTGGCTCCCTCCATATCATAGGAACAGCAAATCTAATGGCTTTTTTCTCCTTTTTCGACCATTTTCTCAGATCTTCAACACACACATAACATGCCTTATATAGCGCCCAAGATTTATCTTGATCACCAGGTTTAGATCCAAAGTATGATAGATAAAACTTTTTCACAGGAGGGGGTTGGGTTAGTGGATGTAGCACAGCTGACCTATTTTGCTTCCAAAATTTGAACATCCCGCCATGACATCCATCTTGGATTCGGTACCTTGAATAAATCTGTCAACAAAGCAGAGTGGGCTGACGCTCTCTCTGCCCTACTACTCACCACAATAAGAAACTCTTTGTAAGCCACCAGCAGCAAGAAGGGCCTCTATCCCCACCTAAGATGAGGAGAGAGAGACGGAGGTAAGACTGCCTCGTGGTTGATTTGTTTGTGAGCACCCATCAAGGAGAACATACATTCAACTACTGCTCCCTCTGCAGCTTTATGGGGCGACGGTTTTCCCCAGTACATGCGTTGCATTATCACCCATTCATTACGAGTGCAGGTTTTCTCACGACAATATCGAAGTGTAATTGGAACAGTGATGCATTTTTTCCATCATTGTGGTAGTGTGTGTTGACTTCGATTAGCTAGGCTGCAGGGTGATTGTCGAGCATACTTCTGTAGTGACATCTGACGTCAAAGAACAATAGATACTGTCCTGAGCTGTATGCTTACAGGTAATACAGTTATTAAACTCCTCTCTGTCCAACACTAGCATCTCGTAAGTTGCATACATTTCCCCCCAGTATCTTACTCAGCTGTTTTTCTCTCGTCAGTTTGTAGGTGAAGGGTAGAGTTAGAGTGTGTCTGTCGCTAGTTTGGAGTGGTATTGTGAAATTTTTCCCATACCGGTTGTAAGGTATCTCCATTTTTTTAACTGTATTGCGATTTTAGGCAGTCCTTGTGTAGCAGTAAGCATATAGTAATGTAAATAGGCCCATTGTTTATGGTTACGTAATTAGGACTGATTTTTATTTCATTTTCTCAACCAAAATAAATAACTTAAACTAATCTAACCTGCCTCTCCTGGGTGTGGACAGTTTCCATGTGTTGGAGGGAGCACTTGAGCTTACGATGCACAGGGCGCTAACAGGTCACCACCATTTTTAATTTCCCGCCAATTCCACGACCCTCTGATGGTTCAAAATGGTTCAAATGGCTCTGAGCACTATGGGACTTAACATCTGTGGTCATAAGTCCCCTTGAACTTAGAACTACTTAAACCTAACTAACCTAAGGACATCACACACATCCATGCCCGAGGCAGGATTCGAACCTGCGACCGCAGCAGTCGCGCGGTTCCGGACTGAGCGCCTAGAACCGCGAGACCACCGCGGCCGGCCTCTGATGGTAGAATTGTGTTAGAGGGTGCGCTTGGGCTTTCCATCCACAGGGACAAGCGTTGGATTCTGGGAAGGGGTAGCCAGTTCCCGGATGGGGGTTGTGTGGGCGTCCTCACAGCCCTGGGACAAAGAAATTTTCCGCCAAAATTCTAAACAGTCGTCATAATGCGACATTCCCGCCAATATGGTAGGCGGGGAGGGGAGGGGGCGGGGGACCAACCGTAGAGGCTGACGAAAACACAGGGCGTCGTCTGGGAATGGTGTTGGCCGTGGTCCGCGGTGTAAATAATTGATGAACTAATTTGAACATCAATGTGCTATCAAAATTGCGGTGCTGCCTGCTACTGCTGTCGTTGGGTCAACAAGTCGGTACGTAGGAGTGTTCTGTTTTGGAGCTTCATGTTCCCCAATGTAAGATGATCGCTGTGCTCCGAGACAATTGCACATGCATCAGCATTGTTCTCTTTTGGCAGAGATCCAACGGATCACCATCTATCGTACTTTACAGGGTAGGCAAGCCTCCGAACCGCACGTTCTGTGAAGAGTCGTGGACAACGAACTAAATAGCACCTGGTGTTGGTTTCACTATCTTTCTACCTCTTTCCGGGAATGGTCACGACAGTAACAATTGAACATTCGACTAATTTCTCCGTTTTCGAGATACTCGTCCACAGGTTCTGCATAATAATATACTGCCCTCTGTCAAAGTGGTTTATCTCAATGGATTTCCCATTAGGTAGCCCATTCTTGGCTAGCGAGTTGCTCCGTCCATGTCTGCTCCCCACACACACATTTGTTCGCGCGCCACATGCACGCCACGCGGCATCCACCGTCGCGTTGGGCACTGGTCATAATGTTTCGTTTTATCAGTGTGAACAGGTAGATGATTTAAAGTGGCTGCCAAAAGTCACTACAGATCTCCTATCAAAATACTTATAATTAAATAATTTTGTTTATGTTGTAGACAATTGTTGACGTCTAGAGAAACAAATATGGTAGACACAAATAAAACATTTAGTTGCAAAAGACAGAGTCTTTTTATGAATATTATGAAGCATAACTGTAGTAGCAATGCTAACGGTATACTGGAAGAAATACCAAACTAAAAATACTGAAAACGCTAATTCTTCCTATGTACCTGAAATCAATATTAACTACTTTGATAACTGTGTTTGGTCATTTTTCAGATGACGGCAACAAATGGGCACGAGTTTCAAGCGCAGCATCTCACTAAGAACTTACTTCTGGTGTGCAAACCATTCCACTTCACATGCAAGCTCTGTGGGCTCACGCCGTTAGCTATAGATGCGATGACCACGCCACTCAAGCAGTCCAGATGTTGTCATCCTAATACGTGCTAGTACCCTCCAGCTGATATCTGGTTTCATATTTTTAAACTCTTTTTGTCGTTTTATAAACATATTATCTCCAGTAAATTCTGTTGTAGTTATCGGTGCTTTACAATATCCTATCTTAACTTTTACTGCAATAGTTACAGATATTTCGCGCAATACACACAAATATGTGAAAATATTACAGTTAGTAACGTTGTGTGACAGAATTTTGATGGATTTTTGGACAATATGGTTGTGGAGAGAAGCAGCGATTAGTATGATAAATCAATAATTCAAGAACAGTCTTAATCGCATTTATTATTATTATTATTAGTCGTAAAGCTCCCAACATGGAAGACGCTAAGTAAAGATGGTTCACTTCTGGGGCTTCTTATTCTTCTTGTTTGCCCACCAGGTCTTCATTCTTTGCGAGAATTCAGCTTTTCTTTCTTCGCTCCATTTTGTTCCAGTTCTCGGCGCTTTTGTCTCTGGTTTGACCTCCCATTTGTCAACTTTAAGTTTGAAATTGTTTCTTTTGTTCATGTCTTCAGTAGTAATGTTGGCTAATTCCAGATCTTTCTTTACATTTTTGATCCATTCTCCTCCATTAACAAGGGATGCTACGTATCTTACTATTTTTTTTGTAAGTCTGTGATCGGGAAGTCTCATTATGTGGCCATAGAATTTTAGACGCCTCTTCCTCATGTCTATCTCTATGTTAGAATATTCTTCAATTTTAGAATTTTTCTGTAATCTATACCCCTCTTTGGTCCATCTTGGTCCCAGAATTTTCCTAATGATTTTCCTTTCCTCTTTCTTCAGGTTTTCCATATCTGTTTTCCTTTTAAGTGTCAAGGTTTCGCTGGCATATAGCATTATTGGTTTAATTACCGACTTATAATGTTTAATTTTTGTATTTATAGATAGACATTTTTTATTGTAAATGTTTTGGACCAGCCCTAGACCCCTACGAGCTTTTAATATTCTTTCTTGTTGAGAGTATTTTTCAGAAATTATCTCTCCTAAATATTTAAAGTATGGTACCCTCTTAATTTCTCCATATTTGGTTTGTAACTTAGAAATTTCTAGATTTGTTGTTGTAAACACCGTTTTCTCAAAAGATATTTGTAGGCCAACTTTTCCTGCACACTCTTTTAAGGTTTCTATCTGTTTGACTGCCATTTCACTAGAATTTGCCATTATTGCAAGATCGTCTGCGTAGGCTAAGTAGGGGATTTGTAGGTCATCTTTTTTGGTTCCCAGTGATATTGGTTTCCAGTAATTTTCTTTTTTGAGTTCTTTTTCCCATTCTGCCATGACTCTATCCAGAACTAAGTTAAATAACAGAGGTGATAATCCATCACCTTGTCTAACCCCAGTTTTTATCTCAAATGATTTTGAAAGTTTTCCCATGAATTTCACTTTGCATTGTGTATTTGTTAATGTCTGCTCTATGATGTTCCGTGTCTTCTTATCCAGTCCTTGTTCTTCAAGAATTTTAAATAGTGTGGGTCTGTGAATTGAATCATATGCCTTTTTAAAGTCGACAAAGACATATACTGTAGGCTTCCTTCGCATTTGTCTCATCCTTGTAATCAATTTCAAGTTTAAAATTTGTTCTGGACATGATCTGTTTGGTCTGAAACCAGCTTGGAAATCTGAGATTTTGGGTTCTAGCAGTTTTTGTGTTCTTTCAAGAAGACAAGCTGATAATATCTTGTATTATTGTTATAATACCGCCAACCGGTTTGAACCCGACGTAGGGGTCATCTTCTGGCCGTTTACACCATTGGTCGACTGCTGGTGGTGTCACTCCTGTCTACATAACGGCACGACGTAATCTAATCGTATCGTTCTGCCCTGTCATCGTTTCATCGGTGTCTTTCGATAGTATGTCAGTAAAACACAGCTTTCGATATGTCATGGTGGCATATTTGTCATATAAAGTTCTCAAAACCTTGAGGATGAGCATTAGTACATAATATGAAGCGGTTCTGCTCAGACAATGCTGCACACTGGATTTATTTTGGTGTAGCACAGCACAAATCTCTGTTATACAGAATTTAATGACTTCAGGAGATATGTGTTAGCTTCTAGAGGTAAAGGATGCGCAGCCCCTTACTCAGACATAGTCATACTTCGCTCATACAAGTCGAAGTCACAGCACCCAGAGAGTGATATTGTTGTCAGAATCAGTTGAAGAGTAGATCGGTTACTGCAAAGGCGTAGCACGATGAGGCATATCGTATTGCTGAGTATCGCGAGCGAGCGTGCGTCTCTGCTAACTCTCTCTCTCTCTCTCTCTCTCTCTCTACCATCACCATCGCCTCAGAAAAACCTAAGAACTTCACCGACTAATAATAAAGTTCAAATTATTACGAGAGAGAAAGTGATTATAAAGATGGATTGCTGATATTATGCATTGCCATCTATCACATCGCCCACTAGACTGCATCATCTTTGCAGATTATTGTAACAGCGTTTGTCAGTATTTCGATGTATTTGTTATACTGAGATTAGACATGAACATATATGTATGATAAAGATACTGACTGTCTCGTATTGTGTTTGATGACAAAATGTTACCTTACTTACTGCAAACTTACATGAACTTGGTTATGGCAAACCTGCATTCCTTGAATACAATATTACTGACCAGCCTTAATCCGACTGAAACAGCTCCCGTAGCAGTTGAAACTGATCAACTCTTATCCATTAGGTAACAGTCATTAAAATAAAAGGTTAGGCCCCTACATTATTCAATCTCTAACAATAAAAATTTTAATCGAGGGTGCTTCAAAAACTCTCGTTTTAATTTTCTCCGCACATAAAAATGCAGAGCTATTGACCTGGTGAAACTGCTGGTCATTTTGTGTTTCTCAAATGACTGATCGAACGATCTCCAAACGTTTTGCTAAGAATGTCTGTCATTATCTACGCTGAATGATCAGAACATCAGTCGTGTTGGTACCATGTAGGCTGAATTATGTCCAGCAGAATGCCTTCCAATAATTACAGCAGCAGATCTCTTTGTATCTGTATACAGTAGTGAATATTTAGAGCTCCATCCTTAAAACAGGAATCACGGATGAGGTTCTTGGAAAGCCCGTTCTGCACATAGACAAATTAAGGTTGTTTTCTATCCACTTCTCTATGCCAGCATGGATTTGTAAGTTGCCAGTAGTGCACAGCCGCGAAAATTGATGTGCCTGGTTTGTAAAAGATGCTTCAACTCTAAACAAAATCTAGCGCGCAAATATCAACTCACCTCCAGTCTCTGCAGACACATAGACTGTAACCGATTCTGAAAGTCTTCTCCAGGAATCTATAAATGAAGCAAAATATGGAAAGAACGAAATGCATTGAATTATGATGTTTGCAGGACACCCCAGTGACTTACCCCTCTCCCACATTCACATAGCTTCGAAACGAGCTCTAGGTGTTGTGATACCTCCACTAAACATTTAGTTCCATTTGTTTCATCAGCTGATGTTTCTTCTTGTGGGAGTATTTTATTTTCCACACACTCATTTTCTTTAATTTTTTGATAGAGCTTGCAAGGCCAGGTTGTGAGGGCTTGGCATGAGCGGGCCATCTTCTCGCTTACAGCTGCACAGCTCCTCTGAACGTTTGGCGACACTCACTGTAAACAAAAACCATACCCACTTTTTCAACTGTTGGACGCATTGTAAAAGTCTGAGTAGGTTCAAGATCGGATCACAGACTGGTGAGTTTCGGTGGACAGGCAAATACACGAAGTGATCCTGAGTTAAATAATTGGTTACAATTTGATACAATAGGGTGATGTCCAAGGGACCTCTATTCCTGAAGGCGGATGGTTTGCGGTGCTGCTGTCTTCTTACTGTTTCATCAAGTTTCGTACATGTTATGTCGCTAAAGTCCTCTTCGCAGTCCCTAATGCTACAGGAGAAAGGTATATAACTTCCTTTAAAAGAAGTCAGTGTGATAATTCGACGACTATAAACGTTAAAAAATGTTAAAAAGTTGTCTACATTTTCCGCCGTAGTTCAGCAAAAACAGCAGGTCTACAAAGCACTCATACCAGATATGTTTTGAGTGACTTGACTCCAGTGCCCCACATATTGCACTGTTTGACTAAAGGTCACTGATCCTAGATTTCTGGGGTGAAATTACGGTAGTGCCTATCAAAATGGAACCGATACAGGAACATAATAAAGAGTAAATCTACATGTTTCAAGGCATGGTATTTGGGAATACACGTGGTGAGCAGTGGCACAAGCTTCTTTATGCTCTTCTCGGAGAACCCTCCCTCCATCTCCTTCCTCCACTTCAGAACTTTCATGTGCACCTGCTCATCGGTTTGGAATTTAATTCCATTGATATGTGCTCAAAACATTTCTACCAACTGGGTTCAGTAGCGTCTTAGTGGCTGAAGCAGTGTTAGATCGGGCGTTGTCATGCAGCAAGTACACTCTTTTCGCCAGCATTCACTTCCTTTTGTTTTAAATGCTCCTTCTGTTTTCTTTAAGGTCCCACAATATTATTGTGGCATTCAAGTGGCTGAAGAAAATCTCTGATACTACCGACCCCCTTTTGCTTGTGCTACTCTGTCAGTTCTTTTCGGACACACCTTGTGCACCATTTCTGGTGTCCCGAGGTATCTATGAATATCTCACACAAGAGAATTCTGGAGAGTTATGGAAACATCGCTGAAATGTCATCCATTGCCAACTGACGGTCTTCACGAACAGACTCCTCGATTTGTTGCACCAACTCATCAGTCAAAATGGAAGGTCTGCCACTCCTCTATTTGTCATGAAAATTTGTTCTGCGTCCACTAAACTCCCTTCACCAAATAAAAACACTTCTTCTGTTCATAACAACTGCGCCGTAAATAATTTTCATTCGTGAAGAAATTTCGATAAGTGTTATTCTTTGCCGGCCGCGGTGGTCTCGAAGTTCTAGGCGCGCAGTCCGGTACCGCGCGACTGCTACGGTCGCAGGTTCGAATCCTGCCTCGGGCGTGGATGTGTGTGTTGTCCTTAGGTTAGTTAGATTTAAGTAGTTCTAAGTTCTAGGGGACTGATGACCACAGCTGTTAAGTCCCATAGTGCTCAGAGCCATTTGAACCATTTTTTTTGTTATTCTTTTCGATATTAGGAAGCGAATCACAGCATATGGCTCGCAATTCGTGGTGTGATTTCTTAAAGTATTTCACGCAACACGACAGTACAACGTTGGTTTACGTACAACCTTGCTTCTGTTATGCTGGCTCTGGTCAGGGAACCTCCCGTTAGCACACAATGTTGCCAGCCCTCAAGAAACAAGAACCCACAGCACGATATGGTACCAGTAACTTTCTTTCCGAATATGTATCTACAGTTCTGGTTATATATCGCACAATTGTCAGCTGTGTTCGATTAAGTCGTAGTGGTTCATTCGGCTTATACGTATCGAGGATGAAGCTGCTGTAGTCCGCTCTTGCAGCCTGTAAGAGAAGCAACACTTTACAGTGGAAATCTCAATGAGGAATGAATGAAAGGCTCTCTGGTGTACTACGAGATGCTTGTGGTAAACATGCGTCATAGTTTGACCACGGAGCTGACGTCATGAGATGCGGTGACTGTTTCCTGGAGACTTGAAGGCAGTCTGGATGCTGTGTTTAAAAGATTGAATTCCTTATAGGCCTTCCGCCTTGCCTACATTAAAATTGAAAAATATAAATAATACTGGCTTCACGACTGTCTTCGCTCTCCTGCTTTGGCTATTTTTTACTTTTAGACAACCTCGATTATTATAATTTTAAATAATTTCAAACACTTTAAGTTTTATTTGTGTTTCGTCACATAATGTTTTTCTCATTTTCTCCTCTTTTCCTGCTAAGCTTAAATGAATTAATGTGTTGTTCTCCTGCGTCCAACTTTCATGTCAGGTGCGCACACCGTCAGGCCATTCTGGTTGAGGCCAGTCTGTGAAAGCTTTCCTACAGGAATAGTTCAGATCGCGTAAAACAGTCGCTCAAAAGTTCGCTAGCAATCCCAGGTCCCGATTCAGACTGCAGTTTTTGACGTGAAAGAGTCTCTGATAGTGGCTAGAGGTGGCATTACCTCATACCACTGCCACACACTGTAGTGTTGGACACTGCAGTTCGTGGACGACGGGTTCAGGAGGGGACACGTATCCCTGACCATCTTGTGGCCTTCGGCTTCAGCTGGTCATACGTGTCTGTGTCGGATGCCAGATATAACGGCAATTTCGTCCAGCAAACAGGAGTCATTCGTTGGATATCGGCTGGTAGCAGTCGCCTACACACGGTAATCACCTGTATATTGTTGCACTGAATTAAAGGTGCCCTATTTGTCGTCTAAAAATTCGGAGTTTCACACTCCGCCTGGAGGCAGCGGTACAGGTGATGGGCGAGTAAAGCATCTCACCGTCAATGCAGGATTAGAGGTGCACTTGCTCTACCAATGGAAAGTGTAAAATTTATGTAGCTGCGGTTCCAGTAAGCTGTCCTCTGAAATTATAGCTAGAACTGAATACGCTGTAGACAAGCCACCCTAACGTCAAAATGACGCAGCTCTTCAACAGCATAGTGCACAAGACCTTGAAGAGAATAGCAGCATAGTAGCAAAATATGCGACAGTACGGTAACGCAGACCCACGTAACCCACATCAGAAGCCAGCATAACGAAAAAAAAAGAAAAAAAAGAGAGATTACACACTTCTCTCGCTCCCGCAAGGGATTTTCCCATGGCCGAACTCCATCTAATCTCGTGAGATAAAATTCTTAAAGAATGGCCAAATTCCTCATTAAAAGGCTGCATGATTTACAATCAGATGTATACACAGGCTAGGTACAGGGTGTTTCAAAAATGACCGGTATATTTGAAACGGCAATAAAAACTAAACGAGCAGCGATAGAAATACACCGTTTGTTGCAATATGCTTGGGACAACAGTACATTTTCAGGCAGACAAACTTTCGAAATTACAGTAGTTACAATTTTCAACAACAGATGGCGCTGTGGTCTGGGAAACTCTATAGTACGGTATTTTCCACATATCCACCATACGTAGCAATAATATGGCGTAGTCTCTGAATGAAATTACCCGAAACCTTTGACAACGTGTCTGGCGGAATGGCTTCACATGCAGATGAGGTGTACTGCTTCAGCTGTTCAATTGTTTCTGGATTCTGGCGGTACACCTGGTCTTTCAAGTGTCCCCACAGAAAGACGTCACAGGGGTTCATGTCTGGCGAATAGGGAGGCCACTCCACGCCGCCTCCTGTATGTTTCGGATAGCCCAAAGCAATCACACGATCATCGAAATATTCATTCAGGAAATTAAAGACGTCGGCCGTGCGATGTGGCCGGGCACCATTTTGCATAAACCACGAGGTGTTCGCAGTGTCGTCTAAGGCAGTTTGTACCGCCACAAATTCACGAAGAATGTCCAGATAGCGTGATGCAGTAATCGTTTCGGATCTGAAAAATGGGCCAATGATTCCTTTGGAAGAAATGGCGGCCCAGACCAGTACTTTTTGAGGATGCAGGGACGATGGGACTGCAACATGGGGCTTTTCGGTTCCCCATATGCGCCAGTTCTGTTTATTGACGAAGTCGTCCAGGTAAAAATAAGCTTCGTCAGTAAACCAAATGCTGCCCACATGCATATCACCGTCATCAATCCTGTGCACTATATCGTTAGCGAATGTCTCTCGTGCAGCAATGGTAGCGGCGCTGAGGGGTTGCCGCGTTTGAATTTTGTACGGATAGAGGTGTAAACTCTGGCGCATGAGACGATACGTGGACGTTGGCGTCATTTGGACCGCAGCTGCAACACGGCGAACGGAAACCCGAGGCCGCTGTTGGATCACCTGCTGCACTAGCTGCGCGTTGCCCTCTGTGGTTGCCGTACGCGGTCGCCCTACCTTTCCCGCACGTTCATCCGTCACGTTCCCAGTCCGTTGAAATTTTTCAAACAGATCCTTTATTGTATCGCTTTTCGGTCCTTTGGTTACATTAAACCTCCGTTGAAAACTTCGTCTTGTTGCAACAACACTGTGTTCTAGGCGGTGGAATTCCAACACCAGAAAAATCCTCTGTTCTAAGGAATAAACCATGTTGTCTACAGCACACTTGCACGTTGTGAACAGCACACGCTTACAGCAGAAAGACGACGTACAGAATGGCGCACCCACAGACTGCGTTGTCTTCTATATCTTTCACATCACTTGCAGCGCCATCTGTTGTTGAAAATTGTAACTACTGTAATTTCGAAAGTTTGTCCGCCTGAAAATGTCCTGTTGTCCCAAGCATATTGCAACAAACGGTGTATTTCTATCGCTGCTCGTTTAGTTTTTATTGCCGTTTCAAATATACCGGTCATTTTTGAAACACCCTGTAAGAGTATACATAGAAATATGACCACTACACTGTTCTTAAAGTCGTTATGATTGTATGTGTTTTTGCATGTTCATAGCCATGAGAAACTGATAACGACAATACCTGGATGCAGTAAAAAATGTTAGGACTCTGCGACGGTTTTGGAAAACAGTCAAAATAGTCAAGAGAGAGGTAAAAAACACTTCGAGGAGTGTTATACGTGTTTTAAAAAGACAAAAACTAATAGGACAGACTTGTGTGTGCCATAACAGTGACCATAATGGCGCTACCCGCCTGAGTAACACACACCTTCGTGCAATGAGCATCGGACCAACGTATGATATGCTCTGAAAAATTTTGGTCAGTTCTCTATGCCAGAGTCGGCCTCATTCGTGCCTCACATTTGTTCCACAATTTGATGTATTAATGTTTAAAATTTTCAGTGGCTCAAATAAATAAAGTTCTTTGAAGCAGGTGATTAGTTGTAAATTACGTTCACTAACAAAAGCATCGTCGCATTTTTGGGATACACACTTCTCCCACAAAACAGTAATTGTCAAGTTCTTCAAAACGCTCCATTGACAGGACGATGACTTCCTCATTTGAGCGGAATTCGTTATCTGAAACCATTTCATTTTGGGAACAAGAAGGCATCTTAGGGAGTTATATTTGGTGAACAAAGCGGTATGTAGCAGCCTACAATTCATTTCATGCAGTTTTGCAGTGATAGTTCGATATGAATATGTTGGTGCAGTGCCGTACTGAAACAGAACTTTATCCTTCGTCAAATGCGCCACGTTTCGTTTAGATTCATGCGGGAGCTGAGAAATATCTAACTGTAGTAGTTTACAGCGATTGTTTTTCCTTTTGTAAGAAGTCTGACACACGTCGCATCACAAAAAATCGTTCCCACAAATTTCTGGCACTTATCTTTGGTGGAGATTCAGTGGAGACAATCAATTATTTTTATTACGGTCTGATTTCCTTGGCTTTTATTATGATCTCATCGATGGTGACAACTCGACACAGAAAGTTCTTCGGATCTCGTTTCATTGCTCCCAATTATTTTTAAGTCGAAAATCACACCCAGTTCTTGTCAGAAACCACGGCAGCCATAGACCTGCTAACAGTTTTATCATAAAGTTGTCATGTGAAATATTATTTGTCGTTTCCATCAACATAGTTAACAGACTCCTACCTCTGAAACGTTCGTTCTACGACAGAGAAAATCCTATCAACTTTTCAGTTACTTCTTTGGTAACAACATTTGCGAACAAATGGAGTAATCGTCATGGAAGACAGATTCTCGATCACATTCATCCAATATATAACTGTAACCCCCCCGTGAACCATGGACCTTGCCGTTGGTGGGGAGGCTTGCGTGCCTCAACGATACAGATAGCCGTACCGTAGGTGCAACCACAATGGAGGGGTATCTGTTGAGAGGCCAGACAAACGTGTGGTTCCTGAAGAGGGGCAGCAGCCTTTTCAGTAGTTGCAGGGGCAACAGTCTGGATGATTGACTGACCTGGCCTTGTAACACTAACCAAAACGGCCTTGCTGTGCTGGTACTGCGAACGGCTGAAAGGAAGGGGAAACTACAGCCGTAATTTTTCCCGAGGGCATGAAGGTTTACTGTATGATGATGGGGTCCTCTTGGGTAAAATACAGACGAATGCTGAAGATTAGATGGGTAGATCACATAATGAGCAGGTATTCAATAGACGGGGAGGAGTTTGTGGTACAACTTGACCAGAAGAAGGGATCGGTTGGTAGAACATGTTCTGAGGCATCAAGGTATCACCAATTTAGTACTGGAGGGCAGCGTGGAGGGTAAAAATCGTAGAGGGAGACCAAGAGATGAATAAACTAAGCAGATTAAGAAGGATGTAGGCTGCAGTAGGTACTGGGAGATGAAGAAGCTTGCACGGGATAGAGTTGCATGGAGAGCTGCATCAAACCAGTCTCATGACTGAAGACCACAACACCAACAACAATAACTGTCACCATTGATTACGTAAAATGTACCCAAATTTTCTTTTTTTCTTTGTCAATTGTGCTTTAAACAAACTTCAAAAAGCGAATTACTGAATGATAATGCATTTTCTTCCATCTCAGTGAAAACCACGTAGCACAAATTACCGAAATGGATCGGAGTCATTTCAGTTTTAGCGTCGTCTAACAGTTGACGGCTATGATGGTAACGCCAAGCTGCGTTTTTAGTGCCATCTGTCTTCAAACGAGGATACTAGTCGAACCTCCCTCTGACGAGAAATTTGTATTTCCAAGTTTTCAAAGTGATATCTTGCAGCAGGTAATGGTACAGCATCAATTAGCCCTCTCCTAGATTTCCCTCTGTTATTTTGTTCCATTTGAATCAACTTCTCGTAATCATACCTCTTACGTGGGAAACCTTTCGTCTTCATAATCGGCCAACATGCGACAGCGTACGCTAGCCAGTATGTTCCAAAACACCGCGTATGAAAACAGGCTTTTTCCGTGTCTCATATCTCGGGTTCTGTTAGCGATAGAAATATTGGGTCAAGTGTTTTGGACAGCTCATGGGCTACGGGCCATTTGAATATCCAGCAGAAGTATCGTCTCACTATAGCTTAATCAGATGGAGCAAATCGTTTGGGTCTTCTTGCGTTAGATGTGCTCTACGGTGCATCTCGTGGGGCGGTTCATACGAAAACTCAAGAAACATGGTTTTCGGGTACCAAAAGCGAGCCGCGGATTTCAAGACGGCTATATACAGCAAATGGCTATAGTTTTTATGATATATTCCTAAAATCCCAACCTCGAATAACCTTGAAAATTTTCATGATATCTATGTTTTCCCGAAAAACGGAGGTTCAAAATTACCCTAGTTTTACATATAAAATATGCACGTAAGGTGAGAACATAGTTTATAAAGTGACGTAGCACAGAGAAATGTGCTGCAAAGTGTCTCACTTACCATAAAAATGGTTCTGGGAACCCCACGTTGTTGTAGTACTGAAGCAAATGCACAATTTTTGTGCACACCAAATCCGACCTGAGGTGTAAAATTACACAGCTTTTCTTTTCTTTAATTTCACATAAGTAAACTATCAATTTTACTGATTCGTGATTGTTTAAAATGACTGAGAAACCTTGACGTAGCAAGGAAAAGAAGGGAAACAGCGGAAAAACGTTCCTATCGGACCACGAAAGAGGCGAACACACTGCTGTCCTTTAACAGTCTCAGAAAAATGGAGTTCCAGCTGCCTGATTGTGCCGTCCTCAGCATCTATACAAAATTTCGCTAAAATTTTGACTTGTGAACATATTCGTGCTTTTTCATGCCGCGAGAAAGGAAGCCAGTGGTAGAAGGAAAGAGACCGAAAAGTAGCGATTTCCAAAAGATGATAGACATTGGTTATAGTATAGGAAGAGCGAAGGAGACAATGGCAGTGTTGGAGAAAGGTAGGGACACAGTGGCAGTTGAACAAAGCTGACAGTGACAGAGCAGTAACAGGAAAACAGTGAAGGTGACAGTGGCAATGGGAGACGAATAAAGAGAAGGAGAAAGTGGATGTGGCTGAGAACCATTGATAATGAGAGACAGAGTCTATGACAATGACAATTAGGAGGAGAAAGATAGTGACAGAGGTGGCAGCAGCAGTGGAAAGGAACGAATGAGATAGATGAAGTAAGAGTAAAGGGGAGACAATGAGAGTGAGAGGAGACAGTATAAGTGGGAAAGAACGAAGGAAACAGTGGCTGTGAGATATGAGACAGTGCCAGAGAGACACAAGGACATAATGGCAAAGAGTTGGGCTGAATGAGTGAGTAAGAACGGGCACTTCGGGGTGGCTGGGCGTGAGAGACTTACAATGGATGTGATCCAGTTACGGAGCTTGTCGGAGTCGGAGGTGAGTTGCACGTTAAAAAGAGCATGCACATATTCAGATGCCAAAACTTTAGGAAAAATTTTGGAAGGTGCTGAGCAAGGGCAAGGTAGAGTGAGGCAGCTGGTTCCCTACTTTTAAGACATTGCCTTTTCATCAAGAGGAGCATATTCGTCTTTTCGCGCTTCGCCATGAGCATATTTTCGCTGCTGATATTATACAGCCCAGAAATAACGACAAAGCGTAAACTGACTTCTGTTATGCATCTTCCATGTGAAGTTTCATATTCATTAACATTCAGTATAACTTGCTGTCCTATTATGATTTTAATATTGGCTTATAGCAGAAAATGCTAGTCTTATCTGCATCTCTTCATTGTAGTCTTCCATATCCAAAACACCCATCACTGTAAAATGCCTACACTTCAGATAAACCGAGCGAGGTGGCGCAGTGGTAAGACACTGGACTCGCATTCTGGAGGACGACGGTTCAATCCCGCGTCCGGCCATCCCGATTTAGGTTTTCCGTGATTTCCCTAAATCACTCCTGGCAAATGCCGGGATGGTTCCTCTGAAAGGGCACGGCCCACTTCCTTCCCCATCCTTCCCTAATCCGATGAGACCCATGACCACGCTGTCTGGTCTCCTTCCCCAAAACCAACCACACCAACCTTCAGATAAAAGTTCCCAGTCCAAGGATTCACTGAGTATACTATTTCCTCAGGCACAGTTATTATTTTTCTGGTATCTTTACTCTCAAAACAGAATTTGACACATTCAATTTCACAATCAAATGTCACAAGGATAATTTCACCAGAAACCACATAACATTTTATAATAAACCTCTCGAAACCGATTATGTGAATTAACGAACACATAAATCGTAACAATGGTTGTAAAAGGATTTATTCAACTATTTCAGCTGTGGAACCTGAAATACCACGTCAAGGCAAACAAAACCTTGCAACTGTTTTCTCTGTGGGTGAGTGTAAATTGGTAAGTATCCAGAGAACCACGAAGAAAAATATAATACATATATAAGAAAAACAAACATATTCTTTTGTTCCTTGTCCAATTCGTGACTCAAATGGCTGCCAAGGATGAGAAGTGAGTCAACATGTCACATGTGTTTTCGTTTAAAAGTTATTGCCAAATTTGTCACGAACATGTAAATGTACATGCTCTGAAGTGCATAAGATAATGCTGATTTCTCCGTAACGATCGTATGGACATGAGTGTACGTGACGTGACAGATACAATTTTCCGACGTAATCTGATATTACACTAACGTAGCTTTTGTGTTCTCAACGGTATTTCAGTGTACGCCTGTTGCTCCCTTCCGCTGTCTACGTATCCCGCCCCCCTTCACCATTCCCCATTCTGAATCCCCTCACCTCCGACTACCATTCTTAACAGTTCTTCAGGGTCAGATCCGCAGTAGGTGTTCGCGGTGGAAAAATGTGCCATCGATATTTCACACCTGTTGTTTCCTTCAGATAATTAAGATGAATATCAATGCTGTTCTTTAAAAAAGACAGTACTGACCTCGTCGTCGATAGGTTATTAAACCCCAATTTTTGTTATTCCTTCTGCTGAGAGCACGTAGTGCCTTCCAAAAGTACACAGTGCAATATTAAGCTTCTTGCCCTTGCTCTTCATTGCTGATTAAATCTGTGTACCGGATTGAAGCACCTACCCAGAACCGTACCTCTGATGACAGGTGGTGATTCCTGCTTGGACAAGGAAGGATTAAGCTTGATTTCACTAAAAGTACATGTATGTTAAGAAAATGAATACTTTCTGGTGACTACAACGCAGTAAATCATTTAGACAATTCCTTGCGTTATTTGTTGATTAATTTTAATATTAATTTTTTATTCAGTATGCTCTGAGAGCAGATCACATCTTGTGAAATATCAGCAAGTAAGTAAATAGGATACACCACACCAGACACAACCAAACAGCGAAAAAACATGCAGCTGACACATACAGACGTATCCTCAGTGCGCATTAACCCTCATTTGTGTCTAAAAAACCATAAACTGTTTTGGCAAAGAACACACGTCGTCTTTGAAGTAGCTGATGTGAAGAGATTTATTTATCATAATGTTCTGTAACACAGGTTGGCTACACCGAAATGTTCCATTTTTGAGGCGGTGCATAAGCAATGACCACCTCAAATACTACCACCTTCACGTTGGTGGGGAGGATTGCGTGTCTGATTGATCCACTAAGCTATGTTGGCGCGAGCTATGCTCCTGGTAGGATCACCCAAGCCAGACACGTCAGTTGGTGAGATTCCAGACAAAGAGTAGTCCCCCATGGAGGTTCCAACCTTAGGGGTTTGTGAGTGGCAACCCCATGGGTCCTTAGCTAAGTCTGACATTATTTCCACTTACTTGTGTCAGGCTCCTTCTGTTTTCTTTCCTATCGGCCTCCCTTGACCAACTCTTACTTTTTCGACCCCAGCGGTATTAGCTTTCGGGGCTCGAGGATGTCTTTCATATTTCTTTTCTATCTCCAACGAAGAAGGCAGGGAAGGATCTACAGGCGGAGTGAAGCCAGCCCTCCTAAGGGAGTAAACCCTGAAAAGAAATCCTGCCAGCTTAGGGCAGAACAGTGGCAGCCCCACTACTCCGCTAACCGTGCACATCGCCCGTAACGCAGCCAGGGGACATTTTACCCCCACAAAAAAGCTCACAAATGTGCTTTGGAATAATATGGAACACCATAAGTCGAAAATTGGTAGGTACACTCGTTTACGAGCTGGCAAGTGGAATATTTAAAGTTTGTATAGACTAAGAGCTGTTAACTATAAGAGTATAAAATGGACGTTACTGCATTACAAGAAACAAGATGGCTTCGGGAAGGGATATTAGGTTAGAATAAATAAGGAATATTTTATGGTGGTCGTGAAGAAAATGGAAAGCATGAACATGGAATGGGATTTGTGGTGAGTTAGCTGAGGATACGTTTACTGAGGCACTTCAATGCAGTCAGCAGTAGGATGTCATGTCCAACTAATAGACATAGGTGTGGCGATCTCACCCTTGTAATTCCATATGCATCAACAAACGTAAATGACGAAGAGGAGAAGAGTGAATTATGTGAAGAATTGGAAAGAACAGTGGAGAGCAATATCAACATAAATCTTAAGATTCTTCTGGAAGACATTAATGCCAAAGTGGGACAAGAAGAAATGTATAGACCAACAATTGGAAAAGAGAGTTTACATGCAAAAGCAAATGAAAATGGCCTGTTGTTAACCAGTTTTGCGTTAAGTCAGAATCTTGTGGTGAGCTCAACATCTTTCCTCCACAAACAGATCCACAAAGCCACCTGGATTTCCCGAGATGGCAGCACAGTCAATCAGATAGATCACCTGCTAGCAGATGAGAGGCACGAGAAGTATCATATCCTAATTACTGGTACAGCTGTGCTACAAAACGAAAAAGGTAACAACTAAGAATAAATTGTTCAATGAGACTTGTGAACAAGCTGTGGAGGCCAGAAAGAGAGCGAGGGAGGTGCCCATGCTGGACAGACAATGTGCGGAATAACAGGAAGCACTCAAGACCGTAAGAAGATGAACAAATAGAATTCTGAGAATAGAAAAAGAAAGTTCATGAACAATGTGACTGATGAAATCGAAAAGGCAAATACAATATCAGACAGCAGGAAAATGTTTCAGATTTTGAAACATATGAGGAACGGTCACAGAAACGAAGCTTTAATTATTAATGATAAGAATGGAAATGTGTTAACAGACAAGGAAAGAATATTTTGAAGAGTTATTAAATGCTGAAGATCCAGAGAGTGTCTTTCCGCACTAGAATAATACAGAGAGTGAAGGAGAAACCGCAGTCATTCAAGTGACTCAACAAGATGTAGAAAGAGCAATGAGGAAACAAAAGAATAATAACGCACCAGGAGAATACAGGATAACGGCAGATATGTTAAAGGCAGGAGGAGAAGCACTTTAAAAAGAGCTATACAATCTAAAAAAAAAGCATGGGAACAAGAGGAAATCTCAGAAGAATGAAAACCAGGCGTAACTATCCCACAGCATAAAAAGAACAGTAATAGAAATAACAGAGGCGTTTCTCTCGTAAGTGTACCTTATAAAGTGCTATCTTTAATAATACTTGAAAAACTGAAGCCATTTGCAAAAGATATTGTGGGAGAGTACCAGGCAGGTGTCGATAAAGGACGATCGACCATCGATCAAATTTTCACCATGACGCAAATCTGGTCAAAGCTCTGGGAATTCAACCATCAGTTTCCGGTGACGTTCGTGGATTTCTCAAAGGCTTATGACAGTATCCACAGATTAAGTATGTACAACATCCTGAGAGAGCTTGATATACGAATGAAGTTAATAAATATGGTCAAGGTATGCACAGCGGAGACAAAAGTCAAACACCTAAGGCCGCGCGGGATTAGCCGAGCGGTCTGAGGTGCTGCAGTCATGGACTGTGCGGATGCTCCCGGTGGAGGTTCGAGTCTTCCCTCGGGCATGGATGTGTGTGTTCATCCTTAGGATAATTTAGGTTAAGTAGTGTGTAAGCTTAGGGACTGATGATCTTAGCAGTTAAGTCCCATAAGATTTCACACACATTTGAACAAACACCAAGGGGAGCTGTCCAAGGAATTCCGTATCAGAACGGGTGTGAGACAAGGTGATGTTATTTCACCACTGTTATTTAATATGGTCCTAGAGAAAGTAATCCAAGAAATAAAAAGGTAAAACAAATGGGTGATGCCGAATGGTAGGACAGATTTTTTGGGTAATACAGACGACATCGCACTTCTAGCAGAATCAGGGGAAGAAATGGCAGAAACAGTAGAGGACCTAGCGTAAAATGCAAGTAAGATCGGGTTATGGATTAATGTAGAAGGGACTGAGGTAATGGAGGTATCAAGAGAAACCCCTAATGACATTCTATTACAGGTAGCAATATGGAAATTTGCTAAAAGTGGAAAATTTTAAATACCTTGGTACGTGGTTCGAGAGGCAAAATAACTTAAAACAGGAAATAAACCAAC
This sequence comes from Schistocerca nitens, assembly GCF_023898315.1. Taxonomy (NCBI): domain Eukaryota; kingdom Metazoa; phylum Arthropoda; class Insecta; order Orthoptera; family Acrididae; genus Schistocerca; species Schistocerca nitens. The sequence goes on along the minus strand of NC_064623.1, from coordinate 198,604,993 downwards.
ATACTGTGAATGGGTCTAAAACTTATTTCAGTCTAAAGCAGATAATGTCATCCAAGAATCTGTCAATTAAGACCAAACTTAAAGCATACAATGCCATGATAGTGCCAGTATTGTTCTATGGGACAGAAACACAAAGCATAACAAAGAAGATTGAAGGAATCTGGGTGGTCTTCGAAAGAAAAATTATGAGAAGTAACTTTGGGCCTGTCCAGGATGAGAGCTCGTGGAGACATAGAAAAAAACAAAGAATTGTATTAGCTGATGAGGCAACCGAACATCGCTGAAAAACTGAAAGCGTGGAGAATAATCTTGGCAGGCCACATTCCTAGGAGATCAGACACCTAATGGGCAAAAGCAGTACTTATTGGAAGACTTGATGGTATCCGTGCAACCGGAAGACCCAGAAAGCGATGGGAGTATCAACTACAGAAAGACCTTTACCAGCTAGGGGTTCTGACAACTGGATCCAAAGTGCACAGGCCACATTCCTAGGAGATCAGACACCTAATGGGCAAAAGCAGTACTTATTGGAAGACTTGATGGTATCCGTGCAACCGGAAGACCCAGAAAGCGATGGGAGTATCAACTACAGAAAGACCTTTACCAGATAGGGGTTCTGACAACTGGATCCAAAGTGCACAGGCCACATTCCTAGGAGATCAGACACCTAATGGGCAAAAGCAGTACTTATTGGAAGACTTGATGGTATCCGTGCAACCGGAAGACCCAGAAAGCGATGGGAGTATCAACTACAGAAAGACCTTTACCAGCTAGGGGTTCTGACAACTGGATCCAAAGTGCACAAGATGGCCATCTGTAGAGGAGCATTGTGGGGTCAGCGCAATATCTACAAGCTCCTCGATAACCGATTCATTGTTGATATAAATAATGTATCTTTCTTTGATTCACGTCTATTATTTGTGTGCATAATGACATTAGGTTTCTGCCTGATTTTTTCAGCGTTGGGAGCTTTGTCATTCTTTCGTCATTGTTCGTCGAAGTGAAAATGGTGTCATTTGAGGAGAAGGGACATATCGTGCTTTGGTACGTGGAGTTTAATCCATTGTTATGGTGAAAAGGCCGATTCATTCTGTTTCCAATAATGTGGCACCAGACACCAAGAGGATTAAAGAATGGCTAAGGTAGCTTCCGGAAATTGGCAGCATTCTGAAGTGCCATGCAATGGGTCGTTGTGTCCCTTAAAAGCAAGTTGACTATGTCCCCCACAAACAAGTCCATGCAGATCATGTAGTCAAGTTTCGCAGGAACTTCACATATCACTAGAGGATCCATCCCGACACCACATCGAGCGAGTAACGTGCCTACGATCAACATATGGAACACATCCTGGGAGTCATATAGCTTTTTTCCAACGCACCAATGACAGGTTACTGTAACCCGCGCGACTCTCACGTTGACGATTTAACACAGAAATGGCGTTGCTATTCAATACTAGAGGATCCATGCCGACATCTCCCTGAGGGAGTAGCGTGAATACGGTCAACGTATGGAACGCCCCCTGGTAGTCATGTAGCTTTTTCCGATGCACCACTGCCAGTTTACTGTAACCCTACCACCCTCAGATGGATGATTTAACACAGAAATTGCGTTGCTATTCGATACTCATGGATCCTCACGTAACGAGTAACGCTCCTACGGTCAACATATGGAACACCTCCTGGGAGTCATGTAGCTTTTTCCGATGCAACACTGCCTGTTTACTGTAACCCCCACACAGTCACATTGACGATTTAACACACAAATTGCGTCACTATTCAACACTAAATGATCCATACCGACTTATCCCCGAGCGAGTAACGGGCCCACGGTCAACGGGTGGAACATCTCCTGGGAGTCATATAGTTTTATTCCGATGAACAATTGCCAGTTTCAGGAAGTGGGAAGTAGAGGGGAGGCAGGAAGACATGTAGAGTGAGGGGGGACAAGATGAGAAGGGGGATACAAGGTCAGGTAGGGGGAAGGAGGAGGGGATAGACAATGAGAGGGGACAGAGGAGATGGACAGTGACAGGAGGAAAGAAGATTAGGGGGCATGTCCACTTCCATTGCACGATCACATTGACGATTTAACACAGAAATAGCGTCGCAATTCAATACTAAAGAATCCATGCCGACTTCTCCGCAAGCGAGCAAAGTGACTACCGTCAACGTATGGAACTTCTCTTGAGGGTCATGTAGATTTTTCCGATCCTACACTGCCAGTTTATTGTAACCCTCGCACCCTCAATTTGACAATTTTACACAGAAATTCCGTCGCTTTTCAGTACTAAAGGATCCATCCTGACTTCTCCCCGAGTGAGTAACACGCCTACGGTCAACGTATGGAAGTTGTCCTGAGAGACATGTAGCTTTTCTCCGATGCACCACTGCCAGTTTATTGTAACCCCCGGACGTCATATTGACGATTTAACACAGAAGTTGCGTCGCTTTTCAGTACTGATAGATCCATGCCGACTTCTCACGGAGCGAGTAATGCGGCTACTGTCAACGTATGGAAACTTCCTGGGAGTCATGAAGCTTTTTTCCGATGCAGCACTACCATTTTACAGTAACCGTTGCACCCTCACACTGACTATTTAACACTGCAATTGCCTAGCTAATTAGTACCGAATGTTCCATGCTACTTCTTCCCGAGCGAATAACGCGCCTAACGTAACTGTATGGAACTTCCATGCGAATCCTGTAGCTTCGTTCCGATGAACCGCAGACAGGTTACTGTAACCCTCGCACCCGCACAGTGACGATTAATACAGAAATTGCGTCGTTATTCAATACCAAATGTTCCATGCGACTTCAACCGGAGCGAGTAATGCGCCAACTGTCAACTTACATACTACCTCCTGGGATTCATGTAGATATTTTCGGATGCATCAGTGCCAGTTTACTATAACAGTATTACCCTCACATTCACGATAGGATGCAGAAATTGTGTCACACTTCAAAACTGAAGGATCGATGCTGACTTCATTCCGAGCGAGTAACGCGCTTACTTTCAAGTTTTGAAACACATCCTGGGAGTCATTTAGCTTTCTTTTCGTTGCACCACTTCCAGTTTACTGTATCACACCCACCCTCACATTGAATATTTAACACATAAATTGCGTCGCTCTTCAATACTAAAGGATACATAACGACTTCTCCCCGAGCGAATAGCGCGCCTAAGGTCAACGTATGGAACTCCTCCTGGAAGGCATGTAGCTTTTTTTTTTATGATGCTCTACTGTCAGGTACCTGCAACCCTCGCACCCCTACATTAACGATTTTACACTGAAATAGCGTTGCTATTCAATACTAAGGGATCCATGCCGAATTATCGCCGAGAGAGGATTTCGCCTACATTCAATGTATGGAATTTCTCCTGGGAGTCATGTAGGTTTTTTCCGGTGCACCAATGTCACATTCCTGTAACTCTCGCACCCTCACATTGATGATTTGAAACATAAATTGCGTCGCTATTCAGTACTAAAGGATCCATGCCGACTTCTAGCCAAGCGAGTAACGCGAATGCGCTCAACGTATGAAACTTCTAATGGGAGTCATGTAGCTTTATTGCGATGCACCACATCCAGTTTACTGTATCTCTGTCACCCTCATATTGGCGATTTAACATTGTAATTGGATCGCTATTCAATAGTTAAGAATCCATGTCTGCTTCGCAAGGAGTGAGTAATACGTCTGAGGTAAACGTTTGGAACTCTCCTCGGAGTCATTTAGCTTTTTTCCGATGCATCACTGCCAGTTTACTGAATCCCTCGCACCCTCAAATAGACAACTTAACACAGAAATTGAGTCGCTATTCAATATTTAAAGATCCAAGTCGACCTGTCCCGGAGTGAGTAACGCGCCTATGGTCAACGTATGGAACTTATCCTAGGAGTCAAGTAGCTCTTTTCCTATACACCACTGCCAGTTTACTGTAACCTTTGGACCATCACAATGACGATTTTAACACAGAAATTGATTCGGTATTCAATACAAAAGCATCCCTGCCCACTTCTCCATTAGCGCACCCTCAAATTGAAGAATTAACACAGAAATAGCGTCGCTATTTAATACAAAAATATTGCTCCCGACTTCTCGACGAGCGAGTAACGAGAATACGGGCAACGTATGGAACTTTTCCTGGGATTCATGTAGCTTTTTTTCCGATGCACCACTGCCAGTTTACTGTACTTAATACGTAACTGCGTCGCTTTTCAATACTAAAGCATCGATGCTGACTACTCCCCGAGCGAGTAACGTGGCCACAGACAACGTATGGAACGTCTTCTGAGAGTCATGTAGCTTATTTCCGATTAACCACTTCCAATTTTCTGCAACCCTCGCACCTTCAAATTGACGATGTCAGACAGAAATGTTGTCGCTATTCAATAACAAAAACATCGATGCCTACTTCCCTCAGAGCGAGTATCGTGCCTGTGGTAAACGTATGGAACTTTTCCTGGGGGTCATGTAGGATCATTCTGATGCAAACTGCCAGATTTCTGTAACCCTCGTACTCTCAAATTGACGATTTAACACAGAAACTGCGTCGCTATTCAATACAAAATCATTGCTACCGAGTACTCCACGAGCGAGTAACTAGCCTATGGCCAACGTATGGAACTTCTCCTGGGAGTCATGTAGCTTAATTCCGATGCGAACTGCCAGTTTACTGTAACCCTCAGATTGGCGATTAAAGACAGAATTGTTGTCGCTCTTCAATAACAAAAACATCGATGCCGACTTCTCTCCAAGCGAGTACCGCGCCTACGGTTAACTCCTTTAATTTATCCTGGGACTCATGTGGCTTCAATCTGATGCAAACAGCCAGTTTACTTTCAACCTCACACCCTCTCATTAACGATTTAACACAAAAATTGCTCCGATATTCGATGCGAAAGCATTGCTGCCGACTTCTCTACGAGGGAGGAAGGATCCTACGGCCAACGTATGGAACGTCTCCTGGAATTCATGTGGATTTTTTCTGGCGCACCACTTCCAGTTTGGGTAACACTCACACCTTCGAATTGACGACTTAACACAGAAAATGGGTCACTATTCAAGACAAAAGCATCCCTGCCGACTACTCCACGAGCGAATTACGTGCCTACGGCCAGTGTATAGAACTTTTCTCCGATGGACCACTGCCCGTTTGCTGTAACCCTCGCACCCTGAAAATGGTGATTTAACAGAGAAACTGCGTCGTTGCATCACTGCCGACTTCTCCACGAGCGAGTAACGACCCTACGGCGAACGTATGGAACTCTTCCTGGAATTCATGCACTTTCTTGCGATGCACCACTGTTAGTTTGCTGTAACCCTCTCACCCTCAAATTGCGTCGTTATTTAATACAAAATCATCACTGCAGACTTCCCAACTAGCTAGTAACAAGTCTACGGCCAACGTGTGGAACAGCTCCTGAGATTCATGTAGCTTCATTCCGATGAAAACTGCCAGTTTATGGCATCCTTCACATTGACGGATTAACACAGAAAATGGTTCGTTATTCAGTCCTAAAGCATCCCAACCTACTTTTCCATGAGCGAGTAATGAGCCTACGCTCAACGTATGGAACTTCTCCTGGGATTCATGTAACTTATCTTCCATGCACCACTGCCAGTTTGGTGTATCCATTGCACCCTCAAAATGACGATTTATCACAGAAACTGCGTCGCTATGTGATACAAAAACATCGCTGCCGACTTCTCCACGAGCGAGTAAAAAGCTTATGGCTAACGTATGGAACTTCTCCTGGAATTCATGTAACTTATTACCCATGCACCACTGTTAGTTTGCTGTAACCCTCGCACCATCCAACTGTAGATTTAACACAGGAATTGTGTCGCTATTTAATACAAAAGCATCACTACCGACTTCCCAACTAGCAAGTAACGAGATTACGGTCAACGCATGGAACATCTCCTGAGAGTCATGTAGATTCTTTCCGATTAACCACTTACAATTTAATGTAACCCTCGCACCCTCTAATTGACGACTTAAGACAGACATGGCGTCGCTATTAAATAAGGAAAACATCGATGGTGACTTATCTCCGAGCGAGTAATGCGCCTACGGTCAACGTATGGAATTTCTCCTGGGATTCATGTAGCTTCATCCGATGCTAACTGCCAGATTACTGTAATCCTGGCACTGTGAATTTGACGATTTAACAGAGAAACTACTTTGCTATTCAGTACAAAAGCATCGCTGCCGACTTCTCAACGAGCGAGTAACTAGCCTACAGCCAATGTATGGAACTTCTTCGGGCTGTCATTTATCTTCATTCCGATGCAAAATGCCAGTTTGCTGTAACCCTCTCACCCTCAAATTGACGATTTAACACAGAAAAGTCGTCGCTATTCAATAAAAATGCGACCCTGCCGACTACTCCATGAGCGAGTAACGAGCCTATGGCCAATGTATGGAACTTCTCCTGGGAGTCATGTAGCTTCATTCCGATGCAAACTGCCAGTTTACGGCAAGTTTCACACCATCACATTGACGGATTAACACAGAAATTGCGTCGTTATTTCATACAAATGTATCGCTGCTGACTTTTCCACGAGCGAGTAACAAGACTACGGCCAACGTATTGAACTTCTCCTGAGAGTCACCTAGCTTTTTACCGATGCACCACTGCCAGTTAACTGTACGCCTCGCTCCGTCACATTTATACCTTAACACAAAAAAAGCTTTCCAATACTAAAGCATCAATTCTGACTACTCCACGAGCGAATAGCTCGGCTACGGACTACGTACGGAACATCTCCTGAGAGTCATGTTGCTTCTTTATGAATAACCACTACCAATTTACTATGAACCTCGCACCCTCTAATTGACGAATTAAGAAAGAAATGGCGTCGCTATTAAATAACAAAAACATGGATGCCGACTTCTCTCCAAACGAGTAACGCGCCTACGGTCAATGTACGGAATTTCTCCTGGGATTCATGTACCTTCATTCCGATGCAAACTGCCAGTTTGCTGTAACCCTCTCACCCTCAAATGGACGATTTAACACAGAAAAGTCGTTGCTATTCAATACAAATGCGACCCTGCCGACTACTCCATGAGCGAGTAACGAGCCTATGGCCAATGTATGGAACTTCTCCTGGGAGTCATGTAACTTCATTCCGATGCAAACTGCCAGTTTACGGCAAGTTTCACACCATCACATTGACGGATTAACACAGAAATTGCGTCGTTATTTCATACAAATGTATCGCTGCTGACTTTTCCACGAGCGAGTAACAAGACTACGGCCAACGTATTGAACTTCTCCTGAGAGTCACCTAGCTTTTTACCGATGCACCACTGCCAGTTAACTGTACGCCTCGCTCCGTCACATTTATACCTTAACACAAAAAAAGCTTTCCAATACTAAAGCATCAATTCTGACTACTCCACGAGCGAATAGCTCGGCTACGGACTACGTACGGAACATCTCCTGAGAGTCATGTTGCTTCTTTATGAATAACCACTACCAATTTACTATGAACCTCGCACCCTCTAATTGACGAATTAAGAAAGAAATGGCGTCGCTATTAAATAACAAAAACATGGATGCCGACTTCTCTCCAAACGAGTAACGCGCCTACGGTCAATGTACGGAATTTCTCCTGGGATTCATGTACCTTCATTCCGATGCAAACTGCCAGTTTCCTGTAACCCTCTCACCTTCAAATGGACGATTTAACACAGAAAAGTCGTCGCTATTCAATACAAATGCAACCCTGCCGACTACTCCATGAGCGAGTAACAAGCCTACGGCCAATGTATAGAAATCCTCCTGGGAGTCATGAAACGTTTTACCGACGCACCACTTCCAGTTAGTTGAACCCTCAGAGCCTCACATTGATCGTTTAACACAAGGAGAGGTTCATGCAACTAACTGGACTCCCAATAAAGGTTCCAAGCACAGACCGTTTGTAGCGTTAGTCCCTAGGACATATGTCGGCATGGAGCCTGTTGTAATCAACTCCGATGCAAATTCGGTGTTTCATCGTCAATGTGAAGCTGGAGGGGTTACAGAAATGCTGCAGTGGTCCATCGGAAACAATTACTGGACTCCCATAAAGGGTCCCAAACACAAACCGTTTGAAGCGTTACTCGACTAGACAGAAGTCGGCATGATGCCTGTTGTACTCAATCCCGATGCAATTTCTGACTTTCATCGTCAATGTGAAGGTTCAAGGGTTACAGTAATCCTGCAGTGGTGCATCGGAAACTACTACTGACCTCCCAAAAATGGTTCCAAGGACGGACCAATTGAAGCGTTACTCCCCTGGACAGAAGTTCCCATGGTCCGTGTTGTGTTCAATCCCGATGCAATTTCTGTGTTTCATCGTCAATGGGACGTTCCAAAGGTTAAAGTAAACCTGCAGTGGTACATTGTAAATTATCAGTGGACACCTAGGAAAGGTTCAAAACGCACACCATTTAATGCATTACTCGCCTGGACAGAAGTCGGCACGGTGCCTGTTGTATTAAATCCCGATGCAATTTCTGACTTTCATCGTCAATGGGTAGGTCCAATTGTTGCAGTAAAACTGCAGTGTTGCATCGGAAACTACTACTGGACTAAAAGAAACGGTTCCAACCCCAGACATTTTGATGCGTTTCTCTTGTGGACAGAAGTCAGCATGCTGCCTGTTGTAATACATCCCGATGCAATTTCTTTGATTCATCGCGAATGTGAAGGTATAAGCGTTAAAGTAAACGTGCGGTGGACCATAAAAACAACTATTGGATTCCAAGGAAAGGTTCCAAGTACAGTCCGTTTGAATCGTTACTAACCTGGACACTAGACGGCATGGTGCCTGTTGTTTTCAGTCCCGATGAAATTAATGATTTTCATCGTCAATGTAAAGGTCCAAGGGTTACATTACGCCTGCAGTGGTGCATCGAAAACTACTACTCAACTCTCAGGAAAGGTTCCAAACACAGGCCGTGCGGAGCGTTACTCACCTGGAGAGAAGTCGGCATGGTGCCTGTTTTATTCAAATCCGATGCAATATCTGTGTTGCATCGTCAATGTGAAGGTCCAAGGGTTACAGTAATCCAGCAGTGGTGCATCGGAAACTACTACTGACCTCCCAAAAATGGTTCCAAGGACGGACCAATTGAAGCGTTACTCCCCTGGACAGAAGTTCCCATGGTCCGTGTTGTATTCAATCCCGATGCAATTTCTGACTTTCATCGTCAATGTGTAGGTCCAATTGTTGCAGTAAAACTGCAGTGTTGCATCGGAAACTACTACTGGACTAAAAGAAACGGTTCCAACCCCAGACATTTTGATGCGTTTCTCTTGTGGACAGAAGTGAGCATGCTGCCTGTTGTAATACATCCCGATGCAATTTCTTTGATTCATCGCGAATGTGAAGGTATAAGCGTTAAAGTAAACGTGCGGTGGACTATAAAAACAACTATTGGATTCCAAGGAAAGGTTCCAAGTACAGTCCGTTTGAATCGTTACTAACCTGGACACTAGACGGCATGGTGCCTGTTGTTTTCAGTCCCGATGAAATTTATGATTTTCATCGTCAATGTAAAGGTCCAAGGGTTACATTACGCCTGCAGTGGTGCATCGAAAACTACTACTCAACTCTCAGGAAAGGTTCCAAACACAGGCCGTGCGGAGCGTTACTCACCTGGAGAGAAGTCGGCATGGTGCCTGTTTTATTCAAATCCGATGCAATATCTGTGTTGCATCGTCAATGTGAAGGTCCGAGGGTTACAGTAATCCTGCAGTGGTGCATCGGAAACTACTACTGACCTCCCAAAAATGGTTCCAAGTACGGACCAATTGAAGCGTTACTCCCCTGGACAGAAGTTCCCATGGTCCGTGTTGTATTCAATCCCGATGCAATTTCTGACTTTCATCGTCAATGTGTAGGTCCAATTGTTGCAGTAAAACTGCAGTGTTGCATCGGAAACTACTACTGGACTAAAAGAAACGGTTCCAACCCCAGACATTTTGATGCGTTTCTTTTGTGGACAGAAGTCAGCATGCTGCCTGTTGTAATGCATCCCGATGCAATTTCTTTGATTCATCGCGAATGTGAAGGTATAAGCGTTAAAGTAAACGTGCGGTGGACCATAAAAACAACTATTGGATTCCAAGGAAAGGTTCCAAGTACAGTCCGTTTGAATCGTTACTAATCTGGACACTAGACGGCATGGTGCCTGTTGTTTTCAGTCCCGATGAAATTTATGATTTTCATCGTCAATGTAAAGGTCCAAGGGTTACATTACGCCTGCAGTGGTGCATCGAAAACTACTACTCAACTCTCAGGAAAGGTTCCAAACACAGGCCGTGCGGAGCGTTACTCACCTGGAGAGAAGTCGGCATGGTGCCTGTTTTATTCAAATCCGATGCAATATCTGTGTTGCATCGTCAATGTGAAGGTCCGAGGGTTACAGTAATCCTGCAGTGGTGCATCGGAAACTACTACTGACCTCCCAAAAATGGTTCCAAGTACGGACCAATTGAAGCGTTACTCCCCTGGACAGAAGTTCCCATGGTCCGTGTTGTATTCAATCCCGATGCAATTTCTGACTTTCATCGTCAATGTGTAGGTCCAATTGTTGCAGTAAAACGGCAGTGTTGCATCGGAAACTACTACTGGACTAAAAGAAACGGTTCCAACCCCAGACATTTTGATGCGTTTCTCTTGTGGACAGAAGTCAGCATGCTGCCTGTTGTAATGCATCCCGATGCAATTTCTTTGATTCATCGCGAATGTGAAGGTATAAGCGTTAAAGTAAACGTGCGGTGGACCATAAAAACAACTATTGGATTCCAAGGAAAGGTTCCAAGTACAGTCCGTTTGAATCGTTACTAACCTGGACACTAGACGGCATGGTGCCTGTTGTTTTCAGTCCCGATGAAATTTATGATTTTCATCGTCAATGTAAAGGTCCAAGGGTTACATTACGCCTGCAGTGGTGCGTCGAAAACTACTACTCAACTCTCAGGAAAGGTTCCAAACACAGGCCGTGCGGAGCGTTACTCACCTGGAGAGAAGTCGGCATGGTGCCTGTTTTATTCAAATCCGATGCAATATCTGTGTTGCATCGTCAATGTGAAGGTCCAAGGGTTACAGTAATCCTGCAGTGGTGCATCGGAAACTACTACTGACCTCCCAAAAATGGTTCCAATGACGGACCAATTGAAGCGTTACTCCCCTGGACAGAAGTTCCCATGGTCCGTGTTGTATTCAATCCCGATGCAATTTCTGACGTTCATCGTCAATGTGTAGGTCCAATTGTTGCAGTAAAACTGCAGTGTTGCATCGGAAACTACTACTGGACTAACAGAAACGGTTCCAACCCCAGACATTTTGATGCGTTTCTCTTGTGGACAGAAGTGAGCATGCTGCCTGTTGTAATACATCCCGATGCAATTTCTTTGATTCATCGCGAATGTGAAGGTATAAGCGTTAAAGTAAACGTGCGGTGGACCATAAAAACAACTGTTGGATTCCAAGGAAAGGTTCCAATTACAGTCCGTTTGGATCGTTACTAACCTGGACACTAGACGGCATGGTGCCTGTTGTTTTCAGTCCCGATGAAATTTATGATTTTCATCGTCAATGTAAAGGTCCAAGGGTTACATTACGCCTGCAGTGGTGCATCGAAAACTACTACTCAACTCTCAGGAAAGGTTCCAAACACAGGCCGTGCGGAGCGTTACTCACCTGGAGAGAAGTCGGCATGGTGCCTGTTTTATTCAAATCCGATGCAATATCTGTGTTGCATCGTCAATGTGAAGGTCCGAGGGTTACAGTAATCCTGCAGTGGTGCATCGGAAACTACTACTGACCTCCCAAAAATGGTTCCAATGACGGACCAATTGAAGCGTTACTCCCCTGGACAGAAGTTCCCATGGTCCGTGTTGTATTCAATCCCGATGCAATTTCTGACGTTCATCGTCAATGTGTAGGTCCAATTGTTGCAGTAAAACTGCAGTGTTGCATCGGAAACTACTACTGGACTAACAGAAACGGTTCCAACCCCAGACATTTTGATGCGTTTCTCTTGTGGACAGAAGTCAGCATGCTGCCTGTTGTAATACATCCCGATGCAATTTCTTTGATTCATCGCGAATGTGAAGGTATAAGCGTTAAAGTAAACGTGCGGTGGACCATAAAAACAACTGTTGGATTCCAAGGAAAGGTTCCAAGTACAGTCCGTTTGGATCGTTACTAACCTGGACACTAGACGGCATGGTGCCTGTTGTTTTCAGTGCCGATGAAATTTATGATTTTCATCGTCAATGTAAAGGTCCAAGGGTTACATTACGCCTGCAGTGGTGCATCGAAAACTACTACTCAACTCTCAGGAAAGGTTCCAAACACAGGCCGTGCGGAGCGTTACTCACCTGGAGAGAAGTCGGCATGGTGCCTGTTTTATTCAAATCCGATGCAATATCTGTGTTGCATCGTCAATGTGAAGGTCCAAGGGTTACAGTAATCCTGCAGTGGTGCATCGGAAACTACTACTGACCTCCCAAAAATGGTTCCAAGGACGGACCAATTGAAGTGTTACTCCCCTGGACAGAAGTTCCCATGGTCCGTGTTGTATTCAATCCCGATGCAATTTCTGACGTTCATCGTCAATGTGTAGGTCCAATTGTTGCAGTAAAACTGCAGTGTTGCATCGGAAACTACTACTGAACTAAAAGAAACGGTTCCAACCCCAGACATTTTGATGCGTTTCTCTTGTGGACAGAAGTCAGCATGCTGCCTGTTGTAATGCATCCCGATGCAATTTCTTTGATTCATCGCGAATGTGAAGGTATAAGCGTTAAAGTAAACGTGCGGTGGACCATAAAAACAACTACTGGATTCCAAGGAAAGGTTCCAAGTACAGTCCGTTTGAATCGTTACTAACCTGGACACTAGACGGCATGGTGCCTGTTGTTTTCAGTCCCGATGAAATTTATGATTTTCATCGTCAATGTAAAGGTCCAAGGGTTACATTACGCCTGCAGTGGTGCATCGAAAACTACTACTCAACTCTCAGGAAAGGTTCCAAACACAGGCCGTGCGGAGCGTTACTCACCTGGAGAGAAGTCGGCATGGTGCCTGTTTTATTCAAATCCGATGCAATATCTGTGTTGCATCGTCAATGTGAAGGTCCAAGGGTTACAGTAATCCTGCAGTGGTGCATCGGAAACTACTACTGACCTCCCAAAAATGGTTCCAATGACGGACCAATTGAAGCGTTACTCCCCTGGACAGAAGTTCCCATGGTCCGTGTTGTATTCAATCCCGATGCAATTTCTGACGTTCATCGTCAATGTGTAGGTCCAATTGTTGCAGTAAAACTGCAGTGTTGCATCGGAAACTACTACTGGACTAACAGAAACGGTTCCAACCCCAGACATTTTGATGCGTTTCTCTTGTGGACAGAAGTCAGCATGCTGCCTGTTGTAATGCATCCCGATGCAATTTCTTTGATTCATCGCGAATGTGAAGGTATAAGCGTTAAAGTAAACGTGCGGTGGACCATAAAAACAACTATTGGATTCCAAGGAAAGGTTCCAAGTACAGTCCGTTTGAATCGTTACTAACCTGGACACTAGACGGCATGGTGCCTGTTGTTTTCAGTCCCGATGAAATTTATGATTTTCATCGTCAATGTAAAGGTCCAAGGGTTACATTACGCCAGCAGTGGTGCATCGAAAACTACTACTCAACTCTCAGGAAAGGTTCCAAACACAGGCCGTGCGGAGCGTTACTCACCTGGAGAGAAGTCGGCATGGTGCCTGTTTTATTCAAATCCGATGCAATATCTGTGTTGCATCGTCAATGTGAAGGTCCAAGGGTTACAGTAATCCTGCAGTGGTGCATCGGAAACTACTACTGACCTCCCAAAAATGGTTCCAATGACGGACCAATTGAAGCGTTACTCCCCTGGACAGAAGTTCCCATGGTCCGTGTTGTATTCAATCCCGATGCAATTTCTGACGTTCATCGTCAATGTGTAGGTCCAATTGTTGCAGTAAAACTGCAGTGTTGCATCGGAAACTACTACTGGACTAACAGAAACGGTTCCAACCCCAGACATTTTGATGCGTTTCTCTTGTGGACAGAAGTCAGCATGCTGCCTGTTGTAATACATCCCGATGCAATTTCTTTGATTCATCGCGAATGTGAAGGTATAAGCGTTAAAGTAAACGTGCGGTGGACCATAAAAACAACTGTTGGATTCCAAGGAAAGGTTCCAAGTACAGTCCGTTTGGATCGTTACTAACCTGGACACTAGACGGCATCATGCCTGTTGTTTTCAGTCCCGATGAAATTTATGATTTTCATCGTCAATGTAAAGGTCCAAGGGTTACATTACGCCTGCAGTGGTGCATCGAAAACTACTACTCAACTCTCAGGAAAGGTTCCAAACACAGGCCGTGCGGAGCGTTACTCACCTGGAGAGAAGTCGGCATGGTGCCTGTTTTATTCAAATCCGATGCAATATCTGTGTTGCATCGTCAATGTGAAGGTCCGAGGGTTACAGTAATCCTGCAGTGGTGCATCGGAAACTACTACTGACCTCCCAAAAATGGTTCCAATGACGGACCAATTGAAGCGTTACTCCCCTGGACAGAAGTTCCCATGGTCCGTGTTGTATTCATTCCCGATGCAATTTCTGACGTTCATCGTCAATGTGTAGGTCCAATTGTTGCAGTAAAACTGCAGTGTTGCATCGGAAACTACTACTGGACTAACAGAAACGGTTCCAACCCCAGACATTTTGATGCGTTTCTCTTGTGGACAGAAGTCAGCATGCTGCCTGTTGTAATACATCCCGATGCAATTTCTTTGATTCATCGCGAATGTGAAGGTATAAGCGTTAAAGTAAACGTGTGGTGGACCATAAAAACAACTGTTGGATTCCAAGGAAAGGTTCCAAGTACAGTCCGTTTGGATCGTTACTAACCTGGACACTAGACGGCATGGTGCCTGTTGTTTTCAGTGCCGATGAAATTTATGATTTTCATCGTCAATGTAAAGGTTCAAGGGTTACATTACGCCAGCAGTGGTGCATCGAAAACTACTACTCAACTCTCAGGAAAGGTTCCAAACACAGGCCGTGCGGAGCGTTACTCACCTGGAGAGAAGTCGGCATGGTGCCTGTTTTATTCAAATCCGATGCAATATCTGTGTTGCATCGTCAATGTGAAGGTCCAAGGGTTACAGTAATCCTGCAGTGGTGCATCGGAAACTACTACTGACCTCCCAAAAATGGTTCCAATGACGGACCAATTGAAGCGTTACTCCCCTGGACAGAAGTTCCCATGGTCCGTGTTGTATTCAATCCCGATGCAATTTCTGACGTTCATCGTCAATGTGTAGGTCCAATTGTTGCAGTAAAACTGCAGTGTTGCATCGGAAACTACTACTGGACTAACAGAAACGGTTCCAACCCCAGACATTTTGATGCGTTTCTCTTGTGGACAGAAGTCAGCATGCTGCCTGTTGTAATACATCCCGATGCAATTTCTTTGATTCATCGCGAATGTGAAGGTATAAGCGTTAAAGTAAACGTGCGGTGGACCATAAAAACAACTGTTGGATTCCAAGGAAAGGTTCCAAGTACAGTAAGTTTGGATCGTTACTAACCTGGACACTAGACGGCATGGTGCCTGTTGTTTTCAGTGCCGATGAAATTTATGATTTTCATCGTCAATGTAAAGGTCCAAGGGTTACATTACGCCTGCAGTGGTGCATCGAAAACTACTACTCAACTCTCAGGAAAGGTTCCAAACACAGGCCGTGCGGAGCGTTACGCACCTGGAGAGAAGTCGGCATGGTGCCTGTTTTATTCAAATCCGATGCAATATCTGTGTTGCATCGTCAATGTGAAGGTCCAAGGGTTACAGTAATCCTGCAGTGGTGCATCGGAAACTACTACTGACCTCCCAAAAATGGTTCCAATGACGGACCAATTGAAGCGTTACTCCCCTGGACAGAAGTTCCCATGGTCCGTGTTGTATTCAATCCCGATGCAATTTCTGACGTTCATCGTCAATGTGTAGGTCCAATTGTTGCTGTAAAACTGCAGTGTTGCATCGGAAACTACTACTGGACTAACAGAAACGGTTCCAACCCCAGACATTTTGATGCGTTTCTCTTGTGGACAGAAGTCAGCATGCTGCCTTTGTAATACATCCCGATGCAATTTCTTTGATTCATCGCGAATGTGAAGGTATAAGCGTTAAAGTAAACGTGCGGTGGACCATAAAAACAACTATTGGATTCCAAGGAAAGGTTCCAAGTACAGTCCGTTTGAATCGTTACTAACCTGGACACTAGACGGCATGGTGCCTGTTGTTTTCAGTCCCGATGAAATTTATGATTTTCATCGTCAATGTAAAGGTCCAAGGGTTACATTACGCCTGCAGTGGTGCATCGAAAACTACTACTCAACTCTCAGGAAAGGTTCCAAACACAGGCCGTGCGGAGCGTTACGCACCTGGAGAGAAGTCGGCATGGTGCCTGTTTTATTCAAATCCGATGCAATATCTGTGTTGCATCGTCAATGTGAAGGTCCAAGGGTTACAGTAATCCTGCAGTGGTGCATCGGAAACTACTACTGACCTCCCAAAAATGGTTCCAATGACGGACCAATTGAAGCGTTACTCCCCTGGACAGAAGTTCCCATGGTCCGTGTTGTATTCAATCCCGATGCAATTTCTGACGTTCATCGTCAATGTGTAGGTCCAATTGTTGCTGTAAAACTGCAGTGTTGCATCGGAAACTACTACTGGACTAACAGAAACGGTTCCAACCCCAGACATTTTGATGCGTTTCTCTTGTGGACAGAAGTCAGCATGCTGCCTTTGTAATACATCCCGATGCAATTTCTTTGATTCATCGCGAATGTGAAGGTATAAGCGTTAAAGTAAACGTGCGGTGGACCATAAAAACAACTATTGGATTCCAAGGAAAGGTTCCAAGTACAGTCCGTTTGAATCGTTACTAACCTGGACACTAGACGGCATGGTGCCTGTTGTTTTCAGTCCCGATGAAATTTATGATTTTCATCGTCAATGTAAAGGTCCAAGGGTTACATTACGCCTGCAGTGGTGCATCGAAAACTACTACTCAACTCTCAGGAAAGGTTCCAAACACAGGCCGTGCGGAGCGTTACTCACCTGTAGAGAAGTCGGCATGGTGCCTGTTTTATTCAAATCCGATGCAATATCTGTGTTGCATCGTCAATGTGAAGGTCCAAGGGTTACAGTAATCCTGCAGTGGTGCATCGGAAACTACTACTGACCTCCCAAAAATGGTTCCAAGGACGGACCAATTGAAGCGTTACTCCCCTGGACAGAAGTTCCCATGATCCGTGTTGTATTCAATCCCGATGCAATTTCTGACTTTCATCGTCAATGTGTAGGTCCAATTGTTGCAGTAAAACTGCAGTGTTGCATCGGAAACTACTACTGGACTAAAAGAAACGGTTCCAACCCCAGACATTTTGATGCGTTTCTCTTGTGGACAGAAGTCAGCATGCTGCCTGTTGTAATGCATCCCGATGCAATTTCTTTGATTCATCGCGAATGTGAAGGTATAAGCGTTAAAGTAAACGTGCGGTGGACCATAAAAACAACTATTGGATTCCAAGGAAAGGTTCCAAGTACAGTCCGTTTGAATCGTTACTAACCTGGACACTTGACGGCATGGTGCCTGTTGTTTTCAGTCCCGATGAAATTTATGATTTTCATCGTCAATGTAAAGGTCCAAGGGTTACATTACGCCTGCAGTGGTGCATCGAAAACTACTACTCAACTCTCAGGAAAGGTTCCAAACACAGGCCGTGCGGAGCGTTACTCACCTGGAGAGAAGTCGGCATGGTGCCTGTTTTATTCAAATCCGATGCAATATCTGTGTTGCATCGTCAATGTGAAGGTCCAAGGGTTACAGTAATCCTGCAGTGGTGCATCGGAAACTACTACTGACCTCCCAAAAATGGTTCCAATGACGGACCAATTGAAGCGTTACTCCCCTGGACAGAAGTTCCCATGGTCCGTGTTGTATTCAATCCCGATGCAATTTCTGACGTTCATCGTCAATGTGTAGGTCCAATTGTTGCAGTAAAACTGCAGTGTTGCATCGGAAACTACTACTGGACTAACAGAAACGGTTCCAACCCCAGACATTTTGATGCGTTTCTCTTGTGGACAGAAGTCAGCATGCTGCCTGTTGTAATACATCCCGATGCAATTTCTTTGATTCATCGCGAATGTGAAGGTATAAGCGTTAAAGTAAACGTGCGGTGGACCATAAAAACAACTATTGGATTCCAAGGAAAGGTTCCAAGTACAGTCCGTTTGAATCGTTACTAACCTGGACACTAGACGGCATGGTGCCTGTTGTTTTCAGTCCCGATGAAATTTATGATTTTCATCGTCAATGTAAAGGTCCAAGGGTTACATTACGCCAGCAGTGGTGCATCGAAAACTACTACTCAACTCTCAGGAAAGGTTCCAAACACAGGCCGTGCGGAGCGTTACTCACCTGGAGAGAAGTCGGCATGGTGCCTGTTTTATTCAAATCCGATGCAATATCTGTGTTGCATCGTCAATGTGAAGGTCCAAGGGTTACAGTAATCCTGCAGTGGTGCATCGGAAACTACTACTGACCTCCCAAAAATGGTTCCAATGACGGACCAATTGAAGCATTACTCCCCTGGACAGAAGTTCCCATGGTCCGTGTTGTATTCAATCCCGATGCAATTTCTGACGTTCATCGTCAATGTGTAGGTCCAATTGTTGCAGTAAAACTGCAGTGTTGCATCGGAAACTACTACTGGACTAACAGAAACGGTTCCAACCCCAGACATTTTGATGCGTTTCTCTTGTGGACAGAAGTCAGCATGCTGCCTGTTGTAATACATCCCGATGCAATTTCTTTGATTCATCGCGAATGTGAAGGTATAAGCGTTAAAGTAAACGTGCGGTGGACCATAAAAACAACTGTTGGATTCCAAGGAAAGGTTCCAAGTACAGTCCGTTTGGATCGTTACTAACCTGGACACTAGACGGCATGGTGCCTGTTGTTTTCAGTGCCGATGAAATTTATGATTTTCATCGTCAATGTAAAGGTCCAAGGGTTACATTACGCCTGCAGTGGTGCATCGAAAACTACTACTCAACTCTCAGGAAAGGTTCCAAACACAGGCCGTGCGGAGCGTTACTCACCTGGAGAGAAGTCGGCATGGTGCCTGTTTTATTCAAATCCGATGCAATATCTGTGTTGCATCGTCAATGTGAAGGTCCAAGGGTTACAGTAATCCTGCAGTGGTGCATCGGAAACTACTACTGACCTCCCAAAAATGGTTCCAATGACGGACCAATTGAAGCGTTACTCCCCTGGACAGAAGTTCCCATGGTCCGTGTTGTATTCAATCCCGATGCAATTTCTGACGTTCATCGTCAATGTGTAGGTCCAATTGTTGCAGTAAAACTGCAGTGTTGCATCGGAAACTACTACTGGACTAACAGAAACGGTTCCAACCCCAGACATTTTGATGCGTTTCTCTTGTGGACAGAAGTCAGCATGCTGCCTGTTGTAATACATCCCGATGCAATTTCTTTGATTCATCGCGAATGTGAAGGTATAAGCGTTAAAGTAAACGTGCGGTGGACCATAAAAACAACTATTGGATTCCAAGGAAAGGTTCCAACTACAGTCCGTTTGAATCGTTACTAACCTGGACACTAGACGGCATGGTGCCTGTTGTTTTCAGTCCCGATGAAATTTATGATTTTCATCGTCAATGTAAAGGTCCAAGGGTTACATTACGCCAGCAGTGGTGCATCGAAAACTACTACTCATCTCTCAGGAAAGGTTCCAAACACAGTCCGTGCGGAGCGTTACTCACCTGGAGAGAAGTCGGCATGGTGCCTGTTTTATTCAAATCCGATGCAATATCTGTGTTGCATCGTCAATGTGAAGGTCCAAGGGTTACAGTAATCCTGCAGTGGTGCATCGGAAACTACTACTGACCTCCCAAAAATGGTTCCAATGACGGACCAATTGAAGCATTACTCCCCTGGACAGAAGTTCCCATGGTCCGTGTTGTATTCAATCCCGATGCAATTTCTGACGTTCATCGTCAATGTGTAGGTCCAATTGTTGCAGTAAAACTGCAGTGTTGCATCGGAAACTACTACTGGACTAACAGAAACGGTTCCAACCCCAGACATTTTGATGCGTTTCTCTTGTGGACAGAAGTCAGCATGCTGCCTGTTGTAATACATCCCGATGCAATTTCTTTGATTCATCGCGAATGTGAAGGTATAAGCGTTAAAGTAAACGTGCGGTGGACCATAAAAACAACTGTTGGATTCCAAGGAAAGGTTCCAAGTACAGTCCGTTTGGATCGTTACTAACCTGGACACTAGACGGCATGGTGCCTGTTGTTTTCAGTGCTGATGAAATTTATGATTTTCATCGTCAATGTAAAGGTCCAAGGGTTACATTACGCCTGCAGTGGTGCATCGAAAACTACTACTCAACTCTCAGGAAAGGTTCCAAACACAGGCCGTGCGGAGCGTTACTCACCTGGAGAGAAGTCGGCATGGTGCCTGTTTTATTCAAATCCGATGCAATATCTGTGTTGCATCGTCAATGTGAAGGTCCAAGGGTTACAGTAATCCTGCAGTGGTGCATCGGAAACTACTACTGACCTCCCAAAAATGGTTCCAAGGACGGACCAATTGAAGTGTTACTCCCCTGGACAGAAGTTCCCATGGTCCGTGTTGTATTCAATCCCGATGCAATTTCTGACGTTCATCGTCAATGTGTAGGTCCAATTGTTGCAGTAAAACTGCAGTGTTGCATCGGAAACTACTACTGGACTAAAAGAAATGGTTCCAACCCCAGACATTTTGATGCGTTTCTCCTGTGGACAGAAGTCAGCATGCTGCCTGTTGTAATGCATCCCGATGCAATTTCTTTGATTCATCGCGAATGTGAAGGTATAAGCGTTAAAGTAAACGTGCGGTGGACCATAAAAACAACTATTGGATTCCAAGGAAAGGTTCCAAGTACAGTCCGTTTGAATCGTTACCAACCTGGACACTAGACGGCATGGTGCCTGTTGTTTTCAGTCCCGATGAAATTTATGATTTTCATCGTCAATGTAAAGGTCCAAGGGTTACATTACGCCAGCAGTGGTGCATCGAAAACTACTACTCAACTCTCAGGAAAGGTTCCAAACACAGGCCGTGCGGAGCGTTACTCACCTGGAGAGAAGTCGGCATGGTGCCTGTTTTATTCAAATCCGATGCAATATCTGTGTTGCATCGTCAATGTGAAGGTCCAAGGGTTACAGTAATCCTGCAGTGGTGCATCGGAAACTACTACTGACCTCCCAAAAATGGTTCCAATGACGGACCAATTGAAGCGTTACTCCCCTGGACAGAAGTTCCCATGGTCCGTGTTGTATTCAATCCCGATGCAATTTCTGACGTTCATCGTCAATGTGTAGGTCCAATTGTTGCAGTAAAACTGCAGTGTTGCATCGGAAACTACTACTGGACTAACAGAAACGGTTCCAACCCCAGACATTTTGATGCGTTTCTCTTGTGGACAGAAGTCAGCATGCTGCCTGTTGTAATACATCCCGATGCAATTTCTTTGATTCATCGCGAATGTGAAGGTATAAGCGTTAAAGTAAACGTGCGGTGGACCATAAAAACAACTGTTGGATTCCAAGGAAAGGTTCCAAGTACAGTCCGTTTGAATCGTTACTAACCTGGACACTAGACGGCATGGTGCCTGTTGTTTTCAGTCCCGATGAAATTTATGATTTTCATCGTCAATGTAAAGGTCCAAGGGTTACATTACGCCAGCAGTGGTGCATCGAAAACTACTACTCAACTCTCAGGAAAGGTTCCAAACACAGGCCGTGCGGAGCGTTACTCACCTGGAGAGAAGTCGGCATGGTGCCTGTTTTATTCAAATCCGATGCAATATCTGTGTTGCATCGTCAATGTGAAGGTCCAAGGGTTACAGAAATCCTGCAGTGGTGCATCGGAAACTACTACTGACCTCCCAAAAATGGTTCCAATGACGGACCAATTGAAGCGTTACTCCCCTGGACAGAAGTTCCCATGGTCCGTGTTGTATTCAATCCCGATGCAATTTCTGACGTTCATCGTCAATGTGTAGGTCCAATTGTTGCAGTAAAACTGCAGTGTTGCATCGGAAAGTACTACTGGACTAACAGAAACGGTTCCAACCCCAGACATTTTGATGCGTTTCTCTTGTGGACAGAAGTGAGCATGCTGCCTGTTGTAATACATCCCGATGCAATTTCTTTGATTCATCGCGAATGTGAAGGTATAAGCGTTAAAGTAAACGTGCGGTGGACCATAAAAACAACTGTTGGATTCCAAGGAAAGGTTCCAAGTACAGTCCGTTTGAATCGTTACTAACCTGGACACTAGACGGCATGGTGCCTGTTGTTTTCAGTCCCGATGAAATTTATGATTTTCATCGTCAATGTAAAGGTCCAAGGGTTACATTACGCCTGCAGTGGTGCATCGAAAACTACTACTCAACTCTCAGGAAAGGTTCCAAACACAGGCCGTGCGGAGCGTTACTCACCTGGAGAGAAGTCGGCATGGTGCCTGTTTTATTCAAATCCGATGCAATATCTGTGTTGCATCGTCAATGTGAAGGTCCAAGGGTTACAGTAATCCTGCAGTGGTGCATCGGAAACTACTACTGACATCCCAAAAATGGTTCCAATGACGGACCAATTGAAGCATTACTCCCCTGGACAGAAGTTCCCATGGTCCGTGTTGTATTCAATCCCGATGCAATTTCTGACGTTCATCGTCAATGTGTAGGTCCAATTGTTGCAGTAAAACTGCAGTGTTGCATCGGAAACTACTACTGGACTAACAGAAACGGTTCCAACCCCAGACATTTTGATGCGTTTCTCTTGTGGACAGAAGTCAGCATGCTGCCTGTTGTAATACATCCCGATGCAATTTCTTTGATTCATTGCGAATGTGAAGGTATAAGCGTTAAAGTAAACGTGCGGTGGACCATAAAAACAACTGTTGGATTCCAAGGAAAGGTTCCAAGTACAGTCCGTTTGGATCGTTACTAACCTGGACACTAGACGGCATGGTGCCTGTTGTTTTCAGTGCCGATGAGATTTATGATTTTCATCGTCAATGTAAAGGTCCAAGGGTTACATTACGCCTGCAGTGGTGCATCGAAAACTACTACTCAACTCTCAGGAAAGGTTCCAAACACAGGCCGTGCGGAGCGTTACTCACCTGGAGAGAAGTCGGCATGGTGCCTGTTTTATTTAAATCCGATGCAATATCTGTGTTGCATCGTCAATGTGAAGGTCCAAGGGTTACAGTAATCCTGCAGTGGTGCATCGGAAACTACTACTGACCTCCCAAAAATGGTTCCAATGACGGACCAATTGAAGCGTTACTCCCCTGGACAGAAGTTCCCATGGTCCGTGTTGTATTCAATCCCGATGCAATTTCTGACGTTCATCGTCAATGTGTAGGTCCAATTGTTGCAGTAAAACTGCAGTGTTGCATCGGAAACTACTACTGGACTAACAGAAACGGTTCCAACCCCAGACATTTTGATGCGTTTCTCTTGTGGACAGAAGTGAGCATGCTGCCTGTTGTAATACATCCCGATGCAATTTCTTTGATTCATCGCGAATGTGAAGGTATAAGCGTTAAAGTAAACGTGCGGTGGACCATAAAAACAACTGTTGGATTCCAAGGAAAGGTTCCAAGTACAGTCCGTTTGAATCGTTACTAACCTGGACACTAGACGGCATGGTGCCTGTTGTTTTCAGTCCCGATGAAATTAATGATTTTCATCGTCAATGTAAAGGTCCAAGGGTTACATTACGCCTGCAGTGGTGCATCGAAAACTACTACTCAACTCTCAGGAAAGGTTCCAAACACAGGCCGTGCGGAGCGTTACGCACCTGGAGAGAAGTCGGCATGGTGCCTGTTTTATTCAAATCCGATGCAATATCTGTGTTGCATCGTCAATGTGAAGGTCCAAGGGTTACAGTAATCCTGCAGTGGTGCATCGGAAACTACTACTGACCTCCCAAAAATGGTTCCAATGACGGACCAATTGAAGCGTTACTCCCCTGGACAGAAGTTCCCATGGTCCGTGTTGTATTCAATCCCGATGCAATTTCTGACGTTCATCGTCAATGTGTAGGTCCAATTGTTGCAGTAAAACTGCAGTGTTGCATCGGAAACTACTACTGGACTAACAGAAACGGTTCCAACCCCAGACATTTTGATGCGTTTCTCTTGTGGACAGAAGTCAGCATGCTGCCTGTTGTAATACATCCCGATGCAATTTCTTTGATTCATCGCGAATGTGAAGGTATAAGCGTTAAAGTAAACGTGCGGTGGACCATAAAAACAACTGTTGGATTCCAAGGAAAGGTTCCAAGTACAGTCCGTTTGAATCGTTACTAACCTGGACACTAGACGGCATGGTGCCTGTTGTTTTCAGTCCCGATGAAATTAATGATTTTCATCGTCAATGTAAAGGTCCAAGGGTTACATTACGCCTGCAGTGGTGCATCGAAAACTACTACTCAACTCTCAGGAAAGGTTCCAAACACAGGCCGTGCGGAGCGTTACGCACCTGGAGAGAAGTCGGCATGGTGCCTGTTTTATTCAAATCCGATGCAATATCTGTGTTGCATCGTCAATGTGAAGGTCCAAGGGTTACAGTAATCCTGCAGTGGTGCATCGGAAACTACTACTGACCTCCCAAAAATGGTTCCAATGACGGACCAATTGAAGCGTTACTCCCCTGGACAGAAGTTCCCATGGTCCGTGTTTTATTCAATTCCGATACAATTTCTGTGTTTCATCGTCATTGTGAGGTTCCAAATGTCACAGTAAACCTGCAGTGGTCATCAGAAATTACTACAGGACTCCCATAAGATGTTCGGAACACAGACTGTTTAAAGCGTTACTCGCCTGGGCAGAAGTCGATTCGGGGACTGTTGTATTGAATCACGATGCTATTTCTGTGATCTCATCGTCAATGTGTAGGTGAAATTGTTACAGTAATATTGCAGTGGTGTATTAGAAACTCCTGTTTAACTTCTAGGAATGGTTTCAAGCACAGACCGTTAGAAGCGTTTCTCAGATGGACAGAAGTCTGCATAGTGCCTGTTGTATTCAGTTCAGATGCACATTCTGTGTTCCGTCCAAGGATTACAGTAAACTTGCATTAGGGCATCGGAAAGTACTACAGAACTCCCAGGAAGGGGTCCAAACACAGACCCATGTAGCGTTACTCACCTGGACGGAAGCCGGCATGGTGCCTGTTTTATTCAAATCCGATGCAATATCTGTGTTGCATCGTCAATGTGAAGGTCAAAGTTTTACAGTAGACCTGCAAGGGTGCATCGGAAACCACTACTGTACTCCTAGAAGAAGCTCCAAGCCAGTACTTTCGAAGCGTTACTCACGTGGACCGAAGTCGGCAGGGTGCCTGTTGTATTAAATCCCCTTGCTATTTCTGTGTTTCATCGTCAATGTTACGGTCCAAGAGTTTCAGTAATCCTGCAATAATGAATAGGAAATTACTACTGAATTCCCAGGGAAGGTTCCAAACTCAGACCGTTTGAAACTTGACTCACCTGGACAGTAGTGGGCATAGTACCTGTTGTATTCAATTACGATGCAATTTCTGTCTTTCACCGTCAATGTGAAGGTCCATGGGTTACAGTAGACCTGCACGGGTGCATCGGAAACTTCTACTTAACTCCTAGGAGAGGCTCCAAGCCCAGTCCTTTCGTAGCATTAATCACTCGGACCGATGTCGGCATGGTGTCTGTTGCATTCAATCACGTTGCTATTTCTGACTTTCATCGTCAATATGAAGGTCCAAGGATTACAGTTAACCTGTATTAGTGAATCGGAAACTAATTCTGATCTCCCAGGAAAGATTCCAAACGCAGACAGTTTGAAGAGTTACTAACCTGGACAGAAGTCGCCATGGGGCCTGTTGTATTCAATCCCGATGCAATTTCCTTGTGTCATCGTCAATGTGAAGGTCAAAGGATTACAGTAAGCCTGCAGTGGTGCATCGAAAACTACTACTGAACCCCCTGGACATGTTCCACTTTCAGACCGTTTGAAGCATTTCTTACCTGGACAGAAGCCGGCATGATACCGGTTGTATTCAATTTCGATACAATCTCTATGCTTCATCCTCAATGTAAAGGTCCAAGGTATACAGTAACATGCAAGGGTGCATCGGAAACTACTGTTGAACTCCTAGGATAGGTTCCAATCCCAGTCCTTTCGAAGCGTTACACACTCGGACCGAATTTGGTACGGTAACTGTTGTATTCAAACCCGTTGCTATTTCTGTGTTTCATCGTCAATGTGAAGGCCCCAGGGTTACAGTAAACCTGCATTAGTGAATCGAAATTTTCCAGGAAAGTTTGAAAAACAGACCGTTTGAAGTGTTTCTCACCTGGACATAAGTCGCCATGGTGATTGTTGTATTCAATCCCGATGCAATTTCTGTGTTTCATAATCAATGTGAACGTCCAAGGGTTACAGTAAAACTGCAGTGGTGCATGAAAAACTACTAGTAAACTCCCAGGAAAGGTTCCAAACACAGACCGTTTGACGCGTTACTGACCTGGACAGAAGTCGGCATGGTGCATGTAGAATTCCAACCGGATTCAATTACTGTGTTTCATCGTCAATGTGAAGGTCCAAGGGTTACAGTAAACCTGCAGTGGTGCGTCGAAAACTACTACTGAACTCCCAGGAAAGATTCCAAACACGGACCGTTTGCAGCGTTACTCACCTGGACAGTAGTCGGAATGGCGCCTGTTGGATTCAATCCCGACGCAATTTCTGTGTTTCATCGTCAACGTAAAGCTCCACTTGTTACAGTAAACCTGCACTGGTGCATCGAAAACTACTACTGAACTCCCAGACAAGAATCCAAACACAAACCGGTTGAAGCGTTTCTTGCCTGGCTATAATTCGGCTGGTGGCTGTTGTATTCAACTCCGTTGCTATTTCTGTGTTTCAATGTCAATGTGAAGATACAATGATTACAGTAATGCCGTATTAGTGAATCGGAATCTACTAATGGACTTCCAGGAAAGGTTCCAAACACAGACGGTTTGAAGCGTTACTCACCTGGACAGAACTCGGCATGGTGCCTGTTGTATTCAGTCCCGATGCAATTTCTGCCTTTAATCGTTAATGCGAAACTCCAAGGTTTACAGTAAACCTGCAGTGGTGCATCCAAAATTACTACTGAACT
This sequence comes from Schistocerca nitens, assembly GCF_023898315.1. NCBI lineage: Eukaryota > Metazoa > Arthropoda > Insecta > Orthoptera > Acrididae > Schistocerca > Schistocerca nitens. The sequence continues at coordinate 198,577,655 of NC_064623.1, read as the reverse complement.
CCCAGGAAATGTTCCACACACAGACTGTTTGAAGCGTTACTCACCTGGACCGAAGACGGCATGGTGCCTCTTGTATTCAATACCGATGCAATTTCTGTGTTTCATCGTCAAAGTGAAGGTCCAAGGGCTACAGAAAACTTGCAGTAGTGTATCGGAAAGTACTACTGAACTCCCAGGAAAGATTCAAAACACTGATCTTTAGAAGCTTTATTCACCTGGACAGAAGTTGACATGGTATATGTTGTATTCAATTCAGATGCAAATTCTGTGTTTCATCGTGAATGTGAAAGACCAGGGGTTACAGTACACCTACATTTGTGCATCGAAAACTACTACTGAACTCCCAGGAAAGTTTTCAAGCACAGACCCTTTGAAGCGTTACTCCTCTAGACAGAAGTCGGCATGGTGCCTATTGCACTCAATCCAGTTCCTGTGTTTCATCGTCGATGTGAAGGTGCAAGGATTACAGTAAACCTGCATTAGTGAATCGGAAACTACTACTGACCTCCCAGTAAAGATTCCATGAACAGAACGTTTGAAGCGTTACTCCCCTGGACAGAAGTCGGCATGGTACATGTTGTATTCAATTCCGCTGAAATGTCTGTGTTCCATCTTCAATGTGAAGGTCCAATGTTTACAGTAGACCTGCAACGATGCATCGCAATCTACTACTGAACTCCTACGAGAAGATCCAGACCAGTCCTTTCGAAGCGTTACTGCCTCGGGCCGTAGTCGGCATGGTGTCTGTTGTATTCAATCCCGTTGCTATATCTGTGTTTAATCGTAAATGTGAAGGTACAAGAATTACAGTAAAAATACATACGTGAATTTGAAACTACTACTGAACACCCAGAAGAGGTTCCAAACACAGACCGAATGAAGCGTTAGTCACATTGACAGAAGTCAGCAACGATCCTGTACTATTCAATCCCGATGCAATTTCTGAGTTTCTTCGTCAATGTGAAGGTTGAAGGGTTACAGAAAACCTGCAGTGGTGTATCGAAAGCTACTACTGAACACCCATTAAAGTGTCCAAACTCAGACCGTTTAAAGCGTTACTCACCTGGACAGAAGTTGGCGTGGTGAATGTTGCATTCAATCCCGATGCAATTTATGTGTTTCATCGTCATCTTAGAGGTACAAGGATTACAGTAAACCTGCATTAGTGCATCGGAAACTACTACTGAACTCCTAGGAAAGGTTCAACACACAGACCGTTTGAAGCGTTACTCACTTGGACAGAAGTCGGCACGGTGCATGTTGTATTCGATCCCGATGCAATTTCTAAGTTTCAGTGCCAATGTGAGGGGCAAGGGTTACAGTAAACCTGCAGTGATGCATCGAAAACTACTACTGAAATCCCAGGAGAGTTTCCAGTTACAGACCGTTTGAAGCATTACTCCCCTGGACAGAAGTCGGCATGGTGCCTGTTGTATTCAATACCGATGAAATTTCTGTGTTTAGAGTCAATGTGAAGGTCCACGGTTTACAGTAGATCTGCAAGGGTGCATCAGAAACTAATACTCAACTCCTAGGAACGGGTCCAAGCCCAGTCTTTTCGAAGCGTTACTTACTCGGACCGAAGTCGGCATGATGCCTGTTGTATTCAGTTCTGTTGCTATTTGTGTGTTTCATCGTCAATGTGAAGGTCAAAGAATTGCAGTAAACCTGCATTTGTGCATCGAAAACAAGTACTGAACTCCCAGGAAAGGTTCCAAACACAGACCATTTGAAACGTTACTCACCTGGACAAATGTAGGCATGGAGCCTGTTGTATTCAATCCCGATGCAATTTCTGTGATTCAGAGTCAATGTGAACGTCCAAGGGTTACAGGAAAACTGCAGTGGTGCAACTAAACCTACTACTGAACTCTCAGGTGAGGTTCCAAACACAGACCGTTTGAGTCGTTACTCACTGGTCAGAAGTCGGCATGGTGCCTGTTGTATTATTGAGTGGTACTTAAGATAGGTGAATAAATTAGTAAAATCAGTGTGAAGTGAAGTAGAAATTAGCCAATAAATGAAAAACTTACTTTAGTTTAGAAGAATTACACACTGTCAAACAGCGGGCAGAGCAGCAGTGACAGAAGAGCAAATGACCATGAAGTCAGCACGTTCAAGAGAAGACGCCCTCCCCACATAAGTTGACGCTGTCGATTCAGCCGTCAGGGTATCGCCCGACCGGCTCACGTGTTTCTCAGTTGTCACATCTGATCAAAGGCCCTCGCCTACATTCCAAGAGCCAATGACCGACGTTAAGAAGATTCTTCGAGAAGCTTTTCAATGTGACAGAAGAGGCAATGACCGTGAAGTCGTTCACCTCCAGTGAACTGAAGTGAATAAATACGCGTGACGCAGTGGGCCCAAGACGAGTAGTAGTTTTCAGTTCAGTTTTGGAGCTGAAGACCGTCATGCAGGAAGAGACTACATCGTACACAGAAGCACCAAGTCCGCCGCTGTGATGGAATAGCAAGCCGCAGTCGCGCCTCCAGAAGACAGAAGTTAAAAGGTATTGATTTTTACGTACCCGGGTGACTCGTGAGGACGGGAAGGAGACGGCCTCACATCAGCAGGCACCTGTGAGCTGCTGATGAAGGTCTGACAGCCGAAGACTGGCAAGCTGGAGTCCGTTGTTCGAGTCCGGGACACTTTCCTTCCCCCGCCGCGCCTCTCCGCTGGCCGACGTACGACACAGACACACGCGGCCGCATAGAGAAGGGAAACACTGAGACGCCACATCCGAGGTATCACCATCCGATTTACGACTTCGTTCTCAATAATTAAACGGGGCCCGCATCTCGTGGTCGTGCGGTAGCGTTCTCGCTTCCCACGCCCGGGTTCCCGGGTTCGATTCCCGGCGGGGTCAGGGATTTTCTCTGCCTCGTGATGGCTGGGTGTTGTGTGCTGTCCTTAGGTTAGTTAGGTTTAAGTAGTTCTAAGTTCTAGGGGACTTATGACCACAGTAGTTGAGTCCCAGAGTGCTCAGAGCCATTTGAACCATTTTTTGAATTAAACGGGCCACCGCACGAGGCGCGTCTCCAGTCAACTGGGCGAAACAGCGATGCGAGATACACACCGCCAGGCGTAATCAGACGCCGCCGCTCACGCAGCAAGGTTACGCAAACGACACAGTTGCCGTTCTCCCAGCTAGAACATCCAGTAAGGAAACAGTTGTACAAAACTTTCAATAAAAGTTATCTCATGTAATAATGCTGTTTCATTCTACCTCATACCCGAGCCAAGGAAGAACCCACCCTGCCCACATGTTGTTAAGAGAGAAAAAGTAATTATTTAGTGTGTTTAAACCTGACATGATGCTTTAGAATCAAATGCCTATTGCAGTAATGCTCATGCGGACAATTGACTAGCATCATAAGAGAAAACCCAGTTACAATTAGTGTCAGAAGAGCTACATTTGGTGTCAGAGAAAAAACCCTTGGCTCAATATGAGGCGTGAATGACAGTCACTAAAGGTCCACAGTATTGTTTAATGTGTGAAAAGATAGAGGTTTGTATAGCAGTCGTAATATTTTCTTAATTTAGAAGTGTATTTCCTCTCATAATTGTTAGAGTTTGTCGAAAATATTTAAACATCTTTTCATTCAGTGTAGTAGGATTGTGTAACTAATAGTTTGCAAAATGATGACACGAAATCGTACAAAGTCAGAGTCAGCACCACAAACGGTTTCTACTCAGGAAGCTATTCAGAGCTTAGTTAGTCAACTAGCACAGATTAAAAATGATAATAATGTATTATTTAAACAGTTGTGTGAGGTTAGGCAAACCGGTTCAGTCCCTCCCACCCTAGATTGCTCAGCAGCAGCCTTGGTAACTCCATTTTCAGGTAAAGCTGGCGAGGACATAACAGCCTTTTTTGATGATATAGTAGCAGCTGCAAAGTTAGGATCATGGTCAGATGAACAGCTCTTACAAATGACAAAGTTAAGATTGATAGGAGAGGCTAAAGCACACGTATTGTACCATGAAGAATTACGGAATGCTCCAACATTTGTGGAATTGTAGAAAGGATTACTTAAACGTTTTCAAAAACAGAACAGCTGTAGATTTTATAGGGAAAAATTAAACACTATCACTTAGAGGCAAAACGAGTCGTTAGAAAGTTTTGTAGATAGGATTAGAAAAGTTAATATTAACACCTATCAGTTGACAACTAGTGATGAAGCAAATAAAGTTATTTTACAACAGGCAGAAGATAGAGCTCTGCATACATTTTTACGTGGGTTACCTCCTGAAACCTCCCGTCGTGTCAGGACAGAGTTTCCTAAAAATTTAGCAGAAGCTGTATCTGTGGCGACGGCTTTCGAAGAAATAGACATTTCCACCAGATACAAAGAGACGCGAAATGCATTTTCAGCAGGAGTACGATGTTTCAGGTGCGATCGACAGAAACATATAGCAAAAAACTGCAGACAACCTCAATGCACTAATTGTCAAAGAATAGGTCACACATTCAAGGAATGCAGGTCTAAGAAAGGTTTTGGAAGTAGAAATCAGTTAAACTCAAACGGGAATGTCGGAGCCGCCGCCAAATGTTCCCAATAAAATTTCATGCCATTAAGGCGAATGTGAAGGCGGAATGCTGGTTACCTGCGACCATACAGGATAAAGAGGCAAGGATACTGGTGGATACAGGCGCAAACGTATCGATAGTGAGTAATGAATGCATTGGTGAAAAGAAATGTGACCCTCCAAGGTATAGATTGAGTGGGGTAGGAGGAGGCACAGTGAAGTCATTAGGATGTACATCATTGATTTTCTATATTCACGGTGTACAATTACAAGAAGGTGTAGAAGACAATAATGAACATGCTGTGCGTATGTGTAACGTTTTTCAAAGATCTTAGAAAAGCTAATTAACATTAAATTTAGAAACATACAGTTTTACATTGACAGAGGTTACATACCTAGGGCATGTCATTAGTGAAAAAGGAATTAAAGCAGATCCTCGATTAATTTCGGCAGGTAACACCACAATGCATTAAGGAAGTACGAAGTTTCATTGGTCTCGCATCGTATTACCGAAAATATGTTCAAAATTTTGCTGAAATTGCCTGAACCTTAACCCAATTGTTGAAAAAGGGAGCAAAATTTCATTGGTCTGAAGATTGTGAATCAGCATTTCAAACCCTTAAAGATAAGTTAACACATAGTCCAGTATTAGCCCACCCAGATTATAATAAAGAATTTATTTTATCCTGCGACGCAAGTGATCATTCAGTAGGAGTTGTTTTGAGTCGGAATAATACTTTAGAATCAAATGCCCTTCGTAGAAATGCTCATCCTGACAGTTGACTAGCATCAAAAGAGGTTACCCAGTTACAACTGTAAGACATGACGCCATGATGGATGACATGATGGCATGCGTCATGTTATACGATACAACATCATTCATCATGTTACTTTACGTGACACAATGCATTATATTACATGACATGGATATTAACATTAGCAAATAAAAAAGTGAGAATATGTCTAGATATTTTGATTTAAATATCATTAAAGTTGCCATATAAGTCGAAAAAGTAGTTCCCTTTTTTAACATCCCTAACTCTGCCCAGGACACGTCCGTCCTTTTTGTGCTGTGATAGGAGAATTTTTCAATCTGGTGCAGAATATATAGGTGAGAGAAAGAGCTCTCTTGACAATAATTGTATGTGTCCTGATCGACGGGTTGTCAGAGGCCACATTCAGTTCAAAAGCTCTGTTAGTGAGCAATTATTACAGTCAGTAACACTGTCATTCGTCTGTTCCTAATATGGATCGTCTTATGGTAAACTTTGAAACTTGTGAGGATATAAAATCTATTAAATCCGGGTACAGGAGGGGAATAAATCAACTAAAAAATGAGACTTTTAGGAGACTACTCAAAGACAAGAACTGGATACATATTGACAACTATTTTCTCAAATGAAAATTGTTTTCCCCTAAAGGTAACTCAAATTAAACAGAAGTCTAAAAATAAGCCACGGATTACGCAAGGAATAAAAGTATCAAGCGTGACAAACAGAAAACCGTGTCAACTATGTAGGAACAGTTCTGATGCTAGCAGTGCTATACATTACAACGACTACTGCAAAATATTGAAGAAAGTAATCCAGAAGTCTAAGCAGCTTTATTATGAGAAAAAGAAAGTTACGTCAGGTAACAAAATAAAAACTATATGGCATACAGCGAAGACTGCGGCAGGTGAGAGCAGAAAGAAATAGGAACAGAAAGCTCCAAAATTGAATGAGACATTGGCAACAAGTGCATGTTGGTTTGCAAACCTCTAAAACAAGTATTTTGTTTCTGTGACTGACAGCATGGGTTTATCAGAATCAGAATACAGTGCAATGGTAATATCTAAGAACAGTCTCCACAAATAACTTCAGTAAAATGTAAATGACACTCACTTCTCCCAAAGAAGTAGCAACTATCACAAAATCCCTAAAATCAAATTATTCTAGTGGTTATGGTGACATGTCAACAAAATTAATCACGGCATTTATGTGAATTGAGTCCTATCTTAAGTTACCTGTGTAATCAATCTCTTATATGTGGAACATTTCCAGACGCTAAAATAGGCTGAAGTTAAGCCTCTTGAAAAGGTTGTGTTGTTGTGTTCAAGCGTCTTGTTAAGCATCTGACTGCAAATAATATATTATGCAAGTCAAGTTTGGGTTCCTTAAGGGTTCCATATACAAAAGCCTATTTACGCGTACAGTGAGAACATACTGAATTCATTAGATAGGAAATTAGAGGCTACTGGCATTCTCTGTGATCTGTCAAATGTCTCTGACTGTGTGATCACAGACTCCTCTTAAGTACATTAGAATATTATAGTGTCACTGCCAGTGCTACAAAACGGTTGGAGTCTTACCTGGCTAACAGGAAACAGAGAACACCGTTGCAAAATACCTGTGAAGTAAGCAGTCAGTCTTCATGTGATTGGGAATCAATTAATGTGGAGTTCAAGTTTCCATCTTGGGTCTGTTGCTTTTTCTCGTGTATATTTGTGACCTCTCGTGTGTTATTTTGTCAGATGCTAAGTTTGTTTTGTTTGCAGATACCTAGAAACGACACTTGTTAGTTGTGTGATTGTTTCCAATACCAATTTATACTTCAAATTACAGTGAGTCCGGAAGCTAAGAGAAATCTGAAATTGCAGCTGCGCAAAAGTGAATGATCAGGAAAAGTGATGAGAGAGAATATAGCTGAATCCCAAAAGCTGCGTAGTTATATATTCTGTATCTCTATTGTAGTGAGGAAAGAATTTAGTGCATGACATCATAACATGAAAATTACCAATGAGATCGCCCCACACTGGGAGCCATACCAAAATAAATACCATAACTGGGCACCAACTACATCACAACCTTTTTCGGCCTTTATGTGATTTTATGTCCTTTCAGATAGACGAACATGCAGGTAGGCAGCGGGAGGGCTTGAGTACATCGTATTTTGAGGACCAGGTTCTACATGGTATTGAGACGAACCCTAGTACAAGCTCCAGGCAAGTGGCCCATCAACATGGTGTAGTCAAAGCGCGATTGCTGTCGTCTTGCATGACAACTGCTGCTATCCCTATAACCTGCAACGAGGGCTAGGATTATCTACAGCGGATTTTCCTCTATGGGAAGGATTTTGTCGATACTTCTTACATCAGAACATTACAATTACGGAACTTCTCTCATCAGTCCACTTTAATGACC